>NC_059205.1:20674375-21013260 GCF_020615455.1 Coregonus clupeaformis
GGACTGCCCGTTCCATGATCTCGCCATCACGGTTGACAACTCCGCTGTGTCCTCCTCCCAGAGTGCGAAGAGCCTAGGCGTGACCCTGGACAACACCCTGTCGTTCTCCGCCAACATCAAGGCGGTGACCCGCTCCTGCAGGTTCATGCTCTACAACATTCGGAGAGTGCGACCCTGCCTTACACAGGAAGCGGCGCAGGTCCTGGTCCAGGCACTTGTCATCTCCCGTCTGGACTACTGCAACTCGCTGTTGGCTGGCCTCCCTGCCTGTGCCATTAAACCCCTACAACTCATCCAGAATGCCGCAGCCCGTCTGGTGTTCAACCTTCCCAAGTTCTCTCACGTCACCCCCCCCCCTCCTCCACACACTCCACTGGCTTCCAGTTGAAGCTCGCATCCGCTACAAGACCATGGTGCTTGCCTATGGAGCAGTGAGGGGAACGGCACCTCTGTACCTTCAGGCTCTGATCAGTCCCTACACCCAAACGAGGGCATTGCGTTCATCCACCTCTGGCCTGCTGGCTCCCTTCCTCTGCGGAAGCATAGCTCCCGCTCAGCCCAGTCAAAACTGTTCGCTGCTCTGGCACCCCAATGGTGGAACAAGCTCCCTCACGACGCCAGGACAGCGGAGTCACTCACCACCTTCCGGAGACATTTGAAACCCCACCTCTTTAAGGAATACCTGGGATAGGATAAAGTATTCCTTCTAACCCCCCAAATTGTAAAGTGGTTATCCCACTGGCTATAGGGTGAACGCACCAATTTGTGAGTCGCTCTGGCTAAGAGCGTCTGCTAAATGACGTTAATGTGCCCTTGAGCAAGGCACTTAACCCTAATTGCTCCTGTAAGTCGCTCTGGATAAGAGCGTCTGCTAAATGACTAAAATGTAAATGTAAATGATACCATGGATCATTTAGCTATTTGATTTGGAATTTTAGGATGCCTTTATGTATAAACAATTTAATACAAAATGATTTGATAAAATATTTAATTTGGCCTTTACTACTAGTGCCCATAACACAATTGGTTAGGAGCCCGTAAAACGGCAGCCATCTCCCCCGGCGCCATTCTACCTCAAACTAACGCATTGAATAGAAAATTCATAAATGGCAAAAATAAATCATAAGGAATAAGGTTTTGAAGTGTCTGTCTTATATCTAGGAGATATATATCTAGGAGATAAAAGTTCAGGAAATATGTACAGTGTATTCGGAAAGTATTGAGACCTCTTTACTTTTTCCACATTGTTACGTTAAGGCCTTATTCTAACATGGATTCAATTGTTTTTTTCCCCCTCATCAATCTATACACAATACCCCATAATGACAAAGCAAAACCAGGTTTTTAAGCATATTTATTAATAATAAAAAATGGAAATATTACATTTACATAAGTATTCAGACCCTTTACTCAGTACTTTGTTGAAGCACCTTAGGCAGTGATTGCAGCCTTGAGTCTTCTTGGGAATGACACTACAAGCTTGGCACACCTGTATTTGGGGAGTGTCTCCAATTCTTCTCTACAGATCCTCTCAAGCACTGTCAGGTTGGATGGGGAGCGTCGCTGCACAGCTATTTTCAGGTCTCTCCAGCGATGTTCGATCGGGTTCAAGTCCAGGCTCTGGCTTGGCCACTCGAGGACATTCAGAGACTTGTCCCGAAGCCACTCCTGCTTTGTCTTGGCTGTGTGCTTTGGGTCGTTGTCCTGTTGGAAGGTGAACCTTCGCCCCAGTCTGAGGTCCTGAGCGCTCTGGAGCAGGTTTTCATCAAGGATCTCTCTGTACTTTGCTCTGTTCATCTTTCCCTCTATCCTGACTAGTCTGCCGCTGAAAAACATCCCCACAGCATGATGCTGCCACCACCATGCTTCACCGTAGGGATGGTGCCAGGTTTCCTCCAGAAGTGACGCTTCGCAATCAGGCCAAAGAGTTGAGTCTTGGTTTCATCAGACCAGAGAATCTTGTTTCTCATGGTCTGAGAGTCCTTTAGGTGCCTTTTGGCAAACTCCAAGTGGGCTGTCATGTGCCTTTTACTGAGGAGTGGCTTCTGTCTGGCCACTCTACCATAAAGCCCTGATTGGTGGAGTGCTGCAGAGATGGTTGTCGGGTTCTTGGTCAACTCCCTGACCAAGGCCCTTCTCCCCGATTGCTCAGTTTGGTGGTTCCAAACATGGTGGTTCCAAACTTCTTCCATTTAAGAATGATGGAGGCCACTGTTTTCTTGGGGCCTTTCAATGCTGCTGAATTTTTTTGGTACCCTTCCCCAGATCTGTGCCTCGACACAATCCCGTCTCGGAGCTCTACGGACAATTCCTTCGACCTCATGGCTTGGTTTTTGCTCGGACATGCACTGACAACTGTGGGACCTTATATAGACAGGTGTGTGCCTTTCCAAATCATGTCAAATCAATTGAATTTACTACAGGTGGACTCCAATGAAGTTGTGTAAACATCTCAACAATAATCAATGGAAACAGGATGCACCTGAGCTCAATTTCGAGTCTCATAGCAAAGGGTCTGAATACTTAAATAAGATATTTTTGCAGAAATGTCTAAAAACCAGTTTTTGCTTTGTCATTATGGGGTACTGTGTGTAGAATGATGAGGATGTTTTATTTATTTAATCAATTTTAGAATAAGGCTGTAACGTAACAAAATGTGGAAAAAGTCAAGGGGTCTGAATACTTTCCGAATGCAGTGTATATTTTTTTTTGAGTGTTTTTTGAGTACACTTTATGGCCATACAGAACCTGAATGTAAGCAGGCCACAGTCCCATATGGGACAACAGACATGGACAATTCCCATTGGACATGATGCATTATAAATTCAGTACACAGCAACTGTCACATCACACAGTTCACGCATATTTCTCATCAGCCATATGTAGTAAATACCATATACACTCACAGTTCTGCAAACAACAGCACAACTGCATGACCTGAAAGTGTAATCTTATAAATAAAAAACAGCAAATTCTAGGACACACTGCGGCTAGTTCCCAAGTCAGAAGGACAGGGCATGGAAGTAGATGAAAACTAGAATATTCTCTTCTCTTTTTTTTTCGTCAGCAAAGATCAATACAAACACAAATATTTTCCAAGTACTGTTTGTGTGTGTGTGTGTTGGGGGAGGGTGGGGGTTGTGTGAACTACCCAGCATGCCCTCTGTTGTGTTCCTACCTGGAGACGACGAGGGGCAGAATGAGCATCTTCAACATCCTCATCAGGAGCTCTCCAGGAAACTGGAAGTACTTCACCTCCTACGGAAACACAGAGAGGACATACAGAGCAGAGCAGGATGTTAGTTAGGGTAGATAGGTAGATAGACCTACTGTAAATACTAGTTAGGCTTACTTTAGATAGGCATTTTGGATTTACCACACTGTAAAAAGCCAACTTAACCAATTCCTAATCAGCGTTATAATTTGAAGTAATGTGTTCAAGTTTGTTTACTCAACAAACTCTTCTCGAAGTGAGCTGAATTTGAAAAAGCTTGAGTAAAATTACAAATGTATGTTTCCTTTGGAAGGCAACACTGTCAAAAAGCCAACTTAACCAATCGTTTAATCAGCGTTATTATGAGAGTTGAGCGGACTTCAAAACAACTAGAATTTGAGCTAATGTGTTAGTGTGTTTACTCAACAAACTCTGCTTGAAGTCAGCTGAAGTTGAACAAGCTTGTTTGATCAAAAAGACTCGAAACCACGCTCATCATTATCATATTTCCCAGCATGCTCTCTTACAGGTAGATTTTTCAGAATTGTTTGTTTCAATACCTGTGCTTTTGCATGTACTTTGATTGGTTGGTTAATATTATGCTACACAAAATAACATACATTTTTCTAAACTAATCCAATCAGTTAGTAGTTGGACTTATTGCACCTGTTACGGAGATGGCTGTTCTAGTTCATATGATTTAAGTAGTCTCAATAATACATTTTCCCTACCCTGGCAGTCATTCTGAATGCATGTTGGGGATGATTAAAACGTTCAATTCTTGGATTCCATTAGAAATTACACATCACTTTGCAAGCCAGCATAATGTGACTTGCAGGCTTGATGTGGCCTGTAAACCAAGAGTTTCAGACCAACTTAAAAGCTTTATGCCAAGAATAAATACAGTAATGTACACACAGAGGTAAAAACACACTTAAGGGGACAACCATCAGACCAACTCCTTGAATGGCCTACTCCATGAAGTTTGCATTTGTGTAAAAAAACAAACACTACGTCGCTCAAAACATATTTATTTACCCTTAAGTGTGTGTACATTACTGTATTTATTCATTGGATAGTGTTTTTCAACAGGAAAAGTTTTTAAAAAATAGCTGGAGTGCGTATTTAAGCATTTTAGAGTGGTGTTTCAAATTAGCACATTGTGGTCTCAGAAGATTCATGGTTCTAAATTACTCACCAACATAAAACGATCCACTTTAAACTTCAGTGGCAAGTTACAAACAGTATGTGATATGAATGGGAAAATTAAATCCAGAGAAATAATTCAATAGGCATCTGTGGAGAGAGAGAGATAAGTTCGAACACAATAAGTCTGAGAGATAACAGCTAAAGAGCTTTAGCTATTGTTTTATATTAGGAAGGAAGAGGGGGTGGAAAGACAGGAGGAGAGGGAGATTAGATCAGGATCACTGCAGTCAAATGGCAGGCTGATTAGTAGTGAGTGTGTGTGTGTCATGGGTGAGAGAGACACACATACAGCTGGTATCAGGCCCTGGCATCTGCCGAACACAAGGCTGACATGTGGCACATACACACACTGCCCCAATTATAACTCCCTAATCCCAATGTTAATAAATGAAACACCCAGTGACATTTTGGGAGGTTGATCATATCATGACCAATAAATTATCGCTATATAACACTTGATGGTTCATTTTGTATGTAATATCATGCAATACATCTGTTGCATGATATCAGGACAGTAAAATGGGAGGGAAGAGGGACCAGGGTTGGGTTCAGAGGGTTTTAAAATAATTTTGTGGAGATCTAGATTTGGCCAGATTAGTTTGAGTCAGTTGCTCTAAAGCCTTGTTTACACTGCAGGCCTTAATGCTCAAATCAGTTTTGTTTTTCAAATGCATTTTGGAATACTGAATGTCCAAACAGCAAGTTACAAGTGACCAAACCAGATGTGTGTGTGTTCAGACAGCAGTCATTTGCTGACATGGCTACGCTAGTTGCCATAGTAACGATGGGTGTGTGTTCAAAATGAGTCCCTTTTTGGCTAGCCACAGCAGTCAACTAGCTAGCTTGATAGCTGTTTAGCTTTCTAGCACATTCACAAATGTGTTTGTAAACAATTAACAAGCTAGTTAGCTACCACATGTTCTTGTCAAACTTTCGGAGTAGCTAGCAAGCAACAAGATATGCCAAATAACAGTCTAAAAACCACTTGAGGGCAAATAAATCAGATTTGACCGTTCAGATACAAGGGCGGCAGGTAGCCTAGTCGTTAAGAGCGTAGGGCCAGTAACCGAAAGGTCGCTAGTCCCCGAGCCAGCTAAGTGAAAATCTGTCAATGTGCCCTTGAGAAAGCCACTTTATCCTAACTGCTCCTGTAAATCGCTCTGGATAAGAGTGTCTGCTAAATGACATAAATGTGAAGTCGTATGGCCAGGAATCAGATTAGTATCTGCTTTCAAACAACATACGAAGGTGATTTGAAATATCCGATTCCATGTGCTTTTTGGCTGTTCAGACTGCAGGAAAAAGAACCGACTCGAATCGGATATGCATAAAAATGTGATTTTAGTCACTTCAAACTGCCAGAGTGAACAAGGTTTAAAAGCCGTCACATCACAGTCTCTCAAATGAAGCAAATTATTAATCTGGTTAATCATGCCAATGAGGAATCCACAGATTATATTAGATGATCCTTTTGCTATAGACTCGTTTTAAGTGGCAGAAAAAAAGGTACATAAACCATTCCCATCTCTCAGTGTGAGAAATAAACAGGAGAAATACAATGCAAACAAACATTAAATTGTTCCTCCCTCTACCTTTACTGTGTGTATGCTTTGTATGGTTTGTTTTTTGCGTTAGTGCAGAACAAACTGTTGTCGGTTTGAGAAATAACCTTCAAGACAGTGGAGGGGGAGAGTAGGGGTGGTGGTATGTAGTGTGCACCTATCCACTCCCTCCCCCACTCCCATTCCCTATGAAGACATGGCTACACCCCCAGGACCTCCTCCTCGTCCTCCTCCTCCTCCTCCTCAACCTCCAGTACTCCACTTTCTCCTACCCACTCTACCTCACAGCAGAAAGAGGGGATAGAAAACCAAATCTCATAACAAATAATAGTATAATTTTGCTTACCCCTCAAACATTTTCTTTGCTTCCCCTCCATAGTACAACATTAGCCTTATCCATGTAAAATAGCTACTGGATTGTGACTCTATGGCTGCATTTAGACAAACAGTTCAATTCTGATATTTTTTCACTAATTGGTCTTTTGACCAATCATATCAGCCCTGAAAAATATCTGATGTGATTGGTCAAAAGACCAATTATTGAAAGAAAGATCAGAATTGGGCTGCCTGTCTAAACACAGCCTTGTGTCTGTGTTTGAAGAGGCCTTTGGAAGGTTTTGGTTTTTCTGTTGAAAAGTTAGTTCCTCAATAGCTACTCTTCTGTCTAGGAATTTTAGCCAAAACTTTCCTTTTCAAGGGTGCTGTATTTCTGCTCGACCTGGTGGAGCTCTATCTGCAGGACTATAAGTGTCTTCGAGATGCCTTCCAAAAATATCCAGCATTTCCTTAGTTTATATGACTGACCAAGTGGGAAGTTGTTGGTTGCTCCCTTCCTACCTTCTGGCTAGTTGCTTCCCACTGTGTTCTCCTAGGCTGCGTTTACACGGGCTGGCTAATTTTGATATTTTGCTACTAATTGGTATTTTTGACCAATCAGATCTGATCTTTTACCAATAATTGGGCAAAAGATCAGAATTTGGCTGCATGTGTAAACTCTGTGAGTAGCAATTGTGTTCAAGAGAACACAGTGAGTAGCAACTAGCCAGAAGGTAGGAAGGGAGCACAAAGCTCAGTAAAAACAACCAACAACATCCCACTTGGTCAGTCATATAAAAGAAGGAAGTGCTGGATATTTTGAAAGGCCATCTCGAAGAGACTTGTTGTACTGCAGATAGAGCTCCACCAGGTCGAGCAGAAATACAGCACCCTTGAACAGGCACGTTTTTGGCTAAAATTCCTAGACAGAAGAGTAGCTATTGAGGAACTACTTCAACAGAAAACCAAAACCCTCCCAAGGCGCCATTAGATGCCTCTTGAATTTCACTTTGTTGATTTTTTCATCATACTTTTATTTTTTTATTTCACCTTTATTTAACCAGGTAAGCCAGTTGAGAACAGGTTCTCATTTACAACTGCGACCTGGCCAAGATAAAGCAAAGTAGTGCAATAAAAACAACACAGAGTTACATATGGGGTAAAAAAAAAAACATAAAGTCAGAAATACAACAGAAAATATATATACAGTGTGTGCAAATGTAGCAAGTTATGGAGGTAAGGCAATAAATAGGCTATAGTGCAGAATAATTACAATAGTATTAACACTGGAATGCTAGATGTGCAAGAGATTATGTGCAAATAGAGATACTGGGGTGCAAAATAGCAAAATAAATAACAATATAGGGATGAGGTAGTTGGGTGGGCTAATTTCAGATGGGCTGTGTACAGGTGCAGTGATCGGAAGGTGCTCTGACAACTGATGCTTAAAGTTATTGAGGGAGATAAGAGTCTCCAGCTTCAGAGATTTTTGCAATTCGTTCCAGTCATTGGCAGCAGAGAACTGGAAGGAATGGCGGCCAAAGGAGGTGTTGGCTTTGGGAATGACCAGAGAGATATACCTGCTGGAGCGCAGACTACGGGTGGGTGCTGCTATGGTGACCAATGAGCTAAGATAAGGCGGGGATTTGCCTAGCAGTGATTTATAGATGGCCTGGAGCCAGTGGGTTTGACGACGAACATGTAGTGAGGACCAGCCAACAAGAGCGTACAGGTCACAGTGGTGGGTAGTGTATGGGGCTTTGGAGACAAAACGGATGGCACTGTGATAGACTACATCCAATTTGCTGAGTAGAGTGTTGGAGGCTATTTTGTAAATGACATCGCCGAAGTCAAGGATCGGTAGGATAGTCAGTTTTACGAGGGCATGTTTGGCAGCATGAGTGAAGGAGGCTTTGTTGCGAAATAGGAAGCCGATTCTAGATTTAACTTTGGATTGGAGATTCTTTATGTGAGTCTGGAAGTTGAGTTTACAGTCTAACCAGACACCTAGATATTTGTAGTTGTCCACATACTCTAGGTCAGACCCACGTCGAGTGGTGATTCTAGTCGGGTGGGCGGGTGCTAGCAGCGTTCGATTGAAAAGCATGCATTTAGTTTTACTAGTGTTTAAGAGCAGTTGAAGGCTACTGAAGGATTGTTGTATGGCATTGAAGCTCGTTTGGAGGTTTGTTAACACAGTGTCCAAAAAAAGGGAACACTTAAACAACACAATGTAACTCCAAGTCAATCACACTTCTGTGAAATCAAACTGTCCACTTAGGAAGCAACATTGATTGACAATACATTTCACATGCTGTTGTGCAAATGGAATAGACAACAGGTGGAAATTCTAGGCAATTAGCAAGACACCCCCAATAAAGAAGTGGTTCTGCAGGTGGTGACCACAGACCACTTCTCAGTTCCTATGCTTCCTGGCTGATGTTTTGGTCACTTTTGAATGCTGGCGGTGCTTTCACTCTAGTGGTAGCATGAGACGGAGTCTACAACCCACACAAGTGGCTCAGGTAGTGCAGCTCATCCAGGATGGCACATCAATGCGAGCTGTGGCAAGAAGGTTTGCTGTGTCTGTCAGCGTAGTGTCCAGAGCATGGAGGCGCTACCAGGAGACAGGCTAGTACATCAGGAGACGTGGAGGAGGCCGTAGGAGGGCAACAACCCAGCAGCAGGACTGCTACCTCCGCCTTTGTGCAAGGAGGAGCAGGAGGAGCACTGCCAGAGCCCTGCAAAATGACCTCCAGCAGGCCACAAATGTGCATGTGTCTGCTTAAACGGTCAGAAACAGACTCCATGAGGGTGGTATGAGGGCCCGACGTCCACAGGTGGGGGTTGTGCTTACAGCCCAACACAGTGCAGGATGTTTGGCATTTGCCAGAGAACACCAAGATTGGCAAATTCGCCACTGGCGCCCTGTGCTCTTCACAGATGAAAGCAGGTTCACACTGAGCACATGTGACAGCGTCTGGAGACGCCGTGGAGAACGTTCTGCTGCCTGCAACATCCTCCAGCATGACCGGTTTGGCGGTGGGTCAGTCATGGTGTGGGGGTGGCATTTCTTTGGGGGCCGCACAGCCCTCCATGTGCTCGCTAGAGGTAGCCTGACTGCCATTAGGTACCGAGATGAGATCCTCAGACCCCTTGTGAGACCATATGCTGGTGCGGTTGGCCCTGGGTTCCTCCTAATGCAAGACAATGCTAGACCTCATGTGGCTGGAGTGTGTCAGCAGTTCCTGCAAGAGGAAGGCATTGATGCTATGGACTGGCCCGCCCGTTCCCCAGACCTGAATCCAATTGAGCACATCTGGGACATCATGTCTCGCTCCACGTTGCACCACAGACTGTCCAGGAGTTGGCAGATGCTTTAGTCCAGGTCTGGGAGGAGATCCCTCAGGAGACCATCCGTCACCTCATCAGGAGCATGCCTAGGCGTTGTAGGGAGGTCATACAGGCACGTGGAGGCCACACACACTACTGAGCCTCATTTTGACTTGTTTTAAGGACATTACATCAAAGTTGGATCAGCCTGTAGTGTGGTTTTCCACTTACATTTTGAGGGTGACTCCAAATCCAGACCTCCATGGGTTGATAAATTTGATTTCCATTGATAATTTTTGTGTGATTTTGTTGTCAGCACATTCAACTATGTAAAGAAAAAAGTATTTAATAAGATTATTTCATTCATTCAGATCTAGGATGTGTTGTTCAAAGGCACTTAAATCTTTTGTCACATACACAATCCATGTCTCAATTGTCTCAAGGCTTAAAAATCCTTCTTTAACCTGTCTCCTCCCCTTCATCTACACTGATTGAAGTGGATTTAACAAGTGACATCAACAAGGGATCATAGCTTTCACCTGGATTCACCTGGTCAGTCTATGTCATATTTTGTACACTCAGTGTACGTTCTGAATAATGTATAATGTCACATAACCAATTATTCATACAGTCTTGTTTTATTGCGTCAATCATTGAAATGACATAATACTAGTACACCGGTACACAATGTAACTGAGTCCAATTTCAATGTATTCTGTTATTTATCTGATAAACAGCGAATGACGTGCTTGAGGCTGGTCTAGCGGGTAACGCTGTCATCTACACAACATGTATAAAGATCTGGCCTTAATGCCTTAATGGTCACATGTACTCTTAAATCTCTACCCGATACAGCCAGAAGAGGACTGGCCACCCCTTGGGGCCTGGCTACTCTTTAGGTTTCTTTCTAGGTTCCTGCCATCTTGATGTTTTAGGCTGGGTATCTGTAAAGCACTTTGTGAGAACTGCTGATGTAAAAAGGGCTTTATAAAATACATTTGATTGATTGATACATGTCACCCCTCAGTGTGGGTACAGGGTACCGCTACTCTGCATCTCCCCCCCTCTCTGTATCCCCTGTCTTATTCAAATCTATCTCTGTCCAAATAAAGTGAATGTACCTATAAAACAAATATTTTTAAAAAACAAACAGGGAATGACAGCAGTGTGCTGCTCTATAGCCCATCTATGTGATTCACAGCTAACCCTCCACAGCAACAGCCACTAGCAATCCTTAATTTCACAAATATGGACACTACATCTGAGACTGATGAGAAGTCGTTTATTTTGGAAAAAAACACAGACAGGACAAGTGAAGCCAAACAAATCAATAGGGACAGGATCGGATGGCATTACCCAACAGCACGAATCACTGGATGAGTTGTGTTTGGAAGTGTTTGAATTGTAATATATTTTCTTCACTGAGCATCCCAGCTATTTTGTAAACAGAACATGTGTCTCTTTCCATAAGTCTGTCTGATCAGTGTCATCCTAGAGACAGAACAGTGATATAGCCTCAGGTCTAGCCGCTAAGCAACAGCAGCCATTGGTACTGCGACATTAAAGAGCAGAGTGGCTTTGTTGAATCGCCTATACTCAGCAACAGCTTATAGAGCGATCTCTTTCTTTCTCAACCCCCTCAGCACGCACCTCAACACTCACACACCTACGACATAAGTGTGTGTGGTAATTCACACTTCAATCCCACAGGTGTTATTAAGGTTGGTATTGTCACTTGGTAGGACAAGGTGGGGTTGGTTTTTTCACATGGTAGGATAACAGCTGTGTTTGAGGAGAGGTTGGCGTTAAGAAACAGGGGAATGTTTGGGGATATTTTTGGGAGGACACAGTTCTTATGAAGGGTGTTTTTCAAGGATAGGAGGACAGAGGGACCAGTGAACAGGGTGGACAGGTAAGGTAAGACAGGGAGAACAGGGTGCAGCAGAGTAGTGGGTCAAGGACTTCAGGGGCACCACATTTGTACGGAGCAGGGATTGTCCCTTTCAGGAACATGGGGTGGGGGGTTGGGGGGGTAAGGGAACAGGAGACCCAGGTGTTTCAGGTGAACAGATGAGTGGTAACTATAGAGGAGGGGTGAGGGAACAGGTCCTTTATGGATAGTGGGAATAACTATTGAACGAAGGGTACTATTGAAGGGAGGTTGGTTGAGGGAACAGTACACCCTGCAGGTGTTAGTTTTGACACTGACCTGGTCGGAGAGCTGCTTGCCCCGCAGGTGGAACCCCATCATACAGCCGATGACCACGGCCAACACAGACAGGATGAGGAGCCCGTTCTGCGCACACACATTCTTCACCCGACCCCGCACCTCCACAAAGTTCACCGCCATCCTGACTCCCCCGGAAAGTCCTCCACAGTCCCGGACACGGACACTCACTCCACCAGAGTCCCTGGTCGGTCACTCAGTCAGCCATATAGAGCCAGCAGAGAGGTGACAGACTGGATGGCAGGAGAGGGTTGGGTGAAAGATGGCAACAGAGAGACGGGGAGAGAAGGGAGGAACTGAAAAGAGAGAAAAAGAGGAAGAGGAAGATAGAGACAGGAAGAGAGAAAGAGAAGTGGGTGGAGTATATATAGGTTTGCAGAAAGAAAGTAGTAGGGAGAAAGGCAGTTGTCCCCTCCTTGGATAAAGCAGTGTAGGGGGTTTTCTGCAACTCCACCGACCTGCTCTCTCTGTCATTCCACACAGGACTAAGAACATCACACTTTCCAGGCACACACACGTTCTCTCTCTCTCTCCCGCTCTCTTTCTCTCTATCCCCCTCCCTCTCTCTCCATCTCCCCTCCCTTTCTTTCTCCCTCTTTCCCTCCCGCTCTCTCTGGCCAGTAGGGGGCTCTAGTCTGCGACAGCTGGCAGTATTGTCCTCAGGGTTAATACACTAGATCCTATTAGGAGTGGACCAGGTCGCGCTACACTGCACTGTGCTGCGTTACTGGAATCTCAGGAGGCTGGATTAAAGACCTACCAACAATTGGACAAAGGATTGTTCCAGCCAGGCAACCAAAAAAGATGGTAGAGACAACAAGATGATTGGAAAAACAACTGGCCTTGGAAGGGGGGAGGGAGAGGAGGGAATGAGGGGACACATTAAGGATATTTTGGTTATTGATCTGTGGTGTTACACATACTGTACACAGACACACAGGTATGTATGCACACACACAAACATACACCACACACACACACTGACACACACACACAACGGGATGGCTGTGAGCTGTAAGGTGACAGAAGGCAAATAATAAGGAAATAAACACCTGCATGTGTGTGTGATGGAGAGGGAGAGACTTACTGCACACCAGGGGCGAGGGAACCGGACACACTCCTGTGCTGAGCTTAGTTCCCATGACGATGTGTGTAATCAGGTAAAATGAGGCCCCCTGGATCCTCCCTGACACTGTTTGTGACCACAGAACCACTCATAGCCATTCACCCAAACCCAACAGCCACCAACAGCCATTGTTAATATGGAATGTTGTTATATTGGCAGTTAATAAAAACAAAATAATGGAATCAATCCACTAAAACTGTCTGGCTAGCTAGCTAACAAACATATTGTGCAGATATATCTACAAATGCACTGTTTTACACAATATTGTATCATATTTGATTATTTTCCTTTACCAAGATGCATGATTTTTTGTCATGTTGCTAGGATCCCAATGTCTATTCTAAAGTTCTAATACCGGTATTCAATACTATGCCAGATGGTCTGGGCTGTTGGCCTGCCTGACACACACCTGAAGAGGAGTGTGAGGGAGAGGGTTAGAGATGTCTTATAAGTTGGCAACTTTAGATCTACTAGATGGAAACACTATTTAGGAGTTTTCCACTTAACGCTGACAGCTCCGGACTTACACACACACACGGCCCTCCATCCCCAGTTCCAGTTCTCTGCATGCAGTGTGTGTGAATTCAGAGAAGGTGAGATTCCTGTGACATACTGAGATACTTTCTAATCCTAATCCTACATAACCTTAACAGGCACACCCACCTGCTGCTGTGACCATGCCGACTGCACAAACCTGTTACTGTTACCAAGCCTACAGCAGAGCAGACTGGGCCTGCTTCCCAAATTACACCCTATTCGCTATGTAGTGCACTACTTTTGACCAGGGCCCATAGTTAAGATGTCCTGTGAAGTCAAATGTATGATCATGAGGGGACTGAACTTGTAAGGTTCTCTCTCGCTCTCTCTCTCTCTCTCTCTCTCTCTCTCTCAATTCAATTCAAGGGACTTTATTGGCATGGGAAACATATGTTTACATTGCCAAAGCAAGTTAATTGTCAATGAACAGTAAATATTACACTCACACAAGTTCCAAAAGAATAATGACATTTCAAATGTCATATTATGTCTATATACAGTGTTGTAACTATGTGCAAATAGTTAAAGTACAAAAGGGAAAATAAATAAACATAAATATGGGTTGTATTTACAATGGTGTTTGTTCTTCACTGGGTACCCTTTTCTTGTGGCAAGAGTTCACAAATATTGCTGCTGTGATTGCACACTGTGGTATTTCACCCAATAGATATGGGAGTTTATCAAAATTGGATTTGTTTTTGAATTCTTTGTGGGTCTGTGTAATCTGAGGGAAATACACTGCTCAAAAAAATTAAGGGAACACTAAAATAACACATCCTAGATCTGAATGAATGAAATAATCTTATTAAATACTTTTTTCTTTACATAGTTGAATGTGCTGACAACAAAATCACACAAAAATTATCAATGGAAATCAAATGTATCAACCCATGGAGGTCTGGATTTGGAGTCACACTCAAAATTAAAGTGGAAAACCACACTACAGGCTGATCCAACTTTGATGTAATGTCCTTAAAACGAACCTAATGGTCACTCTGGCAGAGATCCAGAGTTCCTCTGTGGAGATGGGAGAACCATCTCTGCAGCACTCCACCAATCAGGCCTTTACGGTAGAGTGGCCAGACGGAAGCCACTCCTCAGTAAAAGGCACATGACAGCCTGCTCCAGAGCGCTCAGGACCTCAGACTGGGTCGAAGATCCACCTTCGATCAGGACAACGACCATAAGCACACAGCCAAGACAACGCAGGAGTGGCTTCGGGACAACTCTCTGAATGTCCTTGAGTGGCCCAGCCATTTTAGAATAAGGCTGTAACGTAACAAAATGTGGAAGAAGTCAATGGGTGTGAATACATTCCGAAAGCACTGTATACATACACACCCATTAATTGTTGAAGAATATAACTATGAAGCTTCATGAGCTTAGTTCAACTGTTGTAGCCCATCAGAACCCAAAATATATGTCAGAATACGGCGACAGTGAAATGCGGTCGGTGAAGTCATACGCAGGACACGGAGCTACTGGAAACCGTACTTTAAATAAAAGACGCCAGAAAAATACACAGTCTCCAAAACAACGGAGAAAACGAACGACCTGTACACTGTCGAATGACACAAACAATAACACACAACACACAATGCACGACAGAGGGTTAAATAGGGAATACAATACAACATAATGGGGAACAGGTGTACACAATCAGACACAACAAGTCAAACACCGAGACATAGATCGGTGGCAGCTAGTACTCCGGGGACGACGAACGCCGAAGCCTGCCCGAGCAGGGAGGAGGAGCAGCCTAAGCTGAATCCGTGACAGTACCCCCCCCTTGACGTGCGGCTCAGCCGTGCGCCGACCCCGGGCTCGGGGACGGCCAGGAGGACGCGGAGCAGGGCGAGTCGGATGACTCCGGTGGAAGTCTCTCAACAAGGAGGGATCTAGAATGTCCCTCCTGGGGATCCAGCACCGTTCCTACGGACCGTACCCCTCCCACTCCACGAGATACTGCAGGCCCCCCGTCCGACGCCTCGATTCCAAGATGGACCGGACTGAGTACGCCGGAGCCCCCTCGATGTATTGCGGGGGCGGAGGAGCCTCTCGTACCTCATTCTCCTGGAGTGGACCAGCTACCACCGGCCTGAGGAGAGACACATGGAACGAGGGGTTAATGCGATAATACCTGGGCAGTTGTAACCTATAACATACCTCGTTCAATCTCCTCAGGACTTTAAAGGGCCCCACAAACCGCCGACCCAGCTTCCGGCAGGGCAGGCGAAGGGGCAGGTTTCGGGTCGAGAGCCAGACCCGGTCTCCTGGTGCATACACCGGAGCCTCACTGCGGTGGCGATCGGCGCTCGCCTTCTGCCACCTGATGGCACGCTGCAAATGGACGTGCGCAGCATTCCACGTCTCCTCCGAGCGCGGAAACCACTCGTCCTCCGCAGGGGCCTCGATCTGGCTCTGATGCCAAGGTGCCAGAACCGGCTGGTAACCTAACACACACTGGAAGGGTGTCAGGTTAGTAGATGAATGACGGAGGGAGTTCTGGGCTATCTCTGCCCAGGGAATATATCCCGACCACTCCCCCTGCCGGTCCTGGCAATATGACCTCAGAAACCTACCCACATCCTGGTTAACTCTCTCCACCTGCCCATTACTTTCGGGGTGAAAACCTGAGGTAAGGCTAATCGAGACCCCCAGACGTTCCATAAATGCCCTCCAGACCCTAGAGGTGAACTGGGGACCCCGATCAGACACTATATCCTCAGGCACCCCATAGTGCCGAAAGACGTGTGTAAACAGGGCCTCAGCAGTTTGTAGGGCAGTAGGGAGACCTGGCAGGGGAATGAGGCGGCAGGCTTTAGAAAACCGATCCACAACGACCAATATAGTAGTGTTTCCCTGAGAGGGGGGAAGTTCCGTCACAAAATCCACCGATAGGTGAGACCATGGCCGTTGTGGAACGGGTAGGGGTTGTAACTTCCCCCTGGGCAGGTGTCTAGGCGCCTTACACTGGGCGCACACCGAGCAGGAGGAAACATAAACCCTCACGTCCTTGGCTAAGGTTGGCCACCAGTATTTCTCACTAAGGCAGTGCACTGTCCGACCAATACCTGGATGACCAGATGAGGGTGACATGTGAGCCCAGTATATCAACCGGTCGCGAACATCGAGCGGCACGTACCCCCGACCCTCTGGACACTGCGGAGGAGTAGGGTCGGAACGTAACGCCCGCTCGATTTCCGCATCCACCTCCCACACCACCGGTGCCACTAAACACGACTCCGGGAGTATGGGAGTGGGCTCAATGGACCTCTCCTCGGTGTCATATAGTCGGGACAGGGCATCTGCCTTAGCGTTCTGGGACCCTGGTATATATGTGAGCTTAAATACAAAGCGGGAAAGGAACATCGACCACCTTGCCTGGCGAGGATTCAACCTCCTCGCTGCCCGGATGTACTCCAGGTTACGATGGTCAGTCAGAATGAGAAAAGGGTGTTTAGCCCCCTCAAGCCAATGTCTCCACACCTTCAGGGCTTGAACCACAGCCAGCAGCTCCCTATCCCCCACGTCATAATTGCGCTCCGCCGGACTGAGCTTTTTAGAATAGAAAGCACAGGGGCGGAGTTTAGGTGGCGTACCCGAGCGCTGAGACAGCACAGCGCCGATCCCAGCCTCGGAAGCGTCCACCTCCACCTGGAATGCCAAAGAGGGATCCGGATGCGCCAGCACCGGAGCCGAGGTAAACAGGTCCTTCAAGCGTTTAAACGCCATATCAGCCTCAGCTGACCACTGCAGGCGCACCGGACCACCCTTTAGCAGAGAGGTAATGGGAGCCGCTACCTGTCCAAAGCCCCGGATAAACCTCCGGTAATAATTGGCAAAACCCAAGAAGCGCTGCACTTCCTTTACCGTGGTCGGGGTCTGCCAATTACGCACGGCAGAAACGCGGTCAACCTCCATCTCTACCCCTGACGCGGACAACCGATGTCCCAGGAAGGAGATGGACTCCTGGAAGAACAGACATTTATCCGCCTTCGCATACAGGTCATGTTCCAACAGTCTACCAAGCACTCGACGCACCAGGGACACATGCTCGGCCCGTGTAGCGGAATATATTAGGATGTCGTCAATGTATACCACAACACCCTGTCCATGCAAGTCCCGAAAAATCTCGTCCACAAATGATTGGAAGACTGAAGGAGCATTCATTAACCCGTATGGCAAGACGAGATACTCATAGTGACCCGAGGTGGTATTAAATGCTGTCTTCCACTCATCTCCCTCCCTAATGCGCACCAGATTGTACGCGCTCCTGAGATCTAATTTTGTGAAGAATCGCGCCCCATGTAATGACTCCGTCATGCTAGCAATCAGAGGAAGAGGATAGCTGTATTTGATGGTGATCTGATTTAGACCACGGTAATCAATACACGGGCGTAAACCCCCATCCTTCTTCTTCACAAAAAAGAAACTTGAGGAAGCAGGGGAAGTAGACGGCCGTATGTAACCCTGTCTCAAAGATTCGGTGACGTAGGTTTCCATAGCGGCCGTCTCCTCCTGAGATAGAGGATACACGTGACTATGTGGAAGCGCAGCGCCTACCTGGAGGTCTATCGCACAATCCCCCTGACGATGAGGTGGTAATTGAGTCGCCTTCAGAGCCAAATCGTCGTACTCAGGTGGAATATGCAAGGCGGGAACTTGGTTCGGGCTTTCCACCGTCGTTGCCCCTACGGAAACGCCTAAACACCGCCCAGTACACTGATCAGACCATCCCTGGAGAGCTCTCTGCTGCCATGAAATGTTGGGGTCATGAGCGGTTAACCAGGGAAGCCCCAACACCACGGGAAACGCAGGTGAATCAATCAAATATAACCGTACTATCTCCTCATGACCCTCCTGCGTTCTCATCCGGACAGGCGCCGTGACCTCCCTGATCAACCCAGACCCCAACGGGCGGCTATCTAGGGCATGAATGGGGAAGGGCACATCAACAGACATGATAGGAATCCCTAACCTATAGGTGAACTGACGATCAATGAAATTCCCAGCTGCGCCTGAATCGACTAGCGCCTTATGCTGGGAGTGAGGGGAAACCTCGGGAAACACCACTTTAATGCACATATGATCAGCAGAGAGCTCTGGGAGAGTTGGGTGCCTACTTACCGGGAAAGACTCATCAGTGCGTCGCCCACTGCCTCGATTCCTAGGAGACCTTCCCCAGCACCGACCAGCAGTGTGTCCTCTGCGGCCACAGTTGGTGCAGGGGACAGCTTCCCTCCTGGTCTCCCTACTAGTCTCCCTAGCACCAGCACCCCCGAGCTCCATAGGGGTCGGCTCGGACGTGCTGGGGGATGGAATGGACGGCCCCGAATCCAGACGTCCGCGGGTAGCCAACAGGGTATCCAGGCGAATCGACATGTCCACCAGTTGGTCAAAGCTGAGGTTGGTGTCCCTGCAGGCTAATTCCCGACGCACGTCCTCCCTCAGGCTGCATCTGAAGTGGTCGATGAGGGCCCTCTCATTCCATCCCGAGTTGGCGGCTAGCGTCCGGAAGTCCAGCGTGAACTCCTGCGCGCTCCTCCTCTCCTGTCTAAGGTGGAATAGACGCTCACCCGCCGCTTTACCCTCTGGAGGATGATCGAATACAGCCCGGAAGCAGCGGGAGAACTCCGCATAGCTGACCGTAGCTGCGTCTATCCCACCCCATTCGGCGTTGGCCCACTCCAGCGCCTTGCCGGACAGACAGGAGATGAGGGCGGACAAGCTCTCGTATCCCGAGGGCGCCGGGTGAATGGTGGCGAGGTAGAGTTCCACCTGGAGTAGGAATCCCTGACACCCGGCCGTGGTGCCATCATAAGCCCTCGGGAGCGAGAGCCGAATCCCACTGGACTCCGGAGATGGACCGATGGGTCTGGCTGATGGTGGTTGCATCGTAGGAGGAGGTGTGGGCAATCCTCCTCTCTCCCATCGCCTCAAAGTGTCCATCACTTCATGTATGGTGGTACCCAGGTGCTGGACCCTGGCCTCTTGGAGAATTATGCGCTCCTCCAGTGATCCCCTAGGCACACCCGATCCTGCTGACTCCATGGTGGTGTGTTATTCTGTCAGAATACGGCGACAGTGAAATGCGGTCGGTGAAGTCATACGCAGGACACGGAGCTACTGGAAACCGTACTTTAAATAAAAGACGCCAGTAAAATACACAGTCTCCAAAACAACGGAGAAAACGAACGACCTGTACACTGTCGAATGACACAAACAATAACACACAACACACAATGCACGACAGAGGGTTAAATAGGGAATACAATACAACATAATGGGGAACAGGTGTACACAATCAGACACAACAAGTCAAACACCGAGACATAGATCGGTGGCAGCTAGTACTCCGGGGACGACGAACGCCGAAGCCTGCCCGAGCAGGGAGGAGGATTAGCCTCGGCTGAATCCGTGACAATATAAGCTTGCTTTACAACTGTATCACTGTAACACTGTACATCCTGAAACTATGGATGATCAGTACTTGCATCCATAGCTGTCTATGAATTTGAGAGTATTTACATTTCTCCAGCACCATCCCTCAGCTGTTTACCAAAACAGAGGCGGGTTAGAGGATTTGTTGTTTTTTGAATTGCAGATTGCCCCTTTAAAACAGCCCTGGAAATAAAATCACCTGGGAGCATTTAGCCCCATGAGCGGAAAACGGCATTTGCTATTATCTTAACATTTTAACAAGCTTTGGGATGATAGATGATATTACAGTAATGGTAATCCTACATACAGCTGTGTGCAGAGGATTCCCAGATTGGGGCGTGTGATGACACACACGCACACAAATGCATGTGTGCACCTACAGTACGCATACACAAGCATGGCACAAGAGAGCACACACACACATACACACACATACCATTCTGTACACTCTTAGAAAAAATTGTTATTTGGGGTTCTACAGTGGGGGAAAAAAGTATTTAGTCAGCCACCAATTGTGCAAGTACTCCCACTTAAAAAGATGAGAGAGGCCTGTAATTTTCATCATAGGTACACGTCAACTATGACAGACAAATTGAGGAAAGAAAATCCAGAAAATCATATTGTAGGATTTTTAATGAATTTATTTGCAAATTATGGTGGAAAATAAGTATTTGGTCAATAACAAAAGTTTCTCAATACTTTGTTATATACCCTTTGTTGGCAATGACACAGGTCAAACGTTTTCTGTAAGTCTTCACAAGGTTTTCACACACTGTTGCTGGTATTTTGCATTCCTCCATGCAGATCTCCTCTAGAGCAGTGATGTTTTGGGGCTGTCGCAGGGCAACACGGACTTTCAACTCCCTCCAAAGATTTTCTATGGGGTTGAGATCTGTGTGTTTTGCTAAGTCTGGCAGTAACCCAACTATCAGAGGCAGAGGATCTCTCTTTTGGCTGCTTCTGACAACAACTACATGTAAGTTGTTCTTCTACATCATAATAATGATATGTCTGAATAGCATTTTGTATTCATTTTGGCAGATTAACTAATGCTTATTTCTGAAGATTAACTCATGTTTGTGCTCCTTTTTTCTTCTCCTCAGGAACCAGCCAGGCAACAACCCATACTGTAGCCTACAGTTCCATTAAGAAGTTAGAGTTGGTACCAAGATTGGTGTGGTCCATTATTTAAACAGAGATGCCTCCCTGGCCACCAGTGCATATTTCCAAACTATGTTTGCATTTAATGACAATACAATTTCAAAACTGTGCTGGTATTCTTTTGTGCATTATTTGTTTATTATATAATATTATTCGCTAAAAATGATTATTTATTAGTAGTAGACACATTTCATAAATGGCACCATACAGGGTTGAATATGGAACCGATTTTGGTTCTGTGAAGAAGAACCCTTGGGGTTCTAATGAAAGAACCCTATAAAAGGGTTATATATAGAACTTTTAGGGGTTCCATATATGAAGCAAGCGATAGAACCCTATTTGGTTCTATATGGAACCTTTTTTTCTAAGAGTGTACTGCACTCTGCTCACAGCAAGGCCTACTCACGCTAACTAAACTAAACAGAGATAATATTATAACATACCAAAATCATAATCCCGTTTGAGTCCCACAGCTGTCTCCCAAAGCTCTGTTCAATCATCTCTCATCTGTGCTACTCTCTACTACTGTATCTACTCTGTCGGTTGGGGATCTCTGTATGTGACACACAGAGGTAATCTAGTTGAAATGGTACGCAGTGAGGGGAGGAAGGGAGGAGGGGGGTAAATTACAGGCACTCAGTCCTTACCTTCAATTGGTCAACAGTGTGGCCCCATAATGTTTGTTTTGTTTATAAGCTCCGGGGGAATAATTGCAAAATTGCAAAAGACGTAAATGTTGTTTTTGTGGTGTTTGTTTTGTTGAAGCCGTGATTGTGAAGGTAAATTGTTCTGCAACCCGCGGCAGGGGGTCTATCAAGATCTTTATGGTGTAGGTGGCTTTTAGCAGAACCCATAACATGGTGCCACACTTGTGCTGCCAGGAAACAGAACATTTATGGAAATACGGAGAAGTTAAATACGAAGAAGTTATACAGTACTGGTCATTGAGTTTAGGCCTACTGAATATTGCCCCCTGGAATATGTGTGATGCGTGATTTGAAGGAGTCAGGCGCAGGAGGGTAAATCAGAGTATACAGAGTTTATTCCATAATCCAGCGTAACCAGTCCAGTGCGCAAAACAGGTGCACTGGAACAAACATGCACACAGGGAAAATCCCCCGGCAATACAAAATACTGAGCTCAACCGAGCTACTAATCCTCACAATGAACAATCACCCACAAGGACAAGGGGGGTAGAGGGAACACTTTAACACTGTGTGTAATTGACAAGACAAGACAAATGGAATGATGAGATATGGAGCGGCAGTGGCTAGAAGGCCGGTGACGACGAACGCCGAAGCCTGCCCGAACAAGGAGAGGAGCCAGCTTCAGAGGAAGTCGTGACAATATGTGAGAGAGGTAGTCAGACAGAGAGGCAGAAAGACCATCTATACTGAAGAAAAATACAAACGCAACATGGAACAATTTCAAGATTTTACTGAGTTACAGTTCATATAAGGAAATCAGTCAATTGAAATAAATTAATTAGGCCCTAATCTCTGGATTTCACATGACTGGGCAGGGATGCAGCCATGGGTGGGCCTGGGAGGGCATAGGCCCACCAACTTGGAAGCCAGGCCCAGCCAATCAGAATTAGTTTTTCCCCACAAAAGGGCTTTATTACAGACAGAAATACTCCTAAGTTTCATCAGCTGTCCGAGTGGCTGGTCTCAGACGATCCCGCAGGTGAAGAAGCCGGATGTGGAGGTCCTGGGCTGGCATGGTTACACGTGGTCTGCGGTTTTTAGTCTGGTTGGATGAATGGTCGAGAAATTAACATTAAATTCTCTGGCAACAGCTCTGGTGGACATTCCTGCAGACAGCATGCCAATTGCACGCTCCCTCAAAACTTGAGACATCTGTGGCATTGTGTTGTGTGAGAAAACTGCACATTTTAGAGTGGCCTTTTATATTCCCCAGCACAAGGTGCACCATGCTGTTTAATCAGCTTCTTGATATGCCACACCTGTCAGGTGGATGGATTTTCTTGGCAAAGGAGAAATTCTCACTAACAGAGATGTAAACTAATTTGTGCACAAAATTGTGCACAAAATTGGAGTATTGAATATTTCTGGGATCTTTTATTTCAGCTCGTGAAACATGGGACCAACACTTTACATGTTGCGTTTATATTATTGTTCAGTATACTATGGAATTAATATTTCAGGACTGGTCACTGGTCATTGAGTTCACTGGCCCCTGGAATAAGTCAGAGGTGTAGTCAGGCAGAAAGACCAGAAAAATCATCTAAACTGACCGCTGAAGGCAGAGGAGCAGACGGTTCAGAAGATTTCGTTTGTATTTATTTAGCCAGGATAGTCCACTCAGTAACAACAGAAGAGCAAAGTGTTCATTCACCCTGAATAACAAGCCTACAGTATGTACAACGTTAACATCACATTGGAGACTAGTTAGTATTTTAAACCCTGAAGCAATACAAACTCGTAACTTCACACTGCTTTACTAAAATTGCATTGGCCAATACACTACTGTAATACCGTAATATATGCCATTTACGTAGCAGGCGCTTTTATCCAAAGTGACAACAGTGTGTCCACACAATTTCATATGTGACCCCAGTGAGAATCAAACACGCAACTCAGATGTTGCTAGTGCCATGCTGTTACTAACTGAGCCACACAGGACCACTACAATACATAAGTATAATACAATACTGTAAAATACAATACATGATTACAATACAGGTGGAAAGTGTATGATTGCTATCCCCATGAGCGTGCCACATTCCTTCAGGCCATGGATGAGGCATGCAACGACATCAATCCAGACCAGGGTTGCAAAAACTTTGAATACATTTCCTGGTTTTCCCGAAATCCCGGTTGGAGAAGGGAATAAGCAGGCAATCCGGTATTCTCCAACCAGGATTTCTGGAAAACCATGGAATTTATTGAAAGTTCACAGAATTTTGCACCCCTAATCCAGACCTATGTCAGGTTTGGATTCGCCATGCCAAAAGGTTTTTCCACAGGTGCATGAACAATGAGGACATTTACTATGATGTCGATGAGAACCTATGGCCAAACACTCAAGTCAGGCTTGATGCAAACTAGACCCTGCTAAACGTTATATATCTTTCATTAATTTAATTAGTTTCATTTGATTACAGTACACCTATAGTGTATATATGAAGAATACATGTATTGTTTTGCATCAATGATTGTGAAAGATGTCTTCAATGATCATACCTTTAATCACACATGGGACAGAAATGATGAAATGTAGATTTTCAGTAACTCTTGAAGGGTAGTGTAAGTGTATTGCCTGATATGAAACAGTGTAATTACTGCAATTTACAGTAGGCCTACTGTAGCATTTTACATTCAAAAAGCAATTTTGAAACATATATCTTGTATTTTTTTGCTATTCGATTAACTGGTTGTTAAAATATCCTTAAGAGTCTAAGTAACATAATAAAAAAATCTCCATCAAAATCCATTAGCTAGATATACCTGTTTTTTTTTTGCATGGGCTGTGTCTAAATCCGCCACATGTCGGCCTTCTGCATCTGTGGTGGTAGGTGGCCTAGTTACAGCGATGTTAGTCAGACCATGAGACATCCTGAAAATGGGTCTTCTCACAAAAACGTCTGTGGCGTCCGTTTTGCTCTACGATCCCCACAAGTGTCACGGGACTCTTCTGAATTTAACCCATACAAATGAATGGAAGTATTGAGGTAGTTTTGTGCCAACAAATATAAGGGGTTAAACATGAGTGCAAAAAAACTCAAATATTTCCTGAGCTTTCTTATATCTCCTAGATATAGGACAGACACTTCAAAACCTTATTCCTTATGATGTATTTTTTTACTGTCTTTTATTTTTTTACAATTTATGAATGTGTTGGCTATAGTAGTGAAGGCCAAATTAAATATTTGTTTTTTATACCTAAAGGGGTCCTACAATTCGAAATAAAATTGCTAAATGATCCGTGGTATTAAAACAAATCCATATGTTAGCTTAGTAGAGGGTTAGGGTTTTTGGAGTCAAGGTTAGGGAAAATATTATTTTTAATGGTCAAATTGTATTTATATTTTTAAAAAAATAATAGCCCCTTTTTCTACAATCTTGTCTCATCGCTGCAACTCCCCAACGGGCTCGGGCTCGGAGAAGGTTGAGTCATGCGTCCTCCGAAACATGACCCGCCAAACCGCGCTTCTTAACACCTGCCGCTTAACCCGGAAGCCAGCCGCACCAATGTGTCGGAGGAAACACTGTTCAACTGACAACCGAAGTCAGCCTGCAGGCGCCCGGCCCGCCACAAGGAGTCACTAGAGCGCGATGAGCCAAGTAAACCCCCCCCGGCCAAACCCTCACCTAACCCAGACGGTGATGAGCCAATTGTATGTCGCCCTATGGGACTCCAGGTCACGGCCGGTTGTGACATAGCCTGGGATCGAACCCAGGTCTGTAGTGACGCCTCAAGCACTGCGATATAGTGCCTTAGACTGCTGCGCCACTCGGGAGGCACATGGTCAAAAAAAATTACGCTCCAGAAAGTCCAGAAATGTAACGAAAACAAAGCTGTGTGTGTGTGTGATAGAGAGTGAGTGAGTGAGTAAGTGAGTGTGAGTGTCCATGATGAACATGCCTTCTCCCCCCACCAACATTCCCTACACCAATGGACAAATAATCCCTTTCTTTTGCCAATTTTGTCCTGTTTCAGGATTGGACTCAGAGATAATCTGGGATTAAAAAGACCAGTGAGGGCTGGTCTATCTGTCCCTCATTCATTTAGAATATCAGCCTAACATGTTCAACATCCACTGGTCATGTCCTGTGAGTCCAAACACATACCAGTACAGATCCTCACATACTTTATTATTTTATCAAATAGTGAATTTATCAAACCAATTCACTATTTACCAGAGCTAGCATGCTAAACAATGCATTATGAATGACTGAGTTGAGGAATTAATTATAGCCTATTCCCAGTCTGTCATACACCGAGTGTACAAAACATTAGGAACAGCTCTTTCCATGACAGACTGACCAGGTGAAAGCTATGATCCCTTATTGATGTCACCTGTTAAATCTACTTCAATCAGTGTAGATGAAGTGGAGGAGACAGGTTAAAGAAGGATTGTTAAGCCTTGAGACAATTGAGACATGGATTGTGTGTGTGCCATTCAGAGGGTGAATGGGCAAGACAGAATATTTAAGTGCCTTTGAACGGGGCGTGGTAGTAGGTGCCAGGTGCACCGGTTTGTGTCAAGAACTGCAACGCTGCTGGGTTTTTCACGCTCAACAGTTTCCTGTGTGTATCAAGAATGGTCCACCACCCAAAGGACATCCAGCCAACTTGACACAACTGTGAGAAGTGTCATGACGTGCCTTTCATTATTGTGATGACTATTACTTATCAAATAATTACCTACTATGTTTAATTGTTTCTAGATTAAATTAATCATGTAACAATTAACTCATTAGGAATTTGGGGCACCACAGGAAAGGTTGTTTAACGAGTTATCGTTTCCCGAATGAACTCTAAAGATATCTAGATATTGCTTATCATTTAACAGTCATGTATTAATCATTTACCTCATATCAGTCTCATTCTGAAAGTCGTAGGCTCTTTAAGTCTGCACGAACCCGGGTCTTACTGATCATTCCGTACCACACAAATGTATTTCATTATTTATTTACTAACTAATTAAAAATGATAACACAAGATACAAACACATTCACGGTATAGGTAGGGATTAGAAACTTAATACAATGAAAACGGGTCCCTAGCGGACTAACACAATATGACACTTGTTACAAAAGATGGCGAGTTAAAGAGAGAGAGAGAGAAAAACACTTGGATACACATGGACCTACGCTCATAGTAATCCTAATACTTTGCCCAGAACTGCCGCCCGTTCGGTAAGAAGTAATGCATGTATTTACGTGTTTGTCTTCGTCGTCTCTGTTGGACCCAGGCCTTTGTGGGAAGGGTCGATTGGGCCTTCTCTTTTCGGATGTCCTTTTAGATGTAAGGCTCAGATTGTCCACAAGAGGTCACAATGTCCTTCTTCTTAGTCGTCTGTTTACTTTCACTCATTCTGGAAGTGGTCTTCTGAGGACAGCTAATCAGCCGTGTCAATGATCCCCTGTGGGGTGATGAGAGCAGTGTAGTAGATTATGGTTTGAAGAGAGTAACAGGATGGTCCCACTTAAATTCACCTTCTTAGATACAGTACTTAGAACAGCTACTCAGCCGTAACATTGATTGTTAGTGGAGGCAACTTTGTCGTCTTCACCTCGTGTTGATTTTCAGGGTCGGGACCAATATGGACAAAAGCTGCAGCTTGAGGTCCATCTAGTCTGATCTGATAATTCTTATCTCAGTCTTTTATGCACTTTGTTAAAGAGGGGCATTTCCGTCATACTGACACGCTCTCTGAGCTCCCTCAGGCGTGGCTAGTTACGAGGCAAAAGTATTATTATCACTATGATTTTGTTAGAAAGCTAAAATCTCATTCCTATCTTCACGAAAACATTGTCTTCCTCCTTGATATTTTCTACCCAAGGTATAGGATGTATACCTGATATCCACAGTGTAAAAGCTCTTCAAGTCACAAGGTTTTCATTATAACGCCTTTATACAATTATTAATGACATCACAAAATAGACATTAATTTTCCATATTCCATTTCTCATCATTCCCAACGTTTCGATGTTGAAATATATTGTCCCAATGTTCATTGTTGGAGGTTGAAGATATTGGGCGGTAAAAGTCTCTGAAACAAAGGACATTCCTTTCACCATACTAGAGGGCCAGAGATAGGATAATCTATCTCTAATTTATGGCAGTATTAAGGTGTCAAGACCGGCACAGCCCCCCCTGTAGGTAAAAGGGTTTGGTTGTTGTCGGCCATTTGCCAAGCTGATATGAGGCCTTTGATCCTCACACAGGGAGAGTCATGACAGAAGCATTGGAGTCAACATGGGCCAACATCCATGTGGAAAGCTTTCAACACCTTGTAGAGTCCATGCCCGACGAATTGAGGGGGTGCAGCTCAACATTAGGAAGGTGTTATGAGTCATAGAAATGATTACTGCGATATAATCTATTTTTAATTAGCTTAAATTAGTAGACCAAGCTGGGTTAAACCATAACTTGGCCAAGGCATTAGTATGCATAGTTTAAATACAGTGCATTCGTAAAGTATTCAGACCCCTTCCCTTTTTCCACATTTTGTTATTACGTTACAGCCTTATTCTAAAATGGATTTTTTTTTTCTCACCAATCTACACACAATAACCCATAATGACAAAGCAAAAACAAGGTTTTTAGACATTTTGGCAATTTTATTACAAATAAAGAACATAAATACCTTATTGTAAGTATTCAGACCCTTTGCTATGAGACTCAAAATTGAGCTCAGGTGCATCCTGTTTCCATTGATCATCCTTGAGATGTTTCTACAACTTGATTGGAGTCCACCTGTGGTAAATTCAACTGATTGGACATGATTTGGAAAGGCACACACCTGTCTATATAAGGTACCACAGTTATCAGTGCATGTAAGCGCAAAGACCAAGCCATGAGGTCGAAGGTATTGTCCGTAGAGCTCCGAGACAGGATTGTGTCGAGGCACATATCTGGGGAAGGGTACCAAAACATTTCTGCAGCATTGAAGGTCCCCAAGAACACATTGGCCTCCATCATTCTTAAATGGAAGAAGTTTGGAACCACCAAGACTCTTCCTAGAGCTGGCCGCCCGGCCAAACTGAGCAATCGGGGGAGAAGGGCCTTAATCAGGGAGGTGACCAAGAAGCCAATGGTCACTCTGACAGAGCGCCATAGTTCCTAGGTGGAGATGGGAGAACCTTCCAGAAGGACAACCATCTCTGCAGCACTCTACCAATCAGGCCTTTATGTTAGAGTGGCCAGACTGAAGCCACTCCTCAGTAAAAGGCACATGACAGCCTGCTTGGAGCACCTAAAGGACTCAGACCATGAGAAACTAGATGCTCGGTTCTGATGAAACCAAGATTGAACTCTTTGGCCTGAATGCCAAGCGTCATGTCGGGAGAAAACCTGGCACCATCCCTACGGTGAAGCATGGTGGTGGCAGCGTCATGCTGTGGAGATGTTTTTCAGCGGCAGGACTGGGAGACTAGTCAGGATCAAGGGAAAGATGAACGGAGCAAAGTATAGAGAGATCCTTGATGAAAACCTTCTCCAGAGCGCTCAGGACTTCAGACTGGGGAGAAGGTTCACCTTCCAACAGGACAACGACCCTAAGCACACAGCCAAGACAACGCAGGAGTGGCTTCGGGACAAGTCTCTGAATGTCCTTGAGTGGCCCAGCCAGAGAGCGGACTTGAACCCGATCGAACATCTCTGGAGAGCCCTGAAAATAGCTGTGCAGCGACGCTCCCCATCCAACCTGACAGAGATAAAAGGTTCTGCAGAGAAGAATGGGAGAAACTCCCCAAATACAGGTGTGCCAAGCTTGTAGTGTCATGCCCAAAAAGACTTGAGGCTGTAATCGCTGCCAAAGGTGCTTCAACAAAGTACTGAGTAAAGGGTCTGAATACTTATGTAAATGTACACAGCTTTGTTTTCGTTACATTTCTGGACTTTCTGGAGCGTAAACCTGTTTTTGCTTTGTCATTATGGGGTATTGTGTGTAGATTGATGAGGGGAAAAAACAATTTAATAAATTTTAGAATAAGGCTGTAACGTAAGAAAATGTGGAAAAAAGTCAAGGGGTCTGAATACTTTCCGAATGTACTGTATGCTAAAATGTTCATTCTATTCTACTGCCATTTACTTTATGTTCGTATTCTTATTTTTTTTAACCAATTCTCATTGTTGTTACATTGTTGAGAAGGTACCTGCAAGTAAGCATTTCGTTGGACTATGTAAATAATGCGTATCCTGTACATACCACTAATAAAACTTGAAAACTAATTTTCTGCATTTATCCTAAGCCCCTACAAAAACTAAATCAATTTGCAAATAACTATGCAAATGAGCAAAAGTGTGCATTAAATAAATAGATGCCTGGCTCAAATAGAAGCCTTTCTCTAATAAGCGCCTGTTGTGTTCAGTGATTTAAGCAAATAAACACCAGGGTTATTAATTGAAGTTTAACGGTACTTAACTTTAGTTTGTTGTTTGTGTTGGGAGCGACGAGTGTTCAGAGACAGGCTTGGATACGAGCTCTGTGTGTCTTAGGAGGAAGTCCTGACGGATGCGGGGAGGGAGGTGCGCTCACTCCTTCACTTGTGCACAATCAAGAGTGGAAAGAGGCAGGCAGGAATGTTGCTTCTAAATTTGGGTTAGAGTATATCATAGGCGAACAAGCTTAATAGATAGCACTCGTGAGAATTTAGGACATGCACTATTGGTAGCATACGTGAGATTTCAAAACTTCAATTATTGCACACAACATTCGTAAAAAGGTTGGCACAGGAAATGCATTTGAAAACATGAACACAGCAAATGTGAGAGAAAAAAGGAAGCTCTTCGTTACCAGGTGACACTCCTCACCCTTTTGAAGGTTGCTGTCCAAGAAACCTAGGTTAGTGCCCTATGATTGGTACCTTAGTAGCCATTGACCTCTAGTGGACCGCAGAAACTGTTGTGGACTGTCCTCTGCAACTTCAGTGTGAGCTGGGGGCACTCCTGGTCAGTGGCCTGTTGTTCCTGCATTGTTGGTCGTACACCTGTCATTGTCGGGTCGCCTTCTCCGCGTTCTCATAGGCCTCCAGGAGGACCCCATGATGATGCTGCACACACTGGTCCACAGATCAACCTGTCTGGGGAAATTTGACTTCAAGGTTACATTAATTCGGCAACCGTGCATGTCTACCAAACATTAGTGTACCCGTTCCCACTGTGGACCATATTGTTGTAGGCTTGAAAGAAAAGTCTGACTAGAAACCTCATATGGAGAAAAGGAATGCTGTATTCTATGTGGGTGTGGCCAATGGTACAGTTTTAGAGGCCATCCTCTTGGCTGCAGAGATAAATGTTGCTAAATGCAAATAAGAAAAACACAGTTTTTTGAGCAGGTTCCACTCCTGCAGTAACGTTTTGATGGGCTGGGGCGCTGCTTGCCGTGCTGGGTTGTCCAAGGGCTGGCCCTGGTCCAACAGTGCTCCCACTTGTCGGCCTTTTGCCAAACACTCCAAGGCCATGTGTTTGGGGGGGTCCCCCTCTACTGAAGTACCCTCCAATGAACTGGGTCTGGGGCGTCTCTTCGTCTCCTTGCTCTGGAAGCCTAGAGAGGACATCGGCGTTGACACTCTAGAGACCACTGTACTGGGACACCAGTTTTTCGTGAGCTGGACCCCTGGCACTCCAATAACCTATTGAGAAGGTCGGCAATCATGGAGAACTTGGGGATAATTTTACTTGTGTTACTGTGGTAGGGGTAGTCCATTCCTTTACTGCTTCGACCTTACCAGGGTCCGGTGTTGACCCCCTAGGCGCCCACCACATGCCCAAGGTAAGTGACCGGTCTCTGCAACAGTTGACACTTCAGGAGTTGTAGTTTCAATACATCGCTCCAGATGCGCTCAAACACTTCTTCCAATTGGGTCAGGTAGATGAGCAATGACTCTCCTACCTGGTTCCCCAGCACCTTTGCATCAGTCTCTGGAATGTGGGTGGCACGTTAGACAACCTGAATGGCATCCGCTCAAACTCGAACAGCCCAAGCGGGGTGGTGAAGGCAGTCTTCTGGTCCACCTCCACCTGCCAGTAGCCACTGGTGAGGTCAAGAGTGGAGTACCAGGCAGCCTTTTTCAGGGTGGTTAAGGGGTTCAGGGTGGTTAAGGAGTCCTCGATCCGGGGGAGGGGATAGGCATCTTTGTGGGTCACTGCGTTAAGCTTTCTGTAGTCAACACAGGAACACCATGTACAATTACTCTTCTTGACCAGGACAATAGGTGCAGCCCAAGGGCTAGCGCTCTCACGAACACCTCCTCCATCCAGCATCCGTTTCAAAAGGCTGCGCAGTTCCTGGTAGAGTGCTGGAGGGATGGGCCGGAACCGTTCATGGCTGAGTGGGGCGGTGCCTGTGGGGATGTGGTGGAGCACTGCATCTGTATGGCAGAAGTCATCTTTGTGGCTTGCAAACACCTTGGCCCATCTATTCAACAGTTCTGAGAGTTGTTCAGCTTGAGCTGGGGTCAAGTCTTCCCCTTTCAGGACCTCTGTTGGCACTGTGTCTGCTCAGCTGCTTCTGGGGTAGCACTAGTCACTCCCATCTCTATGGTGCGGGGCCCTTTTGGGTTGAGGGCAAGGTCCTTTTCCCCTCTGGATCAGTGGAATGGATGGTAGCCAAGGGCCGGCCCTGAGGGAGCTCAGCAGAATATGGATTCACATTCTGCACTCTCACCAGGCAACGATTTCCTTCAATATGAATCAAGGCTCGAGCGACCTGCCACTCTGCTTCGTCCTCCATCCCTTCCACTAGGCCAACTAATGGTTGTTTCACAGAGGGGCCACATACCTCAGCCTTGCTCTGTTGCAGATGGTGAAGGCTTTGTCCCACTCCTTCCGGGTCTCTGGTCTAATGGCGGTCTGAAGCTGAACATGTTGAAGGGGAGTAGCTCCAAAGAGCTCTCACCAGCAGGCGGTTAGCTTATTCATTCCTAGCACTCCCCGATCACTCCCCAGACAGTCATCTTGTACCAGGATCACTCCCTTTTATGGTATCTTCACCCCTCCTACCTCAAAATCCAAGACTCTGTACCCCACTTATGGGATGGACAGCCCATTAGCCGCCTTCAAGGTAAACCAGTCGATATCGATTGCCTTACAGTGGCTGGGGATGTTTTGTATTTGTATTTATTGTGGATCACCATTAGCTGCTGCCAAGGCCTACTCTTCCTGGGGTACAGCAAAATTAAGGCAGTTATACAATTTAAAAAACATAACAATACATTCATAACAGATTTCACAACACACTAAGTATGTGCCCTAAGGGCCCTACTCCACTACCACATATCTACAACACAAAATCCATGTTTACGTGTGTGTACAGTGCGTATGTTATCATGTGTGTGTACTGTAAGTAGTGATGAAGTCAGTCTCTCCTCTACTTTGAGCCAGAAGTGATTGACATGCATATTATTCATGTTAGCTCTCTGTCTACATCCAAGGGCCAGCCGTGCTGCCCTGTTCTGAGCCAATTGCAATAGTCCCTCTTTGTGGCACCTGACCACACGACTGAACAGTAGTCCAAGTGCGACAAAACTATAGCCTGTAGGACCTGCCTTGTTGATAGTGTTGTTATGACCATGACAGTTTACAATCCAGGGTTACTCCAAGCAGTTTAGTCACCTCAACTTGCTCAATTTCCACATTATTTATTACAAGATTTAGTTGAGGTTTAGGGTTTAGGGAATGATTTGTTAGTTTAAAGCTGGCTGGTTGTCACCCTCCTGACGACGTCAGGCCGCGATGTGACCACTTCTCCTACAAAGATAGGAGATGGGGCGGCCTCTCTGGTCCCACTGGTAGTTTGGAGCAGCTCTGCCACTGTGCCGTGGACATCACGCCCTCCTGGTGGTCTATCTGGTTCTCGAACAGCCTGCAACTGGGTACAAATCTCAGAGGACAGTGTGTCTGTTAGGGTTTTTATCTCACCTCGCATCTCAGTCATCAATTCTGCTCTTACTTCCTCCCTCCATTTCTCCATGTCAATGGGCATGGGAGGTTACCCCTCTCTGTGGTGGGTGGTATCAGGCCGCAGCACACTGGGCCACCCCCCTGGATGACCGGCCACCTCCTTCCAAAGCATGGCCCTCCTGGGTGGCATCTGCAAATGACATGTTAGGGTTATGACAAAGTTCCCCCTGGCACAAAATGGTTGAATCAACGTTGTTTCAACGTAATTTGTCAACGTATTGTGACGTGGAATCTACGTGGAAAATACATTGGATTTGAAAAAATTAACTGTTGTTTTGAGGGTGAAATTTCAACCACAGGATTATGTCATTATAGTAACCCAATTTCAACCTAGACAAACCTTGTATAAGATACTGTACTTCCATACATTTTTTCAACTGGTACAAAGGAACATTCAGACGAGTCTTGTGAGGTTTGTAGGCGTCCTAGAGCAAAACATGTACGTGGTCGAGAGAGTCTCACCTTTGCACAGAGGGGTCATATTAGTGTGAAGTTTGCAGATCGGCTGTACCGAGTCCCAATACACTTGTGGGGGTCGTAGAGCAAAACGGAGAACACCATCGTGTTCGTGAGTCTCATCTTTCCATAGAGGGGTAATCGTTTGTAGGCCAAACCGTTCGGACGCTACAGACGATTTTGTGAGGAGACAGGTGTCTCATGGTCTGACAAACATCGCTCTAGCTCTGTCACCTTTCACCTCAGATGCGGAAGTGCAACATAGGCGGATGTGGTGGATTGAGACCCATCCAATACAAATAAAAACAGATACAGCGCATTCGTAAAGTATTCAGACCCCTTGACTTTTTCCACATTTTGTTACGTTACAGCCTTATTCTAAATTGGATTACATTTCTTTTTATCATCAATCTACACACAATACCCCATGACGACAAAGCAAAAACAGGTTTTTAGACATTTTTGCAAATTTATAAAACAAAAGAAACTGACATAACATTTACATATGTATTCAGCCCCAGTACTTTGTTGAAGCACCTTTGGCAGCGATTACAGCCTCAAGTCTTCTTGGGTATGATGCTACAAGCTTGGCACACCTGTATTTGGGGAGTTTCTCCCATTCTTCTTTGCAGATCCTCTCAAGCTCTGTCAGGTTGGATGGGGAGCGTCAATGCACAGCTATTTTCAGGTCTCTCCAGAGATGTTCGATAGGGTTCAATTCCGGGCTTTGGCTGGGCCACTCAAGGACATTCAGAGACTTGTCCCGAAGCCACTCCTGTGTTGTCTTGGCTGTGTTCTTAGGGTCGTTGTCCTGTTGGAAGGTGAACCTTCACCCCAGTCTGAGGTCCTGAGCACTCTGGAGCAGGTTTTCATCAAGGATCTCTCATTACTTTGCTCCGTTCATCTTTCCCTCGATCCTGACTAGTCTCCCAGTCCCAGCCGCTGAAAAACATCCCCACAGCATGATGCTGCCACCACCATGCTTCACCGTAGGGATGGTGCCAGGTTTCTTCCAGACATGACGCTTGGCATTCAGGCCAAATAATTGAATCTTAGTTTCATCAGACCAGAGAATCTTGTTTCTCATGGTCTGAGAGTCCTTTAGGTGCCTTTTAGCAAACTCCAAGCTGGCTGTCATGTGCCTTTTATTGAAGAGTGGATTCCGTCTGGACACTCTACCATAAAGGCCTGATTGGTGGAGTGCTGCAGAGATGGTTGTCCTTCTGGGAGGTTCTCCCATCTCCACAGAGGAACTCTGGAGCTCTGTCAGAGTGACCATCGGGTTCTTGGTCACCTCCCTGGCCAAGGCACTTCTCCCCCGATTGCTCAGTTTGGCCGGGCGGCCAGCTCTAGGAAGAGTCTTGATGGTTCCAAACTTCTTCCATTTAAAAATGATGGAGGCCACTGTGTTCTTGGGGACCTTCAATGTTGCAGAAATGTTTTGGTACCCTTCCCCAGATCTGTGCCTTGACACAATCCTGTCTTGGAGCTCTACGGGCTATTCCTTCGACCTCATGGCTTGGTTTTTGCTTTGACATGCACTGTCAACTGTGGGATCTTATATAGACAGGTGTGTGCCTTTCCAAATCATGTCCAATCAATTGAATTTACCACAGGTGGACTCCAATCAAGTTGTAGAAACATCTCAAGGATGATCAATGGAAACAGGATGCACCTGAGCTCAATTTCGAGTCTCATAGCAAAGGGTCTCAATACTTTGTAAATAAGGTATTTCTGTTTTTATTATTAATACATTTGCAAAAAAAGTTCTAAAAACCTGTTTTTGCTTTTTCATTATTGGGTATTGTGTGTAGATTGATGAGGATTTTTTTTTTCATTTAATCAATTTTAGAATAAGGCTGTAACGTAACAAAATGTGGAAAAGGTCAAGGGGTCTGAATACTTTCTGAATGCACTGTACATTCTGAATGCCTGTGGTGTTTGAGGTTGTCATTACTACCTAATAAAGCTGAGTAGGATTTGAAGTTCAATTTGTAACCATGATGATCAACCCCACCAGAGAACACAGACCAACCAGGGTGATGTGTCAGTAAACAACCACAGTTATAAACACTAGCCTTTTTTAAAGAGGTGTTACAACCGATGGTGGATAAAAACAAACTTTATGACCTGAGTGAGTGGTAGTTTGTTTTCAGTTACTTCAGTTAATTAATCTTCCTTAGTACCCCCTTTATCTGATGGGTACAGCTTTAATACAATTGTTTTTGTATTTTGCAGTATAAAAGCTACAGTATATACCCATGAGATGAAGGGAGTGCCAGGGTACATTAAGTAACTTGAAACTTTAGTTCCTTCCTGCAAACCTATTAAGATGCATCTTAGACAGTGGATGTTTCCCAAATGACACCCTATTCCCTACATAGTGCACTGCTTTTGGCCAGAGCCCATCGATGGTGATGTAGCCTATGTATGTATACGTCCTTATTCAATGAATTGGTGGCTTTTCATAATCATTCTCGCAAATGTCCTTGACTCTTCAGTCAGATCAGCTAATGAATGGGACAAAAGCTGAAGAACATACGCACATCCAGGTACTTTCGCAGGTGCTGGAGTTCTAGGCAAATTTGTGAAAAACAGAGTTGGAGGTTAATACCAGTTCAGCCAGGTCCACAATACAATTGGTGCTGGGAAGAGCATTAGGGGGACGTTCATTGAGGTAGAACTTGAGGGCCTCTAGGCCACCCTGATGGGGGATCTTAGTATATAGACTGGTAACATCAAAAGTACACAGAATACAATTCTCAGGTATATGGTCCACAGATTTCAAAAAAATAATAAAATCAATAGAGTCTCTGGTATACGTGGGGAGGGAGATCGCCCAGGGTTTCACAAAATAGTCTACAAAGGTAGAGATATTCTCTGTCAGAGATCCGTACAAATGCAACTCATTTACCCCAAATCTCTGGTTGCTGTTCATTTTGTACAAGCTGGACATCCTATTAGTTCTCTGAGATACATTGGAATAGAAATGGTCAAGATGTCACGCAGGGGAGGGGACATTGAGAGGAAACTTCTTCAAAGGGAATCTTTCTGGATCCACATGCTCAACACACTATCTCCTCTTGGCCTTAATGAGGAGTTTGACTTGAAACCTTATTTATAGTTTCAATATGTCCATATTGTGTTTGTTTTTTATCCTAATTGAACATTGTACACTGCTCAAAAAAATAAAGGGAACACTTAAACAACACATCCTAGATCTGAATGAAATAATCTTATTAAATACTTTTTTCTTTACATAGTTGAATGTGCTGACAACAAAATCACACAAAAATTATCAATGGAAATCAAATTTAGCATCATAGCATCAATGCCTTCCTCTTGCAGGAACTTCTGACACACTCCAGCCACATGAGGTCTAGCATTGTCTTGCATTAGGAGGAACCCAGGGCCAACCGCACCAGCATATGGTCTCACAAGGGGTCTGAGTATCTCATCTCGGTACCTAATGGCAGTCAGGCTACCTCTGGCGAGCACATGGAGGGCTGTGCGGCCCCCCCAAAGAAATGCCACCCCACACCATGACTGACCCACTGCCAAACCGTTCATGCTGGAGGATGTTGCAGGCAGCAGAACGTTCTCCACGGCGTCTCCAGACTCTGTCACATGTGCTCAGTGTGAACCTGCTTTCATCTGTGAAGAGCACAGGGTGCCAGTGGCGAATTTGCCAATCTTGGTGTTCTCTGGCAAATGCCAAACGTCCTGCACGGTGTTGGGCTGTAAGCACAACCCCCACCTGTGGACGTCGGGCCCTCATACCACCCTCATGGAGTCTGTTTCTGACCGTTTGAGCAGACACATGCACATTTGTGGCCTGCTGGAGGTCATTTTGCAGGGCTCTGGCAGTGCTCCTCCTGCTCCTCCTTGCACAAAGGCGGAGGTAGCGGTCCTGCTGCTGGGTTGTTGCCCTCCTACGGCCTCCTCCACGTCTCCTGATGTACTGGCCTGTCTCCTGGTAGCGCCTCCATGCTCTGAACACTACACTGACAGACACAGCAAACCTTCTTGCCACAGCTCGCATTGATGTGCCATCCTGGATGAGCTGCACTACCTGAGCCACTTGTGTGGGTTGTAGACTCCGTCTCATGCTACTACTAGAGTGAAAGCACCGCCAGCTTTCAAAAGTGACCAAAACATCAGCCAGGAAGCATGGGAACTGAGAAGTGGTCTGTGGTCACCACCTGCAGAACCACTGGGGTGTCTTGCTAATTGCCTATAATTTCCACCTGTTGTCTATTCCATTTGCACAACAGCATGTGAAATTTATTGTCAATCAGTGTTGCTTCCTGAGTGGACAGTTTGATTTCACAGAAGTGTGATTGACTTGGAGTTACATTGTGTTGTTTAAGTGTTCCCTTTATTTTTTTGAGCAGTGTATGAATATTGTATGTATATTACTGTAAATATTGATCACATTCCCTGTATTTTGATACATTTAATGTTAACATTGTGAACCTATGTTATACATATTTAACCTCCTGTTTCAGGAAGTGATGTACAGTGGGGAGAACAAGTATTTGATACACTGCCGATTTTGCAGGTTTTCCTACTTACAAAGCATGTAGAGGTCTGTAATTTTTATGATAGGTACACTTCAACTGTGAGAGACGGAATCTAAAAAAAAAATTAAGAAAATCACATTGTATGATTTTTAAGTAATGAATTTGCATTTTATTGCATGACATAAGTATTTGATACATCAGAAAAGCAGAACTTAATATTTGGTACAGAAACCTTTGTTTGCAATTACAGAGATCATATGTTTCCTGTAGGTCTTGACCAGGTTTGCACACACTGCAGCAGGGATTTTGGCCCACTCCTCCATACAGATCTTCTCCAGATCTTCAGGTTTCGGGGCTGTCGCTGGGCAATACAGACTTTCAGCTCCCTCCAAAGATGTTCTATTGGGTTCAGGTCTGGAGACTGGCTAGGCCACTCCAGGACCTTGAGATGCTTCTTACGGAGCCACTCCTTAGTTGCCCTGGCTGTGTGTTTCGGGTCGTTGTCATGCTGGAAGACCCAGCCACGACCCATCTTCAATGCTCTTACTGAGGGAAGGAGGTTGTTTGCCAAGATCTCGCGATACATGGCCCCATCCATCCTCCCCTCAATACGGTGCAGTCGTCCTGTCCCCTTTGCAGAAAAGCATCCCCAAAGAATGATGTTTCCACCTCCATGCTTCACGGTTGGGATGGTGTTCTTGGGGTTGTACTCATCCTTCTTCTTCCTCCAAACACGGCGAGTGGAGTTTAGACCAAAAAGCTCTATTTTTGTCTCATCAGACCACATGACCTTCTCCCATTCCTCCTCTGGATCATCCAGATGGTCATTGGAAAATTTCAGACGGGCCTGGACATGCGCTGGCTTGAGCAGGGGGACCTTGCGTGCGCTGCAGGATTTTAATCCATGACGGCGTAGTGTGTTACTAATGGTTTTCTTTGAGACTGTGGTCCCAGCTCTCTTCAGGTCATTGACCAGGTCCTGCCGTGTAGTTCTAGGCTGATCCCTCACCTTCCTCATGATCATTGATGCCCCACGTGGTGAGATCTTGCATGGAGCAAATCAGTCAATTAAGAAACTTAAATAATCAAAAATGTAGCCTACACGTTTGAAACAACAAAGGAAGATATGAATTAGATATGAGGTCACTTAGAAATATTTTTTGTGTATTCTGTTGTTTTTTCTTAAGTGATGGAGAGAGAGAGACGGAGGTGATGTGGGGGGGACTCTAGTTAAGTGATAATGCCCTCGAAGCCGGTGTGTCCATAGCAGTGGTGGTCCTACTGGCCTTCCTCATCACCGTATGTGTTCTCTGCTACCACTTCATCGCCACAAAGCCCAGTCGCCTTGACAATGGCCTGCCACTATGAGCACCAGGTAACATATCTGGCCAGAGGTAGCGACATGTGGTTATCATAGACTAGCTAGTGACATGTCATTATCATAGACTAGCTAGTGACATACCATGATGATGGGCTAGCTAGCGACATCCATTATAATAATGAACCTTGAGCTTAGTGAAACGGGCCAGTAACTGAAGGGCTGGCGGTTTGAATCTGCTGGGCTGATGAGGAAAAACTGGTGGCATCTACTACCGTTGTGCCCTTGAGCAAGGTTCTTAACCCCTAGCCTGCTCCAGGGGTGTAAATGTGGTGTCCGGGCAGTTGGACAAGTAAAGCTGCTGTGTATGTGTGTGTGTGTGTGTGTGTGTGTGTGTGTGTGTGTGTGTGTCCATGCGTGCGCCTGCATGTGTGTGTCTCTATTCCAGGGTTGGACCCAAGTGAGGGCCCCAGTCACTCCGGCCCAGCCCCTCCCACCGGCCCCCAAGGCTTCAGGAAGCACTTCCTCAGCAGGAAGCTGGACTGTGACAACCAGCCGCCCGACCCCGAGAGACTGTTCCAGAGGTGCTTCATGGCCACCGTCACCAACGTCAACATGGAGGGCCCTTCGTAGTGCACCTTTTAGGGAGCTTAGAAGGACATGGAGGTTCCGATTCAGATGTATTCCATCCCCCCCTTCCCCAATACACATGTAAATATTGGACTATAAATTGTGCCTTCTTGTATTATACTTATGCTAAAATGTTTACTCTATTCTACTATTGTTGTTGTATTGTCGAGAAGGAACCTGCAAGTAAGCATTTAGTTGGACGATGTATACCATTCGTATCCCATACATACGACTAATAAAACTTGAAACTTGAAATGAGTTGTTGTGTGGAAGGTTGCCCAAGGCATTCAGATTCCACTATGTCTCTCTCCCTCTTCTGATCATTCTGCAGCTTCTCTTTAGGAGCTCATTTCACACACTAGTATTCCTCTCAGGGTGGGTGTTTGGTAAACGGTAAATGTACAAATACACTCCCCTACGTATTTATTTGGACAGTGAAGCGAAACGTTTAATTTGGCTCTATACTCTGGCATTTTGGATTTGAAATCAAATGTTTCATATGAGGCGACAGTATAGAACGTCACCTTTTATTTGAGGGTATTTTAATCAGGGGTTGGAACCAGTTCAGGGAACAAATCCAAAAAACAGAAAATAATTAAATGTTTAGAGGAACAGAAAAAGAACCGTGAACGAACGTGATTTTAAATATACTTCAGTATCAAAATAAAATGAAATTGGTAACATATACTTAAGTATTAAAAGTAAAAGTATAAATCATTTCAAATGCCTTATATTAAGCAAACCAGACGGCACAATTTTTTTTATTTTTTTTATTTTTAAAGCCGACGAAAATCCAGTGTTTCTATGTCAAACGGTTTTGTTATATTTCAGTATTTTGTGATGTACTGTATATAAAGTGTAATATTGGGATACAATCTCAAAATGTAATACAATTCAACTCTATATCTGACATATATTCTTCTTCTTTTTTACCCATAACCATGTGTGTGAGGTGTATACTTTTGTTTCAAAGTAGATTTGTTTAAGCCTACCAAGAAACATTCTGTGAGACACTGATTTAGCCCACTGCAGCAAAAAGGTTAAACTTCCTCCATAGAAGCCGCTCCTCCATAGGAATAATTCTGTGGGACTAATTCAGATAATGCATGTCATAACAAGAAGCAACATTTCAGTCAAATCTTGCACGTAAACAACTAGCTTGCCCACTTCATAGCAAGTTGATTGGTTGGTGAAGTAATTTAATGAGCTAAATGAAGAAGAAAAAACTGTAGATTTCAAAGGTTAAAAAAAGGAACAGAAAGGAAAGATATGAAACAGTACTTTTTTATGTTAGAACCGGTTCACAACTTTATTTTGCTGGTCGGAACAATGGAATGGAAGGAAATAAATTGTGGTTCTGTTCAGAACGATTGGAAAATAATATCTGTTTTACCGTTTAGAAATCAAAGCACTTTATGTTCAGCTGAAGTTAACATACACCTTGGCCAAATACATTTAAACTCAGTTTTCACAATTCCTGACATTTAATCCTAGTAAAAAATTCCCTGTTTTAGGTCAGTTAGGATCAGCACTTTATTTTAAGAATGTGAAATGTCAGAATAATAGTAGAGAGAATGATTTATTTCTGCTTTTATTTCTTTCATCACATTCCCAGTGGGTCAGAAGTTTACATACACTCAATTAGTATTTGGTAGCATTGCCTTTAAATTGTTTAACGTGGGTCAAACGTTTCGGGTAGCCTTCCACAAGCTTCCCACAATAAGTTGGGTGAATTTTGGCCCATTCCTCCTGACAGAGCTGGTGTAACTGAGTCAGGCTGGTAGGCCTCCTTGCTCCCACACGCTTTTTCAGTTCTGCCCACACATTTTCTATAGGATTGAGGTCAGGGCTTTGTGATGGCCACTCCAATACCTTGACTTTGTTGTCCTTAAGCCATTTTGCCACAACTTTGGAAGTATGCTTGGGTTCATTGTCCATTTGGAAGACCCATTTGCGACCAAGCTTTAACTTCCTGACTGATGTCTTGAGATGTTGCTTCAATATATCCACATAATTTTCCTTCCTCATGATGCCATCTATTCTGTGAAGTGCACCAGTCCCTCCTGCAGCAAAGCACCCCCACAGCATGATGCTCCCACCCCCATTCTTCATGGTTGGGATGGTGTTTTTCGGCTTGCAAGCTACCACCTTTTTCCTCCAAACATAACAATGGTCATTATGGCCAAACAGTTATATTTTTGTTTCATCAGACCAGAGGACATTTCTCCAAAAAGTACGATCTTTGTCCCCATGTGCAGTTGCAAACCGTAGTCTGGCTTTTTTATGGCGGTTTTGGAGCAGTGGCTTCTTCCTTGCTCAACGGCCTTTCAGGTTATGTCGATATAGGACTCGTTTTACTGTGGCTATAGATACTTTTGAACCTGTTTCCTCCAGCATCTTCACAAGGTCCTTTGCTGTTGTTCTGGGATTGATTTGCACTTTTCGCACCAAAGTACGTTCATCTATAGGAAACAGAACGCGTCTCCTTCCTGAGCGGTATGACGGCTGCGTGGTCCCATGGTGTTTATACTTGTGTACTATTGTTTGTACAGATGAACGTGGTACCTTCAGGCGTTTGGAAATTGCTCCCAAGGATGAACCAGACTTGTGGAGGTCTACAATTCTTTTTCTGAGGTCTTGGCAGATTTATTTTGATTTCCCCATGATGTCAAGCAAAGAGGCACTGAGTTACACCTCCAATTGACTCAAATTATGTCAATTAGCCTATCAGAAGCTTATAAATTCAATTTTCTGGAATTTTCCAAGCTGTTTAAAGGCACAGTCAACTTAGTGTATGTAAACTTCTGACCCACTGGAATTGTGATACAGTGAATTATAAGTGAAATAAACTGTCTGTAAACAATTGTCAGAAAAATGACTTGTGTCATGCACAAAGTGGATGTCCTAACCGACTTGCGAAAACGATAGTTTGTTAACAAGAAATTTGTGGAGTTGTTGAAAAACGAGTTTTAATGACTCCAACCTAAGTGTATGTAAACTTCCGACTTCAACTGTATCTAGTCCCCCCCATTTGAAGGTTGTCATAAGTATTTGGACAAATTCACTTATATCTGTATTAAAGTAGTCAGACGTTTAGTATTTTGTCCCTAGCACCCAATGACTACATCAAGCTTGTGACTCTACAAACTTGTTGGATGTATTTGCAGTTTGTTTTGGTTGTGTTTCAGATAATGTTGTGCACAATAGAAATGAGTGGTAAATAATGTATACGGATAATCATGACTAGATCAAATTTGTCACATGCTTCGTAAAAAACGGGTTTATACAAACAGTGAAATGCTTATTTTCAACAATGCAGATTAAAGATAAAAACAATTCCAATAATAGAAATAGTGACACGAGGAATAAATACACAGTGAATAACGAATAACAATGAGGAGTACAAATAACATGGCTATATATAGGGAGTAACAGTACCGAGTCGATGTGTAGTGGTACGAGGTAATTGAGGTAGCTATGTACATATATATAGGGTTGAAGCGATTAGGAAACAGGATAGATAATAGACAGTAGCAGCAGCGGGTAGCTATTTGATGAGCTATTTAACAGTCTTGTTTAGCAGTCTTATGGCTTGGGGGTAGGAGCTGTTCAGGGTCCTGTTGGTTCCAGATTTGTTGCACTGGTACCGCTTGCCGTGCGTTAGCAGAGAGAACAGTCTATGGCTTGGGTGGCTAGAGTCTTTGACAATTTCTTGGTCTTTCCTCTGACACCGCCTGGTATAGAGGTCCTGGATGGTAGTGAGCTTGGCCCCAGTGATGTACTCACCACCCTCTGTAGCGCCTTGCGGTCGGGTGCCTTGCAGTTGCCGTACCTAGCGGTGATGCAGCCAGTCAAGTTTCTCTCAATTGTGCAGCTGTAAAACTTTTTAAGGATCTGAAAACTCTCAACCCACTCCACTACAGCCCCATTGATGTGGATGGGGGCATGCTCGACCCTCCGGTTCCGGTAGTCCACGATCAGCTCCTTTGTCTTGCTGACGTTGAGGGAGATGTTGCTGTCCTGGCTACACAGTGCCAGGTCTCTGACCTCCTCCCTATAGTCTGCCTCATTGTCGTCAGTGATCAGTCCTACCACCGTCGTGTCGTTAGCAAACTTGTTGATGGTGTTAGAGTCGTGAACGGCCATGCAGCGTGGGTGAACAGGGAGTACAGGAGAGGACTAAGCACACACCCCTGAGGAGCCCCCATGTTGATGGTCAGCGTGTCGGATGTGTTGGTGCCTACCCTCACTGCCTGGCGTCGGCCCGTCAGGAAGTCCATGATCCAGTTGCAGAGGGAGGTGTTCAGGCTCAGGGTCCTGAGCTTGTTGTTGAGCTTGGAGGGGACTATGGTGTTGAATGCTGAGCTGTAGTCAATGAACAGCATTCTTACATAGGTATTTTTTTTGTCCACATGGGTGAGGGCAGTGTGGAGTGCAATAGAGATTGCGTCATCTGTGGATCTGTTGGGGCGGTATGCAAATTGGAGTAGGTCCAGGGTGTCTGGGATGATGATGTTGATGTGAGCCATGACCAGCCTTTGAAAGCATTTCATGGCTATAGACGTGAGTGTTACGGGCGCTAGTCATTTAGGCAGGTTACCTTGGCATTCTTGGGCACGGGGACTATGGTGGTCTGCTTGAAACAAGTTGGTATTACAGACCGGGTCAGGGATAGGTTGAAAATGTCAGCGAAGACACTTGACAGCTGGTCAGTGCATGTTCTGAGTACGCGTCCTGGTATTCCGTCTGGCCCCGGCGTAGTAGGATTCAATCTTATTGCTGTATTGACGCTTTGCCTGTTTGATGGCTCGTCGGAGGTCGTAACAGGATTTCTTATAAGCGCCCGGATTAGTGTCCCGCTCCATGAAAGCGGCAGCTGTAGCCTTTAGCTCAGTGCGGAATTTGCCTGCAATCCATAGCTTCTGGTTGGGGTACGTATGGTCACAGTTGGGACGACGTTGTCGATGCACTTATTAATGAAGCCGGTGACTGATTTGGTAAACTCCTCAATGTTATCGGATGAATCCTGGAACATATTCCAGTCTGTACTTGGGAAACAGTCCTGTAGCTTAGCATCCGCTTCATCAGACCACTTCCGTATTGAGCGCGTCACTGGTACTTCCTGTTTGAGTTTTTTGCTTTAAGCAGGAAGCAGGAGAATAGAGTTATGGTCTGATTTACCAAAGGGAGGGCGAGGGAGGGCCTTGTATGCGTTTCTGTGTGTGGAGTAAAGGTGATCTACAGTTTTGTTGCCTCTAGTTGCACAGGTGACATTATCATGTTTCAGGAGAAGACCCAGATGCAGACAGTGTCGAAGTAACACAAGTTTATTACAAAAAAAGGGGGCAGGCAAATGACAGGTCAAGTGCAGGCAGAGGTCAGTAATCCAGATCAGAGTAGAAAAAGGTACAGAACAGCAGGCAGTCTCAGGGTCAGGGCAGGCAGAGGTCAATTCCGGGAAAACTAGAAAACAGGAACTTGAGAAAGACAGGAGCAAGGGGAAAAACGTTGGTAGGCTTGACGAAACAAAACGAACTGGCAACAGACAAACAGAGAACACAGGTATAAATACACTGGGGATAATGGGGAAGATGGCCGACACCTGGAGGTGGTTGGATACAATCACAAAGACAGGTGAAACAGATCAGGGTGTGACAGACATGCTGTTAAAAATGAGGTAAAACGGATTTCAGTTTCCCTGCATTAAAATCACCGGCCACGAGAAATGCCACCTCTGAATGGGCATTTTCTTCTTTGCTTATGGCCCTATACAGCTTGTTGAGTGCGGTCTTAGTGCCAGCATCGGTTTGTGGTGGTAAATAGACAGCTTTGAAAAATATTGATGAAAACTCTCTTGGTAAATAGTATGGTCTGCAGCTTATCATGAGGTATTCTAACTCAGGTGAGCAAAAACTTGAGACTTCCTTAACATTGGAGCTGTTGGAAACATAGAGACACACCACTCCTCCCTTCGTCTTACCCAAGTATGCCGTCCGGTCTTGACGATGCATAGAAAAACCAGCAAGATGTATATTCATGTCCTCGTTCAGACACAACTCTGAGAAGCATAAGATATAACAGTTTTTCAGGTCTCGTTGATAGGATAGTCTCGAACGAAGCTCATCCAGTTTGTCCTCCAGTGACTGCACATTCGCTAACATCACAGAGGGCAATGGCAGTCTAGTTTGCTCGCTGATGAAGTGTCGTCAGGATGCTGCCTCGCCTGCCTCTTTTTCACCACCACTTCCTCTTCGTTTCCAGGGGATTAGGGCCTGGTCCGGAGTAAGCAGAACGTCCAGAGCTGCCGACTTGTTGAAGTAGAATGCTCATCCAAATCGAGGTTATTGATCACTGTTCTGATGTCCAGAAGCTGTTTTCGGTCATAGGAAATTATGGCGGAGACATTATGTAAAAAAAAGTTACGATCAGCATAAAATAACACACAAAATAGCGGACTTGGTCAGAGCCCGTAAAACGACCATCGTGAAAAATGATGAGTGAGAAAGTCACAGAGGCTCAAAGATCATACTCATTTCTATTGAGCACAACATAATCTGAAACACAACCAATACAAACTGCAAATGCATCCAACAACTTTGTAGAGTCACCCTGAAATAAAACATGACATTCTGTACTGTCGCCTCATGAAATGGTGAAAGTAAGGCGATACGGTCTGGTAAGGTGTCCAGGCAAAATAAATAGTGGAGGTACACCATACCGGTAAAACATGAGCCTATCACAATAATGAAAACATAATGTCAAGAAAACTGTAGGCTATTACACCATTATTTATCATTACCATTTGTCAGAGGCATGAAAAATGAGCGAATGGACTTGAAAATGAGTGGTAGGCCTATAGCCTACACTCCAAAATGCAATGTGGTTCAACGAGAACACTGACATTTTGCCAAGGCAGAGATGAGTGGCCGAGGGGTGCGGACAGCAGTGGAGGCATTCATTCTGGCATAATGACAATCGGCAAATGTAAAATATATAAACGCAACATGTAAAGTGTTGGTCCCATGTTTTATGAGCTGAAAAAAAAAATCCCAGAAATGTTCCATACTCACAAAAAGCTTATTTCTCTAAATGTTGTGCACAAATTTGTTTACATCCCTGTTAGTTAGCGTTTCTCCTTTGCCAAGATAATCCATCCACCTGACTGACAGGTGTGGCATATCAAGAAGCTGATTATACAGCATGATCATTACACAGGTGCACCTTGTGCTGGGGACAATAAAAGGCCACTCTAAAATGTGCAGTTTTGTCACAAAACACAATGCCACAGATGTCTCAAGTTTTGAGGGAGCATGCAATTGGCATGCTGACTGCAGGAATGTCCACCAGAGCTGTTGCCAGATATGTTCATAAGCCACATCCAACGTCGTTTTAGAGAATTTGGCAGTAGGTCCAACCGGCCTGAGAACCGCAGACCATGTGTATGACGTCATGTGGGCGAGCGGTTTGCTGATGTCATGGTGGCAGTGGGGTTATGGCATGGGCAGACAACGAACACAATTGCATTTTATCGATGGAAATTTGAATGCACAGAGATACCATGACAGGATCCTGAGGTCCATTGTCGTTCCATTCATCTGCCGCCAACACCTCATGTTTCAGGATGATAATGCACGGCCCCATGTCGCAAGGATCTTTACACAATTCCTGGAAACTCAACATTTCCCACTTCTTCCATGGCCTGCATACTCACCAGACATGTCACCCTTTGAACATGTTTGGGATGCTCTGGATCGACTTGTACGACAGCGTGTTCCAGTTCCCGCCAATATCCAGCAACTTCGCACAGCCATTGAAGAGGAGTGGGACAACATTCCACAGGCCACAATCAACAGCCTGATCAACTATGCCAAGGAGATGTGTCACGCTGCATTAGGCAAATGGTGGTCACATCAGATACTGACTGGTTTTCTGATCCATGCCCATACTTTTTTTTAAAGGTATCTGTGACCAACAGATTGCATATCTGTACTCCCAGTTATGTGAAATCCATAGATTAGGGCCTAATTAATGTTTTCAATTGACTGATTTCCTTATATGAACTGTAACTCAGTCACATCTTTGAAATTGTTGCATGTTGCGTTTATATTTTTGTTCAGTATAATTATATGATGAGGCCCCACGGCTGGCCCGCCCATTAGGCAGGATTAGGCAGCCACCTAGAGTGGCAGTTTGTCACGCCCTGGCTCTGGGGACTCTTTAATGTTGAGCCAGGGTGTTAGTTTCTATGTTATAGTTTCTATGTGTTTATTCTAGATCGTTTAGTTCTATGTTGGCCAGGGTGGTTCCCGATCAGAGGCAGCTGTTGCTCGTTGTCTCTGATTGGGAACCATACTTAGGCAGCCTGTTTGGCACAGTTAATTGTGGGATCTTGTTCCGGAGAGGTTTGTGTTTTGTTAACCTTAGGACTTCACGTATCGTTTTGTTGTTGTGTTATTGTTAATAAGTACTCATTAAAAGATGTACGCATATCACGCTGCGCCTTGGTCCGTTGCTTATGACGATCGTGACACAGTTTTACGAAGGGCGACATTTTCAGAGCTAAACTGACCAAGACACACCTCCAACAACACATAACACCTCACATTATTCTGCCTAAAAACAATTATAACTTCTCTCACCCAGTGGCATGAGGGCAATTTAGGTGAGCGCTGATGCCGCCCCATGATAAGCAGTGCCACTTTGCCAAAGGCAGGGGCGCAAAATAATTAGCTTGTCCATGCCCAGCGCATCTCTCAAGGATGCTGTTGGAGAGACGCAGCGCTGCGGCTCTCCACCAACGCTCCATCAAATTCATTTAACATAAATGATGTAGCCTATGGTAGAAAGAGTAGTAGTCTATGTGGTTTTTCTGTAGCCCATAGACTGGACACCAAATGTATTACAATGTCATGAGACGGACACTTTTCAATCATTGACTTATTAATGAGGAGAGAGAGTGCGGAAGAAAGTCAACTAAAAAGGCAAGCGGGCAGACATCAGCTTTGGAGCGGGTGCGGCATTATTTACATTATCAAACAGAGGTGAACAGCAAATGGTGCCGAAAGTAATTCCTTTCAACAATTGTCTTCATTTTAATTTGACTTCACTTACAACAAGAGGGCTTTGTTGGAGCCTATTTCATACATGTATGACAGAAGCAATTATACTATCCATAGATTTGTCCGTATAGCCAAATCCTCCAATGCTGTCACCATGCACTCCTTAAATACATCGGTGTCTGGGAACGGTTTGGTGTGTTTGGGTAAAACTAGGGCTCAAATTGAGTAAGGGTATGCCATACCCTTTGTTAAAGAAAAGGGCAAAAAGGATACCTATTGTTAGCTTCATATTTTGAAATGAATTCATAAAAAGTATCCAGATAATATAAAGCGTTCTATAACAATGCCTCATGCTAGAAACAAGCTTTAAAATGCCCACAAAATACATGACTCTGATGCATTTGGGGATATATTGATTCCTCACTATGACATTCTGAAGCTGAGCTGCGGCCTTCAATATTGGTGGAGACAAAACATTTACTTTGCGATCCCTATTAATTGAGCTTTTCCCTTTCTGAAAATAGAGGATTTTTAAACCGATGCAGCTTTTAGGAAATCACTTATGTTGTTGGGTTAAGCAACGGACGAGTAGCCAGCATTTTAAGCTTAAATTGTTCTGCGTCGTCGAGCCTCTGTCTGGGTGGAAAGGTAACTTTTGAAAGTGACATGCTTAGATTCATAAGGATGTCTAATATTTAATTATTTGCATACAGCAACCGTGTCGTTGAAAACAAGACACTCTGGTTTGACATTGGCGAAATATGGTAAGAATGCCTGTCTCTGTCCATTCTTCCCTGAAACTTTTATTTCATTATCCACCTTTCTTTTGAGACTTTTTAAGAATACATTTTCTCTTGATTGCAAGCAGTTTTTCCACCAAACAATGCACAAAGAAATATACAACTAATTAAATAGAGGCATTGGTGATTTTATCTGTGTAGTCAGATCGAAAATATTAGGATATGTTATTGACATTGTGTTATTGACATTGAATGTTATTGTTACTGATTATATAGCCTTCGCAGTGTAATTTTTGTTGTTTAATTTGCCTATGAATTGGGCCGCTATTATGTTCTGTTCTGCCGACTATTAGCTACTCACAGTTGAGCTCGCTATGTTTAGCTCAAGCTGATTGGCTAATTTTGTATACTTTTTTTTTATCAAGGGAGTCCAATTTTGTATACTTTTTTTTATCAAGGGAGTCCAGATGCTGGCTGGCTTCAATGCTACGGGCAGCAACAATTTACTGGTTTGGACCAGACATGATCAGATAGATGGCCTACACAAAGAGAAACATAGGGGCGCTGTTTCGCTCGCTCAGATGCTTTCTCCTGTGTGATACATTCAGCCTCTTGCGAATTGAAGGAAAATTATGAAACACAGAGACCAAAGATAAATTATTATTTGTATACATTTTTCGTGCTACATTTTTTGGGGCATTGGCATCCATGAATACACGCCACTGCATCCATGTACAGTAAAGTGAAATGACGAGACAAAGTCATTGATGCGAGTAACCAGTCTTTGTTCCGCACATTGCAATTCATCCGGGTATATGAAGCACACCGGTAAAAACACTGGTGGCGCAGTAATTAACATTTACCAACAGATGGCATCAACATGCCATCTTACACCCATAACATCTTCCCTTTTATAAAATAGGACAGGAGCTGTCAATTCACTCACAAAACAAACCTAGTAAGAATATCCATCATGAACAATTTAGTTTTTTTCAGGTATAAAATAAACACATTTTGATAGTCTCTTCACTTTCCCATTTTATTCCTTCTTTTATTTATTTTTTAAATCTCTGTCTGTCAACATTCCATAATAGGAAACCTACAGATGAAGTATTTTAGGTGGCTGGGACAGCTGCCCGCAGCGTGAAAAGACAGGGGGCTTTTCTGTGAGGACTGTGGGATCATGCGCAGGCGTGTCACCTGACTGTCTGAGGGGAGTGTTGATGGGCGAGGGAGTGGCCGCCCTGTGATCCCCTGGCTCTTCGCCCAGTGCTTCAGGCCCCACGTGACTTGCTGGGGGTCTATCCCTATCACCATCAGGGTTCTGAGTAGGTGCTGGCTCAGCAACCCGAAGGTCAACCCTGTTACGACGGTACAGTGGTCCATTCACTTCGACCAAGTAGGAGCGTGGTGAAACATTCTGCACACAGGATCCGAGTCTCCAGAGGCCCGTCCGCTCCCCTGGTAGTGGCTTCATCCGCACCGCTTCACCCACCATGAGCTCAGGTAAGTCCTTTGCCGATTTGTCGTAGATGAACATGGACACCTGTGTTCTGTGACAAAGCTTCTCCAGCACGTCTGTCACCACACAGGGCTCCAGGAGAGTGTTGGCCACTGGCAGAGCTGCTTTTAAGCGCCATGCCATGAGGAGCTGAGCCGGGCTGCTATTCATGCCTTCCGTTGGGGTATTGCTCCACTGCAGGGCCACTTTCCAGGCATCCTTGCCCTCTCGCAGAGTTAATTTTTTTTGAGGTTCTTCGCGATTTTGACTGCCGACTCTGCGTCTTTTGGATGTCATGGCGATGAGGTGACGTGCTTGAATTCCCATTCTGCAGGAGAATTGGGGTCCATTATCTGAGATTACCCTATCTGGCTAACCAGAGCGAGCATGCTGAGAGGTCGGGGAGGAGGTCAATCTCCCAGAAGTCTGAGTAATGATCGACTAACAGAAGAAAGACTTTGCCACTGTGCTGGAAGATATGTAGACTTATTATCTGCCAGGGCCGCGTCGGTAGCTCGTGGGACATCATTGTCTCTCTCTGTTGCTCAATGGCGTATTCATTGCAGATTGTGCATTTACTGACATAGTATTTTATTTCACTCTGCATTCCTGGCCAATACAGTGTGTCATGTGCTTGTCTGTAACAGGCCTCACCTCCAATGTGACTTGAGTACATGCGCGCCAACATCTCAGGGCGCAGGGACCGGGGAATAACGACTCTCTGACCCTTGAATATCACTCAATTTTGAACACTGAGCTCCTCTTTGACTGGCCAATATTCTCTGGTGACTAGAGCAGTTTCTTCCTTGCAGTCGGGCCAGCCCTTCAGAATCACAGATCTCAATGCCTGGAGGTGCTCGTCCCTGTCTGTTGATTTGTACAATGCGCTGGTCAATACCATTGAGGTAGTCAGCCTGGTTGATGTGTTCAACACCCACTTGCTCTGTTTGTAAGCTGTATACTGCGTGTTGTTCATGCATGGAGCGTGTGTGTGTGCCTGATACAGTAGCCCTGCTGAGCGTGTCGCTCACATACATCTCCGGCCCTGACTTAAACACCATCTTGAGGTTGTAGCTTTGTAGAGTTTTGGGACGTTCAGGAGAGGCTTGCTGAATATAGCAATAAGGGGCTTGTGATTTGGCCCTGCGGTAATGTTGTGGCCCGTGGTGGAAGCGTTGGCATGCAAACACAATGCTGAGGCACTCCTTCTCTATCTGGGCATAGTTCTGCTCTGTTGGAGTGATTGCCCTAGAGGTGAATGCCACAGGCTGGCCCACCTGCATGAGGCAACAGCCCAGTCCATACTGGCTTGAGTCACTCTGAATAGTGACCGGTTTTGACACATCGTAGTATCGCAGTACAGGTGTCTGGGTGACCAATTGCTTTATTTCCCTCACCACTGTGTCGTGTTTTGGGAGCCAATGCCAGATGGCATCTTTGTCCATGAGCCTCCTTAGTGCCCCACACACCTCCAAGAGCCGCGGCAGGAACTTGACCAGGTAGGTGACGAATCCGACGAAGCGCTGCAGTGCCTTCATGTCAGATGGAGGGGGTATGTCCAAGACAGCCTTCACTTTCTCAGGATCCGCCTTCCTGGGATGTTTTATTAACGCTCTGACAACGGTAAATTTAGGTTATTTGGAGGTATTTAAATAACTTCCTTAAAACATTTACTGAATGTTTCAATAAGACTTTTAATAACACTGCAAGCTTATTTTGGGTGAACTTTTTGGAACCAGAAAACACATTGTAGAATGTGTAGATTACTACATAAACTAATTGATAGCATCAAAACTCAGAACAGTAAATAAAAGAACATTATATTCACTACCCATTTAAAAAACATGTCCCTTTTCAAAAACATTACAGGCTACGTAGACAGGCTCCTGGATCTCCTCTTCAATGAGGTCACCCTTGATCCAGCGCCGTATGTGGGGAACCTGTGCGAGCTGTCCATCCCAGGACCCCTGTGCCCAGAGTAAGAGGCCTGACAAGGAGGCCATAGCTGGATTTGTCTCCCTCTTCAATCTTGTGGATGACTGAAGCCAAGTGGGTGACTGAAGCCTGCTTGATTGAAGCGGGGTACATGGGTCCCCCTCCTTTCCCGCTCCCCTCCCCATCAATCTCTGTAGCATTTCCTAAAGCCTATAAGTAATTCACTTTAACGTGACATGATATCACATTTTGTTACTTAGTTTTTTTTTTTTTAGCTTCCGGACAGAAAATGAGTGTTACTGATTGTACGAACTAATGGGGTCCTGCACACTGTAGGGTGGCCGGGTGCTTACAGTGCATTCGGAAAGTATTCAGACCCCTTTACTTTTTCAACATTTTGTTACATTACAGCCTTATTCTAAAATTGATTAAATCGTTTTTTCCCCCTCATCAATCTACACACAATACCCATAATGACAAAGCATACGTTTGCACATTTCTTGGGTATTCTTGGGTATGACACTACAGGCATGGCACACCTGTATTTGTGGAGTTTCTCCTATTCTTCTCTGCAGATCCTCTCAAGCGCTGTCAGGTTGGATGGGGAATGTCGCTGCACAACTACTTTCAGGTCTCTCCAGAGATGTTCGATCGGGGTTCAAGTCCAGGCTCTGGCTAGGCCACTCAAGGATATTCGGAGACTTGTCCAAAAGCCACTCCTGCGTTGTCTTGGCTGTGTGCTTAGGGTCATTGTGCTGTTGGAAGGTGAACCTTCGCCCACAGTCTGAGGTCCTGAGCGCTCTGGAGCAGGTTTTCATCTAGGATCTCTCTGTACTTTGCTACGTTCATCTTTCCCTAGATCCTGACTAGTCTCACAGTCCCTGCCGCTAAAAAACATCCCCACAGCATGATGCTGCCACCACCATGCTTCACCCTAGGGATGGTGCCAGGTTTCCTCCAGACGTGACGCTTGGTATTCAGGCCAAATAATTCAATCTTGGTTTCATCAGACCAGATAATCTTGTTTCTCATGGTCTTGAGAGTCCTCCAAACGGGCTGTCATGTGCCTTTTATTGAGGAGTGGCTTCCGTCTGGCCACTCTACCATAAAGGCCTGTTTGGTGGAGTGCTGCAGAGATGGTTGTCCTTCTGGAAGGTTCTCCCATCTCCACAGAGGAACTCTGGAGCTCTATCAGAGTGACCATCGGGTTCTTGGTCACCTCCCTGAACAAGGCCCTTCTCCCCCGATTGCTCAGTTTGGCTGGGCGGCCAGCTCTAGCAAGAGTCTTGGTGGTTCCAAACTTCTTCCATTTAAGAATGATGGAGGCCACTGTGTTCTTGGGGACCTTCAATGCTGCAGAAATTTTTTGGTACCCTTCCTCAGATCTGTGCCTCGACACAATCCTGTCTCGGCGCTCTACGGACAATTCCTTCGACCAACTGTGGGATCTTATATAGACAGGTGTGTGCGCCTTTCCAAATCATGTCCAATCAATTGAATTTACCACAGGTGGACTCCAATCAAGTTGTAGAAACATCTCAAGGATGATCAACAGCAACAGGATGTACCTGAGCTCAATTTCGAGTCTCATAGCAAAATAAGGTTTTTCAGTTTTTTATTTTGAATACATTTGCAAAACATTTAAAACACCTATTTCACTTTGTCATTATGGGGTATTTTGTGTAGATTGATGAGGAAATAAATAAATGTAATCAATTTTAGAATAAGGCTGTAAAGTAACAAAATGTGGAAAAAGTCAAGGGGTCTGAATACTTTCTGAAATCACTGTATATGGCCATACATTACTTTTCTGTATGGGCTCTCTTGCCTGCATCTAGCTGATCTAGGGTGTAATCATTAGTCCAACAGTTGCAAACGAGAGTTTCTATTGGATAAATTCAGGTATGTTTATCCCCGTCTCGTTCCATTTGCTTCCGTTTAAGAAACGTTTTCAACAGATTGGTGGAATGAATACACCCCTGATCACCCGCAACCACAGTTCACTTTCATAGCAGCCACATACAAACAGCTCATTGTATATATAATTCCTTCTCGCATCTGTCTATGGGCTCTCCTCCTCTCACCTTTTTCCTTAGCTTGTGGACTTCAGTGCACAACAAATCAGCTGTCTGTGACCAGGCGAAAAAACCTTTCCAAACCAAACCTTCATATCATGACCGCTAACCGCTACACACAGCCTACAAGTTTGTCACATCAAAGTAAATCACCATAGCTACTAGAACTAACGCATTAGTAAACCTGCTACAATCATGCAGTACAGTGTACAGTCAGCAGCAAGCAGTTTAGCAGTTACACAGGCGGGCTCCGGTGGCAATACATTTGTAAAACCAAAAGCTTACCTTGACTTGGAAGAGTTCCGGTGTTGGATAGCCATAGCCAGCTAGCTAACATAGCATCCCTCTCTGTTTGAGCCGGGTGTTTGAGTAGTCTAAACTAGCTAGCTGCATTCGATGCTATCTAAGTAAGTAAAAGTGAAAAATATATATACTACGAATTATAGCTCTCTCTCTCTCTTTTGCATCTCCTTAATTTTGGAAGAAATTTATTTGTTCAAAACTGTTCAACTATTGTCTTTCTCTGAGTCAACTACTCACCACATTTTACGCACTGTAGCTTATGCTTTCAGTACTAGATTCATTCTCGGATCCCTTGATTGGGTGGACAAAATGTCAGTTCATGCTGCAAGAGCTCTGATAGGTTGGAGGACGTCCTCTGGAAGTTGTCATAATTACTGTGTAAGTCTATGGAAGGGGGTGAGAACAATGAGCCTCCTAGGTTTTGTATTGAACTCAATGTACCCTTCATTGCAAAACAGTGTGTTTGAATCAATTATTTGGTGACATTAATATAATCCATCAAGTTTTTTTTTTTTTTTTTGACTATTTTCTACATTGTAGAATAATAGTGAAGACATCAAAACTATGAAATAACACATATGGAATCATGTAGTAACCAAAAAAGTGTTAAACAAATCACAATATATGTTATATTTGAGATTCTTCAAAGTAGCCACCCTTTGCCTTAATGACAGCTTTGCACACTCTTGGCATTCTCTCTACCATCTTCACCTGGAATGCATTTCCAACAATCTTGAAGGAGTTCCCACATATGCTGAGCACTTGTTGGCTGCTTTTCCTTCACTCTGCGGTCCAACTCATCCCAAACCATCTCAATTGGGTTGAGGTCGGGTGATTGTGGAGGCCAGGTCATCTGATGCAGCACTCCATCACTCTCCTTCATGGTAAAATAGCTCTTACACAGTCTGGAGGTGTGTTGGGTCATTGTCCTGTTGAAAAACAAATGATAGTCCCACTAAGCGCAAACCAGATGGGATGGCATATCGCTGCAGAATGCTGTGGTAGCCATGCTGGTTAAGTGTGCCTTGAATTCTAAATAAATTACAGACAGTGTCACCAGCAAAGCACCCCCACACCATCACACCCCCTCCTCCATGCTTCACGGTGGGAACCACACATGCTGAGATCATCTGTTCACCTACTCTGTGTCTCACAAAGACACGGCGGTTGGAAACAAAAATCTCAAATTTGGACTCATCAGACCAAAGGACAGATTTCCACCGGTCTAATGTCCATTGCTCGTGTTTCTTGGCCCAAGCAAGTTTCTTCTTATTATTGGTGTCCTTTAGTAGTGGTTTCTTTGTAGCAATTTGACCATGGGACAAAAACTACCTGGGATCATGGCTCTAGTCCTTCTTTGTTTCCATGATAATGTGACATCCTGCATTACTTTTTTTATTTTCTTATTTTTTACTTTACTTTATTTAGTAAATATTTTCTTAACTCTATTTTCTTAAAACTGCATTGTTGGTTAAGGGCTTGTAAGTAAGCATTTCACGGTAAGGTCTACTACACCTGTTGTATTCGGCGCATGTGACAAATACAATTTGATTTGATTTGAACCAGCCTAATGAGGATTCTAAGTGGTGAAAGACAGCTCCATAGTGGATATGACAAGTGGTGTATTGTACTTATTTTACAAGCAAACCTGAGGGTGTATTCATTAGCGCACACTGTAGCAAAACGCTTTGCAACGTAAAAACAAACACAAGCATTTCTTATTGGACAAATTCAGCTAGGTCCATCACGTTTTGCCCTGTTTGCTTACGCTTGGTTCCTAGGGATTACAACCTGACTATCGTTTCACATTATCAGCAAATAGAACAGATTGAGACAAAGTAATTGTGATACAAAGCTTTACTTCAACACAAAATCAACCCTAAATTAGACAAATATGTGTTTCAAAAGGAAAAATCTCTCCAACATTATGGTGAAATGCATGTTGTGACCATGAAATCATATAATAATTCCCGCCACCATCGTATCCTACCTACTTTAAATATTCAGTAAATTGACCTCTTCATATAAGATATAGAATACCAGTAAACATACCAAGTATAAGATGTCCTTTAAACTATAGGAGCTATAGGTGCAATAATAGATTCATATAATTAATGTGGTGATTGAATATATTATCTACTGTATATACAGAATAAATAAGAATAATAATTTTATAATAATTAAACAGTTGATCTACAGTTGACCAAAACATGGAACACTGAATGAGATCAGAGATGTCTTTGACTGATCCATCATAAGATTATTAAAACAAACTTTGTATCAATGAAATCGTATTTAAACCCCACAACCAGAATAATATAAATATTACAGGACTATTACATAAGTGGTTTGTCCTCTCGGGTATAATAGTTTTGATTAATTTAATTTATAAACCATTTTCTGTGTGGGGAGTGGTGAACTAGTGGAGGGAGAGACTATTGGAGCTATCTGTCATGTAGAGAGTCTTAAAGACATGCCCCGGTACTTTGATGACTAGTAAGTATTTTTTAAACCTCCCGCTTTGGGCTGGATGTGACAATGTGTAGTTGTATAATCTATGCATAATCTATGAGCAGAATTACTGTTTTACCTCAATTAGCCATTTCTGGAAGGTGTGCGTGCCATTTTCCTTACATTTACCCCCACGTGGGCCATCTCCCTAGATATTCGAGTTTCAGCCAATGAACTTCAGCCCCTCACCATTTGAGTGACAGCTAGCAAGATGCACACACAGTAGAGCGAGAGAGAGCAATGACATGGTGCACATATCTGCACATTTGTGGCGTAGTACCCATTTTTGGCTCGTGGGCGCTACTTTCAGAACTACTGGTTAAAAAGTATACAAAAGGACCAGAGAATATCTTTAACATCAGGAAGTTAGATAAATACTATGCCATGCTGCAATGTAGTGTATGGAAGAATATCTACACTGAGTAAAAAAAACATTAAGAACACCTTCCTAATATTGAGTTGCACCCCCCTCCCCCTTTTGCCCTCAGAACAACCTCAATTCGTCGGGGCATGGACTCTACAAGGTGTCAAAAGCGTTCCACAGGGATGCTGGCCCATTTTACCTCCAATGCATTCCACAGTTGTGCCAAGTTGGCTGTATGTCCTTTGGGTGCTGGACTATTCTTGATACACACAGGAAACTGTTGAGGGTGAAAAACCCAGCAGCGTTGCAGTTCTTGACACAAACCGGTGTGCCTGACACCTACTACCATACCCTGTTCAAAGGAACTTAAATATTTTGTCTTGCTCATTCACCCTCTGAATGGCGCACATACACAATCCATGTCTCAAAGCTTTAAAATCCTTCTTTAACCTGTCTCCTCCCCTTCATCTACACTGATTGAAGTTGAAGTGACATAGCTTTCATCTGGATTCACATTGGTCAGTCTATGTCATGGAAAATGCAGGTGTTCCTAATGTTCTGTACACTCTGTGTATTTCTCTTTGCAGCATGGCCATCTAGTGGCCATCTGTTTTCAACCTAAAGTGAGAAACATGCATAATCCACAGAGCTAGAATGGGTTCTATCTCATTCTATTTATATGGCATCACCCTCAAGCTGTGTGGTCTGTACAGGTCAGTTGAACTTTAGAACTATTTGGAATGTAACTGGATACTACAAAAGAGTGATGATTATAACTATACCAATATATATGCTGCATGTGAACTGAATCATCCATGGGCCCCATGAAAACCACAGTCACTTAGCATCATAACCTGTTCAACATGTGACTGTTCTGCTATACACTTCCCTTCCAAGACTGTGTCTGTGCTTGCGTGCTTGTGTGTTTTCAGTTCCTGTGTACGTCTATGAGTGTATGAGTGTGTATGAATACCTTCCAAAAAAAAAAAAAGTAGGGGCGTGGATCAGAAAACCAGTCAGTATCAGGTGTGACCACCATTTGCCTCATGCAGCGCGGCACATCACCTTTGCATAGAGTTGATCAGGCTGTTGATTTTGGCCTGTTGTCCCACTCTTATTGAAAAGCTGTGCGAAGTTGCTGGATATTGCCGGGAACTGGAACACGCTGTCGTACACGTCGATCCAGAGCATTCCAAACATGCTCAATGGGTGACATGTCTGGTGAGTATGCAGGTCATGGAAGAACTGGGACATTTTCAGCTTCCAGGAATTGTATACAGATTATTGTGGCATGGGGCCATGCATTCTCATGCTGAAACATGAGGTGATGGCGGCGGATGAATCACACGATACTGGGCATTCAAATTGCCATCAATAAAATGCAATTGTGTTTGTTCTCCGTAGCTTATGCCTGTCCATACCATAACCCCACCATGGGGCACTCTGTTCACAACATTGACATCAGCAAACCACTCGCCCACAGGACGCCCATGTCTGCGATCTGCCCGGTACAGTTGAAACAGGGATTAATCCGTGAAGCGCACACTTTTCCAGCATGCCAGTGGCCATCGAAGGTTAGCATTTGCCCACTAAAGTCGGTTACGACGCCGAGAAGCAGTCAGGTCAAGACCCTGGTGAGGACGACGAGCACGCAGATGAGCTTCCCTGAGACGGTTTCTGACAGGTTGTGCAGAAATTGTTTGGTTGTGCAAACCCACAGTTTCATCAGCTGTCCGGGTGGCTGGTCTCAGACGATCCCCCTGATGAAGAAGCCAGATGTGAAGGTCCTGGGCTGGCGTGGTTACACGTGGTCTGCAGTTATAAGGCCGGTTGGACGTACTGCCTCTTCGAGGCGGTCTTTGGTAGAGAAATGAACATTCAATTCTCTAGCAACAGCTCTGGTGGACATTCCTGCAGTCAGCATGCCAATTGCACACTCCCTCAAAACTTGAGACATCTGTGGCATTGTGTTGTGTGACAAAATTGCACATTTTAGAGTGACCTATTATTGTCCCCAGCACAAGGTGCATCTGTGTAATAATCATGCTGTTTAATCAGCTTCTTGATATGCCACACCTGTCAGGTGGATGGATTATCTTGGCAAAAGAGAAATGCTCACTAACAGGGATGTAAACAAATTTGTGCACAAAACTTGAGAGAAATAAGCTTTTTGTGTGGGATCTTTTGAAGCTCATGAAACACTGGACCAACACTATACATTCATGTTGCGTTTATATTTTTGTTAAATATATTTTCTTCCAATCGTGTAGGATCCGACATTTTAATGATAGCCCGCTGGCCCGGGGCCAGTGGATCTCGTCAGTCACTGGCCCGACATGCTATTTGTATTTGAGCAATATGATTGGCCGTTCATTAAAGCAATACCACACTCCCGCAAGTCACAACTTCTCGAGCACTCAAGCAGTACAGAAGTTGATGCCTTCACACAGCACACACGAGCTGAAGCGCCCATCAATCTACTCACTGAGCTTATTTATTTTAGGGAAAGTAAACCTTCAATAGTGAACATACTAGCAATATGCTGGCTACTGTTGATAGTCTGCAGATTGAAAGCTACAAAAAGATACCTAGCATTTGTCTTGGCTAGCCGACTGTAGCCATGTCATAGCTCCAAATATTTTTTTTATAACTAAACCTCATTGTTATATCTGTAATAACTATTTTGGAATGTTTGTCTTAAAGGGGCAGCTTCCTATTTTAAAATATTCTTAAACTGACATACTTTAGAAACAAATGTGAATGCAATTAATACAATGCAATTCAAAAGAATAGAGTAATGACTTGCATAGCTAAATTATATTACTCAGCTTTTTAATACATATCATAACAACCCAATGTACCCAATTAATAGATGAATATGGAGAGAAAGCATGCAATTTCCTTTAAAGTATTACACCATGTCCGGGCCAGTAGAAATTATGTTCGGGACAGTAGATTTTTGGCCAACTGGCACCTTGGGCGTGTTTCATATGCAGCCACGGAGTGCTGGCGCATAGGCTATTTACTGTGCTTTGATTGATGAACAGCAAGCTTGACTAGTTTATAAAAGGTGTGGAACTGACTAAATAAAGTCGATCTCATATACAGCGCCTTCAGAAAGTATTCACACCCCTTGACTTTTTCCACATTTTGTTGTGTTACAGCCTGAATTTATGTCAAAGTGGAATTAAGTTTCTCTACATTTTTACTAATTAATACAAAAAGAAAAGCTGAAATGTCTTGAGACAATAAGTATTCAACCCCTTTGTTATGGCAACCCTAAATAAGTTCAGGAGTAAACATTTGATTAACAAGTCACATAATAAGTTGCATGGACTCACTCTGTGTGCAATAATAGTGTCATCTCTGTACCCCACACATACAATTATCTGTAATGTGTAAGGTACAGAGTCGAGCAGTGAATTTCGAACACAGATTCAACCACAAAGACCAGGGAGGTTTTCCAACGCCTCGCAAACAAATTCATTGTCTGCTTTATTTGTATTTTTACCAATCTACCAAATTGGTGCCTATCCCTTTTTAGCATGGTGAAGTTATTAATTACACTTTGGATGGTGTATACAGTGCATTCAGAAGGTATTCAGACCCATTGACTTAATTCCACATTTTGTTACGTTACAGCCTTATTCTAAAACAGGATTACATTTTTTTAAATCCTCATCAATCTACACACAATACCCCATAATGACAAAGTGAAAACAGGTTTTAATAAATTTTAGCAAATGTATTAAAATAAAAAACAGAAATACCTTATTTACATAAGTATTCAGACCCTTTGCTATGAGGCTCGAAATTGAACTCAGGTGCATTCTGTTTCCATTCTGTTTCCTCATGAGATGTTTCTACAACTGATCAAATAAATGTGTGAGTAAGATATGACTAAAGTGCTACACCCTCAGTTAAACTAATAATGTATGGCTAATTAGTATACTAGAGCTTAGAGAATTAATCAAATGTGTTTATATCCCAGCAACAGAGTATAGACTGGTTCCCAAAACACACAGGAGAAGGGAGTGAGAGGCTGGCAGGATATTGTGAGGATGCGATAACTGAAGTTTGCAGCCTGCCCGAGCAAGGAGTAGGAAAATATAAGAACAGTGTGTGACCTAATGGTCAGGAGAGCAGAGGAAAACATGAACTGAACCGAAGTGTGTGTGCTTACAAGATGTGTATAGTGGAAAAATACAGGCCGCCTAGGTGGGGGAGGGGCGGGATTTTTCGTATGACGTATGTGTGTAAAAGGATTGTACCACCATTTTGTTTTAGAACGTTCTCATTGAATAAATCCTGATGATTGTATGCTGGGCTGCTTGGTCTGATTATTAGAGATGTACAACCTCTGGGTTACAGACTGAGTAATAAGTTCATTTTTGAAAACATTGGGATAGAAATTCACGTAACAGCTTGGTCCTTTCGAGCCGGAACTCAACACCCGTTGTCTGTCGTCCCAGGGAACCCCGAAACCGTGCACGGGCGGATCTAGGATCCGTGGGATAAAGTCCTGACCTCTAAGATTGAGGGTTAATCCAGGCCGGTGGTGAACTGGTTCACGACAGGAACGGTGACGAGATCCAACCAAATTGAGTCCCAGCTACAAGAATAAGGTCAGTAATCTTTATTCATTGGATTTTGGGGGAATTGAACTGTAACCTGCAGTAAGGATTTATGGAGTTTAAATTTGCTGTAGTGAGGTTCCGTCAATAATCCACAAAGGGATCGACATCCCGGTAGCCTGTTTTTAGAAGACGGGGGGGCGGGTGTAAGATCAAAAAAGGGGGGGGCTCCGAAATAGACTCCGGGTAGAGAGGCCATTACCGAACATAAACTAGCCTTGTATTGAGACAATCAAGGATTGTCAAAAGTATACAAGAAGGGAGTAAACTTTAGCGTTTTTTAGACATTTATCTAGAGAAAACCACGCCTGAGTATTCTAGATAAATAGGAAAATGGGGGTGAAACTTCAAAGGAAGAGAGTGTGATAATGAGACGGTCTGGGATCGTCAATAAATATCAAGTAAAGGGAATTTAAAATAGTATGTGTGAGAAATAGAATATTATAAGTCATAAACAACTGTAGATTAGCAGTAACTCTATCCGTTCCATGAAACTGGAGCCGTAATTTGTCTTAGTACATCTCCAAGTCATGAAACTGGAGCCGTAATTTGTTTTAGTACAAACTCCACGTCATGAAATTGGGGCCGTAATTTGTCTAAGTACAAACTCCAAGTTGCCGGTAGTGTTAACCAATAATCTTGCGTGAGACTTAATATTTGCTCAAAAGTCACATCTAAGAATAAATTCCAAAAACAGGGACCAAAATAGGTCGTGTGAGGAAGTAAGTAATTATAATTGACTATTTTGAGGAAGAAACTAATTAATTAAAGATCGAATAAATAATTTAAAGCAAAATTTTAAAATTATTTAATACCTAACAAAAACAATTATTAGAGAGTTGGAAGTAATCTAAATTCAAATAAAGGTGAGATTCAGCAATTTGGTTAAAGCCATAAAGTAATTGTTCAAAGTTTTGGGTATAGGACGATCAAAGAGTCCTGCCAATATGGGAAGCAAACCCTCCAAGGAGGTCCCGGGGTCAACCGGAGATGAGAGATTTATGGAATCCAGGGATAGAAGAAATCAATTATGTAACCAGGTGGAGGGAGAGGTATGGTTTTGAGGGACGTCTGGATGCAGATAAACTCGAATCCATGCTTAAACACATACATAAAGTGTGTAAAGGAGAAAGAAGCAGTGAGAGAGAGAGAGAGTAGGAGGGGGCCAGTACCCACTGATAGCCTTACCTAATCTATTAGCGGGGAATGAAAGGGGCCCCAGCAACCTTAGATGTATAAAGTAATAATAATAATAAAATAATAATAATAATAATATGCCATTTAGCAGACAGGCCATGAACACAGAGGACGTGGCCAGAGCGGTAGAAGGAATGACCCACCCCAAAACAGGAAGAGTAAGGTTTGGGCTGCCGTTAGAGGGCAGTGGGTTTCAGGGGATGCCCAGAGGGCACTTTTGCCATGGGCTGATCATGGAGAGTATGTTGGGAAAATAACTGAATTGTGTAATAGCCTCAGAGAACATTACCATCGTCATGCAGACTTCTCTAAAGCACATGAGTGTTAACAAGAGGATAGTGAGACTGTCAGCCAGTACTTAGAGAGAGTTAAAGATGTGTTTAACGCAAACAGTGGCATACCCGAACCAGACCAGAGACAGGGGAATGATACGCCCTACTATCAGCAATTAAAGATAGCATTCCTCAGTGGAATGAGACCAGAGATAAGCAGAACCATTAAAATGACTTTGGTGGGTTGGGGGGTGGCATCGCTAGCTGAGGTTAAACGATATGCAATTCATCATGAGCAGAATAACAGACAGGACAGAGTCAAGAAAGAGCAGAAAGGAGCAGAGTACCTAATGGCCACTCTTGGGGAAATAGCGGGTAAAGGCAGAAACACAGGGAAAAGTGAAGGCTACAGCGGGGGATGTCTGTAACAAAGGAGGGCATTTCGCCAGAGAGTGTGAGGCCCCATGCAGATACTGTGGTAAGACAGGCCATAACTCTTTTCAATGCAAATCCAGAGGAAAAGGAAAGAAAGAAGAGAGAAGCCTAACAGACGTCTATTCCCCAGCTTTGAGCGTGAGGAAGAGGAAGATAAGGCGTGACTAGTCCTTGAGGGAGAAAGAGTAGACTCTAGTGAGGGGGAGACTATGGAACCCATTGATCCAAATTGTGAGGTGTTTGAATTGGCTACTATTGACTTAGCACTTTAACAGGAACAGAAACCTTATTTGACATTGACAGTAATGGGTAAGAACATTTAATTCCTTTGTGATACGGGAGCCTGCAGGACAGCAATCTGTGCAACAGACAAGCCAGATGGAGTCAGGATTGATGGGGAGAAAATCATTTGCCTCTGGTCATCAATTTATTGAAAGGTTATCAGCCCCAATAACCCTAAAACATGACCAATCAGGAGGAGAGGCAACCATACCCGTCCTGATATCTAAGCTGTGTCCGGTAAATTTACTAGGACGTGATGTAATGTCTAAATTGAATGTGGCCGTCATTTCCACTGAGAGGGGAATGAAAGCACACATAGTCAGAGACAATATGGTGATCTGTGGGGAAGGGGAGCCATGTTATTGGTATAGTCAAGATTTGTTAAGGGGGGGAATAACTGATATTCTCCGAACCTTGATGGAACTTGCTGATGATGTAGTACCAGGCCCCACTAAAATGTCCCCTGATGACCTACACTGTACTCTCTGGTATAACCAACACCCAGGTCCAGATGCAATCTATGAGGAAGCATTATTTAAAACCACAGAAAGGACTATAGTCTTGAAATGGTTTCACTATGACAACACCCACGCAGCAGTGGAGGTGGAACTAGGGCCCCAAAGTCAGAGACTGTTCAGGGAAAGATGGAGCCCACATGTGTCCCTAGCAAAGGAGCCAGCAGAGGACTGGACAGACATGGGCCAGTGGGTATCCAAGGGTAAGAGGATCACTGATTGGGTCAATATTGTGAGTGGAGATCAACACAGCCCATCCACAGATAAGTATTGTCGATAATTGAATTGGAGAGCCAATTCAGTTCCCGGAGTATATTTAGATGAGAATAGCAGATACTGAGGAGAGGAATACCTGTTGACAGAACAACAGGAGTCAGACTTAAAAGAAGTTCCAGAGCATTTGTGGTCCCGGGGTCCAGCAGACGTAGGATTAATAAAAGGGGTAATTCCAGTACAGGTGATACCCAAATCTAATCATAGGCCATATCAGAAGCAACACCCTATGAAACCAGAAGCAATAAAAGGTTTGCAGTTTACCAAGAGCAGATTGGGAGGGTCCTTGAGGGAGTGCCAACTCTCGGGGAGATAGTGAGGCCAGAAACAAAGGGGCAGTGTCCTGGAAATCACAGTCTGTTTTGTTTTTTTCAGTTCTGCTGGGAGTATATTTGATGATGGGGATTTTCCATCTTGAATGAGAGGCTAGAGACTTCATAAAATAATAATTGGAATAATAATTATATATTAACTTGCTCACCCAAACGTAGACATACATCATGGGTGAGACATAATTAATATAATATTGTACAAAGCCAATTTAGGGTTTCCATTAAGGAACGTCAATCACTACATTGGATATTAATACTATGGAGATAAATTCAATATATGCTGGTCAACTACGGCATGTGTTTGGTGTTATTTGTAGCCTACTTAGAAAGGACTGTTACCTATACAGTGGGGGAAAAAAGTATTTAGTCAGCCACCAATTGTGCAAGTTCTCCCACTTAAAAAGATGAGAGAGGCCTGTAATTTTCAGCATAGGTACACGTCAAATATGACATGACAGACAAAATGAGGAAAAAAAATCCAGAAAATCACATTGTAGGATTTTTAATGAATTTATTTGCAAATTATGGTGGAAAATAAGTATTTGGTCACCTACAAACAAGCAAGATTTCTGGCTCTCACAGACCAGTAACTTCTTCTTTAAGAGGCTCCTCTGTCCTCCACTCGTTACCTGTATTAATGGCACCTGTTTGAACTTGTTATCAGTATAAAAGACACCTGTCCACAACCTCAAACAGTCACACTCCAAACTCCACTATGGCCAAGACCAAAGAGCTGTCAAAGGACACCAGAAACAAAATTGTAGACCTGCACCAGGCTGGGAAGACTGAATCTGCAATAGGTAAGAAGCTTGGTTTGAAGAAATCAACTGTGGGAGCAATTATTAGGAAATGGAAGACATACAAGACCACTGATAATCTCCCTCGATCTGGGGCTCCACGCAAGATCTCACCCCGTGGGGTCAAAATGATCACAAGAACGGTGAGCAAAAAATCCCAGAACCACACGGGGGGACCTAGTGAATGACCTGCAGAGAGCTGGGACCAAAGTAACAAAGCCTACCATCAGTAACACACTACGCCGCCAGGGACTCAAATCCTGCAGTGCTAGACGTGTCCCCCTGCTTAAGCCAGTACATGTCCAGGCCCGTCTGAAGTTTGCTAGAGTGCATCCAGAAGAGGATTGGGAGAAAGTCATATGGTCAGATGAAACCAAAATAGAACTTATTGGTAAAAACTCAACTTGTCGTGTTTGGAGGACAAAGAATGCTGAGTTGCATCCAAAGAACACCATACCTACTGTGAAGCATGGGAGTGAAAACATCATACTTTGGGGCTGTTTTTCTGCAAAGGGACCAGGACGACTGATCCGTGTAAAGGAAAAATGAATGGGGCCATGTATCGTGAGATTTTGAGTGAAAACCTCCTTCCATCAGCAAGGGCATTGAAGATGAAACGTGGCTGGGTCTTTCAGCATGACAATGATCCCAAACACACCACCCGGGCAACGAAGGAGTGGCTTCGTAAGAAGCATTTCAAGGTCCTGGAGTCTCCAGATCTCAACCCCATAGAAAATATTTGGAGGGAGTTGAAAGTCCGTGTTGCCCAGCGACAGCCCCAAAACATCACTGCTCTAGAGGAGATCTGCATGGAGGAATGGGCCAAAATACCAGCAACAGTGTGTGAAAACCTTGTGAAGACTTACAGAAAACGTTTGACCTGTGTCATTGCCAACAAAGGGTATATAACAAAGTATTGAGAAACTTTTGATATTGACCAAATACTTATTTTCCACCATAATTTGCAAATAAATTCATAAAAAATCCTACAATGTGATTTTCTGGAATATTTTTTCTCATTTTGTCTATCATAGTTGACGTGTACCTATGATGAAAATTACAGGCCTCCCTCATCTTTTTAAGTGGGAGAACTTGCACAATTGGTGGCTGACTAAATACTTTTTTTCCCCACTGTATGTGCTGTATTCTAAACAATGACAGATTGGGGGTTTCATAAGAGGTGGCTATAATTTAGTTGATAACAGAGGTAATTAGATTTGAGAAATGTTGAAAAGTAATGTTAGATGGAAAGTCAGCAATAGAGGATAGAGATTGTACAGGGTTTCCTGTGTAAAGAAAAGGTAATAGAAATTGGGTGATGAGAAATGTTGAATTGCATTGTTTAAGCAAGAATGGTATTAAATTCATGCTTTCTAGTTATGTGTATGCAAATATGTTATTCGTTTTTGGTGGTGTGTGGATAGAATTTACTAATGCCATGATTTAGAAAACGAAGCAGAGAGATGTAGTGAGGGCAGTGGAAGGGATACCCCACCCTAAGACGGGGGTACACCAGTTCAGAAGAGATATGGAAGGGCTGACCGACAGCTTTAAGCTGAATACAGGGGTTCTAGAGTGGGCAGAAGGAGGGGCTTATGGAGATAAATTGACACAACTCTGTGATAATCTGAGAGACTATTATCACAGACATGCCGACTTCTCCAAAGTCCACGAGTGTAAGCAGGGAGACAGTGAGACTATTAGTCAATACCTAGAGAGACAGAGATGTGTTCAATGCAAACAGTGGATTTATTAAACAATAGGTTTATATTTTAATAAATTAATGCAACAGGTTTAAATCAGTAGATTACCGGAAGGTGGTTATGGGTTTATTATTTATAGGTTTAGTGAGTTTAATGATACGTGGAGTTATCTGATGTGTTCTGAGGGGGGAGTTTTTTGTTTTTGAGGATATGATCTGAAGGGTAATCAATTAAACATAATCATTGTATACTCTAGGAAGTTTGAGTGGTTTTATGGAGGAATTAGATTGATACAAATTAATCATTAATCATCCACACTGGTAATTCTAAAGGCATGAGAGGAGGACTTTAAGATAGTTTATTTTACCAAGTTGAGGGTCATTTATAATAATGTGAAAAGTGTGAAGATTATAATTTGGTAATAATATATATGATTTGAACCATAAAATAACAGAAGAGAGAGAGAGCTTTGCCTGAATGAGGGATACCTGTTGCTAGTCAATTGTACTAATCTTGGATTACTTTTACGGGATAGAAGTAAGTTGAGGTATTATCAAATGTTGTCATTTAAATTTCATTTTTATTATGCTTTAATAAACAACAAGTTGGTATTTGAAACTAAATTAATGCAATGAGCTGCAGTAATCAGAGGAAGGCACAATCTAATGCGAAACAGCTATTACCTAGATCATTTATTTAGTAATGAGATCAGGAAGATAGGAGCAATAAAGAAGCAAGGGACAGTCTAAAAAATAAATAAGGGATGGCAATTGGATGACAAATTACCAATATTACCTAAGTGATTGTTTAGGTAGGTGGTAATATTGACACATGGGCAGTGACATGTGTCAAGAGCAGGGATGGATGGTAGAGCAGATTAGACAACACTTTGTTGCATATGTTGCATATAATTATTTAAAAAAAAACGTTTGTTCAAGATGTGTTATCTGTGCTCAAAATAATCCCCAGGGCAGACAAAGGGCACCTCAGGGTGAGTATCCTCCGGCTAAGTACCCTTTCCAGCAATTGGAAATTGATTTTATAGAGTTATCACGGAGTGAAGGGAAGACATTTAGAGCAACCCCAGATAAAGATGGGTTATCCCCCTTTGAGAAAGTGTTTGGAAGACCTTACAGAATGCCACAGTTGGCAGGACCAGTCAGGCAGACATAGAACTAGAGAATACACTAGCAGAACACATGAGAAAATTGTTCGTTAACCGTATGTCTAAGAGTTAAAGGAGAAGGTGATTCATAGTATATAACCTGGAGACTGGGTGTGGATCCAATCGTTGAGGAAAAAGGATCGAAAGCAGTCACGCTGGGAGAGACCATACCAAGTCCTATTGGTAACTGCCTTCGCTATAAGAATAGCTGAGAGAGCCACTTGGGTCCACGTTACCCACTGCAAAAAGGTAGGGCCACATACCAACACCGTTGAACTGACCCATTAGGGTTCGGGGGTAAACTCCGTTAACGAAGAAACCCTACCCCGACCTTTCATCACTGTGGGGTGTTTATAGAGGTGTGGGTATGGGGAAGTACCAGGCAGGTGTGTCAGGGACAGGATTGGGATGGCGGTTTTGGGGATTTTGGGGGACTCTGAGCTGCATCATCATGTTAACCATATTATGGATTAATCCAGGTCAACCTAAACAGGGAAATTATGCACTGATTCGATCTTGTAGAAATACTGAAACCAAGAAAGACTATTGGGGGAATGATTATTTTAATAGTTAAAGTCAGTTTAGGACAAGATGGGGGATTCAAGATACCATTCGACTTCTCCCATGAAGAGATAGGAGGTTTTGGGGGCTTTGGTAAGAAGGTATGGTAAATACATTTGCACTGGGGAACGCTCATGTCCTTGGGCAAGGGTGTTTAAACATACCTGGGGAACATACTATGAGAATGGAATGGACGCAGTACACCGATGGGGAATTAAACAAACCCATGATAAATGTAAAACGGAACTGGTGATAACGGTAAAGTCAATTATGCAAGATGACATAGCAAGGAACTATTGGGCCTGTGTTGATGATTTCGGGGCAGATATAAGTTTGAGGTTAATTTTTCAGGAGAAAAATTATTCTTCCACCTCCGAGACAGATCAGCAGGTAGATCCAATGTTATCACCAGAGGTACCAAAAAACTAGTCTAATACCCCTTGGAAGGCCCTCAGACGAAATCCTAAATAGCACTAAACCACCAAGGGTAGAATATTTCCTCTTGCAGGAAATGAACCAAGGAGAAGTAGAAGGAATTTCAAATGAGAACTTTTGGGTAAGGTGGATGAACTACACAGCTAGGGTGTTGGGTCAAACTAATTGTTATGCCTGTTCAACAGGTAGGCCAACCCCCAACCTATGCCTCAGACCATGTTCTCTTGTGTGATAGATTTGGGATCAAACCAAACCTCACCTAATTGTTCTGATATTAAAATAACCACTCTTAAAAAGGATAATACTAAGGCACCCCAATTCACCATGAACCCCAGAGATTATCAATGTTATAGACACCAAAGTAATGCAAATCACAGGTTGGGTTACAATTGATAAAAATGTTGACTGGATTAATTACATCTACAAAGGTTCGTTAATTAGACAGGGGATGCAGTGAAGAGAATCTCAGGCCAACTATCCGCCACCTCACTCATGACCTGCAGAATAGTTTGGTTCTCTAAATGCTTTTAGCAGAGAAGGGCGGATTTGCAAGATGGTGGGAGGTCATTGTTGTATGTTTATCCCCAACAATACAGCCCCAGATGGTACAGTAACTAGAGCACTGGCAGGTCTCACTGCATTAAGTAAAGAATGGGCTGAGAACGGGGGGGTGAATACATCAATGACTGGTTGGTTTGATAAAATGTTTGGTAAATGGAAAACTATTGTTGTAACTATTTTAGGCGCGGCAATCGCGTCTATGGGTATGCTTGTTCTTTGTGGATGTTGTCTTATTCCCTGTGTCCGAGGATTTGTGAGCAAGGCGTTGGAGCAGTATCACAGCAGATGGTGAGATACGGCCCAATCCCGGACTCCGACCTAAGGAATTAAGAATATGACCCACCAGGCTTGGTGGAGGACGACGACGATTCAGATAGTTTGAGACTGGATGTTTACCTAGAACTATAAATCTCTAGTTTAAAAGTTATTGTAATGATATTTTGTGTATTCAAGTCTTGTTTTAAGTGTGATATACTAATTAATCAATATTGCAGGATGTGATGAAGCAAATGTTCTTCACTATAGGCTTAGACTTGTTTCCAGATAGTGGGTAAACAGGTTAGGTACCATTGCTAAAGAGTAACGTTACGCTTTTAATCATGGGGTAACCCTGACGAACCTGTATTGAATGAGACAATTTTTTATGTTTTTATATGCAAATCAACTTGTATGCCTTGTTGTGTGTTTCATTTGATAAAGAATGTAGTTTAAATGTGGGTGTGTAATTTAGTCAAAGGGTGGATTGATAAAATAAATGTGTGAGTAAGATAGGACTAAAGTGTTACACGCTCAGTTAAACTAATAATGTATGGCTAATTAGTATACTAGAGCTTAGAGAATTAATCAAATGTGTTTATATCCCAGCAACAGAGTATAGCCTGGTTCCCAAAACATACAGGAGAAGGGAGTGAGAGGCTGGCAGGATATTGTGAGGATGCGATAACTGAAGTTTGCAGCCTGCCCGAGCAGATTTACAACCTCTGGGATACAGACTGAGTAATAAGTTCATTTTTGAAACATTGGGATAGAAATTCACGTAACAACAACTTGATTGGAGTCCACCTGTGGTAAATTCAATTGATTGGACATGATTTGGAAAGGCACACACCTGTCTATATAAGCTCCCACAGTTGACAGTGCATGTCAGAGCAAAAACCAAGCCAAGAGGTCGAAGGAATTGTCCATAGAGCTCCAAGACAGGATTGTGTTGAGGCACAGATCTGGGGAAGGGTACCACATTTCTTTTGCAGCATTGAAGGTCCCCAATAACACAGTGGCCTCCATCATTCTTAAATGGAATAAGTCTGGAACCACCAAGACTCTTCCTAGAGCTGGCCGCCCGGCCAAACTGAGCAATCGGGGGAGAAGGGCCTTAGTCAGGGAGGTGACCAAGAACCCGATGGTCACTCTGACAGAGCTCCAGAGTTCCTCTGTGGAGATGGGAGAACCTTCCAGAAGGACAACCATCTCTGCAGCACTCCACCAATCAGGCCTTAATGGTAGTGGCCAGACAGAAGCCACTCCTCAGTAAAAGGCACATGACAGCCCGCTTGGAGTTTGCCAGAAGGCCCCTAAAGGACTCTCAGACCATGAAAAACAAGATTATCTGGTCTGATGAAACCAAGATTGAACACTTTGGCCTGAATGCCAAGCGTCACGTCTGGAGGAAATCTGGCACCATCCCTACGGTGAAGCATGGTGGTGGCAACATCATGCTGTGGGGATGTTTTTCAGTAGCAGGGACAGGGACTAGTCAGGATCGAGGGAAAGATGAATGGAGCAAAGTACAGAGAGATCCTTGATGAAAACCTGCTCCAGAGTGCTCAGGACCTCAGACTGGGGCGAAGGTTCACCTTCCAACAGGACAATGACCGTAAGCACACAGCCAAGACAACGCAGGAGTGGCTTCGGGACAAGTCTCTGAATGTCCTTGAGTGGCCCAGCCAGAGCCTGGACTTGAACCCGATCGAACATCTCTGGAGAGACCTGAAAATAGCTGTGCAGCGACGCTACCCATCCAACCTGACAGAGCTTGAGAGGATCTGCAGAGAAGAATTAGCTACAATTTCTAAACCTGTTTTCGCTTTGTCATTATGGGGTAATGTGTGTAGATTGATGAGGGGGGGGAAAACAATTTAATCAATTTTAGAATAAGGCTGTAACGTAACAAAATGTGGAAAAAGTCAAGGGGTCTGAATACTTTCTGAATGCACTGTAAATACACCCAGTCATACAAAGATACAGGTGTCCTTCCTAACTCAGTTGCCCGGAGAGGAAGGAAACCACTCAGGGATTTCACCATGAGGCCAATGCTGACTTTAAATCAGTTACATAGTTTAATGGCTGTGATAGGAGAAAACTGAGGAAGGATCAATAACATTGTAGTTACTCCACAATACTAAACTAATTGACAGAGTGAAAGAATGAAGCCTGTACAAAATAAAAAATATTCCAAAACTTGCATCCTGTTCGCAACAAAGCACTAAAGTAATACTACATAAATTGTTATATTTGGGGCAAATCCAATACAACACATTACTGAGTACCACTCTACATATTTTCAAGCATAGTGATGGTTGCATCATGGTATGGGTATGCTTGTAATCGTTAATGACTGGGGAGTTTTTCAGGATTCAGTCAAGGGGTATGAATACTTTCTTAAAGGCACTGTATCCTTGCCATTCATATTGTCACGGTTTCGGCCGAGGCAGCTCCTCCTCCTTGTTCGGGCAGGTTTCGCCGGTCGTCGTCTCCGGAGTACTAGCTGCCACCGCTCTATGTTTTCTGTTTGATTAGTTTTGTCTGTTAGCCACACCTGTCTTGTGTTATGTCTAATTAAGCACCCTATTTAGTTTCCTTGTTGTTAGTGTAGTGTTGTGTGTAATTGTTTCGTGTTAGGTGTCGTTTCGTACCTGTGTTTGGTACGCCACTACTATATTGTTTACTTCTCGGTTGAGAAGAGTTTTGCGCGCCTGTTTATGCGCGCTTGTATTTTACGCCTGTGTGCGTTTTGCCTCTGGCTGGGCTATGATTATATTTTTTATTTGTTTTATTATTTTTTTTATTTTTATTTTTTTTTATATTATTGCCTCGCATTTTTCCAGTAAAGATTATTGGACTATCTATCTGCTTCTGCACTTGATTCCACACCACACCATTTCTACACGGCCCTGACAGAATTACACACCACTTCGATGGAATCAGCAGGAGCACAAGTCGACAGCGTGGAGGAGCGTCTCCAGGGACAGGAACATCGCATCAATCGGATCGGGCACGCGTTGGAGGGCGTCATGGACACTCTTCGGCGCTGGGAGATCAGCGGTGTCCCCACAGCCCCACCGGTCGCTCCATCACCACCAGAGAACCTGCCAACTCATCTACCGGAACCCAGTGGGATTCGGCTCTCGCTCCCGAGGGCGTACGACGGCTCCGCTGCCGGGTGTCAGGGTTTCCTTTTGCAAGTGGAGCTCTACCTGGCCACCATACACCCGGCGCCCTCGGGATACGAGGCGTTTCCGCCCTCATCTCCTGTCTCACCGGCAAGGCGTTGGAGTGGGCCAACGCCGAATGGAGGGAATAGACTCCGCCACAGTCACCTATGCGGAGTTTTCCCGCCGCTTTCGTGCGGTCTTTGACCATCCACCAGAGGGAAGAGCGGCGGGGGAACGTCTATTCCACCTCCGACAGGGGATGAGGAGCGCTCAAGAATTCGCACTGGAGTTCCGGACTCTAGCGGCTGACGCGGGGTGGAATGAGAGGGCCCTCATAGACCATTTTAGGTGTAGCCTTAGGGAGGACGTCCGCAGGGAGTTAGCGTGTAGGGACGCTACTTTAACTTTTGACCAGCTTGTGGACATGGCTATTCGTCTGGACAACCTACTCACGACCCGCGGGCATCCCAGATGGGGGCCTCCCATTCCACCCTCCAGCACCTCCGAGCCGAGTCCGATGGAGCTCGGAGGGGCTGGCGCTAGAACGAAAAGAGGAAGGAACCCGAGGGGGAGCAGTCTCCTGTACCAGGTGTGGCCGCGGAGGGCACACCGCGGCTAGGTGCTGGGGAGGGTTCCCTGAGGAGGGAGATGGCAGGCCATACAGTGGGGAGTCCACCCAGGTGAGTAGGCGCCCTACTTACCCAGAGCTTTCTGTCGTCCACTTTACATTGCCTGTTTGTTTTCCACAGGCTGCACCTCGTTCCCAGCATAAGGCGCTAGTCGATTCAGGCGCAGCTGGGAATTTTATAGATCGCAAATTTTGTGTTAAGTTAGGGATTCCCCTCCTTCCAGTCGATAAGCCTTTCCCCGTACATGCTTTAGATAGTCGTCCGTTAGGATCTGGGTGGATTGGGGAGCTCACAGCGCCACTTAGGATGATGACGCAGGGGGTCATGAGGAGACGATTCAACTCTATCTGATTGACTCTCCTGCGTATCCGGTGGTACTGGGGCTTCCCTGGTTGACCACCCATGATCCTACTATTTCGTGGCGAGAGAAGGCTCTTCAAGGGTGGTCTGCTCAGTGTGAGGGGTTTTGTCTGGGTGTTTCCGTGAGGGCGACCTCGGTGGAGAGTCCGAACCAGATGCCAGCACTGCACATTCCTCCTGAGTATGAGGATTTGGCACTCGTGTTTAGTAAGACCCGAGCCGGCAAGGTTGCCACCTCATAGACAGGGGATTGTGCGATAGACCTCCAGACAGGAGCAGCGCTCCCCGCGAGCCATGTGTATCCTTTGTCACAGGAGGAGAAAAAAGCAATGGAGACGTACATTGCCGAGTCTCTGAGACAGGGATACATACGGACCTCTACTTCTCCCGCGTCCTCGAGCTTCTTTTTTGTGAAGAAGAAGGATGGAGGTCTGCGTCCGTGTATTGACTACCGCGGTCTCAATCAGGTGACTGTTAAATATAGTTATCCACTCCCGCTGATTAGGACTATGACGGAGTCATTGCACGGGGCACGGTTCTTCACAAAATTGGACCTCAGGAGCGCATATAATTTGGTGCGCATTAGGGAGGGCGATGAGTGGAAGACAGCATTTAGTACTACTTCCGGCCATTACGAGTATCTGGTCATGCCATATGGGTTAATGAATGCTCCATCAGTCTTCCAATCATTTGTAGATGAAATTTTCCGGGACATGCAGGCGCAGGGAGTGGTGGTGTACATTGATGATATTCTTGTGTACAGCCCTACTCGGGCCGAGCATGTAGCCCTGGTGCGCAGGGTATTGAGGAGACTGTTGGAGCATGACCTATATGTCAAGGCTGAGAAATGTCTGTTCTTTCAGGAGTCAGTTTCCTTTTTGGGTTACCAGTTGTCTGCGTCAGGGGTGAGAATGGAGTTGGACCGAGTGTCCGCCGTGCGTAATTGGCAAACCCCAACGACAGTTAAAGAGGTGCAGCGGTTTTTGGGGTTTGCGAATTACTACCGGAGGTTTATCCGGGGTTTTGGTCAGGTGGCAGCTCCCATCACGTCTCTTCTGAAGGGGGTCCGGTGCGCTTGCAGTGGTCGGCTGAGGCGGACAGGGCTTTTGGGAGACTGAAGGACCTGTTTACCTCGGCTCCGGTGTTGGCGTACCCGGATCCCACTTTACCGTTTCAAGTTGAGGTAGACGCGTCCGAGGCCGGTATTGGGGCCGTTCTATCTCAACGCTCGGGTACACCACCTAAGCTCCGCCCCTGTGCTTTTTATTCTAAGAAGCTCAGTCCGGCGGAGCGGAATTATGACGTAGGGGACAGGGAGCTGTTAGCCGTAGTCCAGGCCCTAAAGGTGTGGAGGCATTGGCTTGAGGGGGCTCAGCACCCTTTCCTTATTCTGACCGATCACCGTAACCTGGAATATATTCGGGCAGCTAGGAGACTAAATCCTCGCCAGGCTCGATGGACTATGTTTCTCGCCCGGTTTGTGTTTAAGATCACTTACATCCCTGGGTCCCAGAACGGGAAGGCAGATGCTCTGTCCCGCCGGTACGACGCGGAGGAGAGGTGCGTGGAGTCCATTCCCATACTACCGGAGTCGTGTCTGGTGGCACCGGTGGTGTGGGAGGTCGATGCGGAGATCGAGCGGGCGTTACGTACCGACCCTAGTCCTCCACAGTGCCCGGTGGGTCGGACGTACGTCCCGCTCGAGGTCCGGGATCGGTTGATTTATTGGGCTCACACGTCTCCCTCCTCTGGACATCCGGGTATTGGCCGGACGGTGCACTGCGTTAGTATGAAGTACTGGTGGCCAACATTAGCCAGGGATGTGAGGGTTTATGTCTCCTCCTGCTCAATATGTGCCCAGTGTAAGGCACCCAGACATTTGCCCAGGGGTAAATTACAGCCCCTGCCCGTTCCACAGCGACCCTGGTCTCATCTATCGGTGGATTTTGTTACCGATCTTCCCTCCTCTCAGGGGAATACCACCATCCTGGTCGTTGTGGATCGGTTCTCTAAGGCCTGTCGTCTCCTTCCCATGCCGGGTCTTCCTACTGCCCTACAGACCGCTGAGGCTCTATTTACTCACGTCTTCCGGCATTACGGGGTACCCGAGGATATAGTGTCTGATCGAGGCCCCCAGTTTACCTCCAGAGTCTGGAGAGCATTTATGGAACGTTTGGGGGTCTCGGTGAGCCTTACCTCGGGTTACCACCCGGAGAGCAATGGGCAGGTAGAAAGAGTCAACCAGGATGTGGGTAGGTTTCTGAGGTCATATTGTCAGGACCGGCCGGAGGAGTGGGCGAGATATGTGCCCTGGGCCGAGATGGCACAGAACTCTCTCCGCCACTCCTCCACTAGACTAACCCCTTTTCAGTGTGTCTTAGGGTATCAGCCGGTTCTGGCACCGTGGCATGAGAGCCAGATCGAGGCCCCCGCTGTGGATGAGTGGGTAAGGCGCTCGGAGGAGACGTGGAACGCTGCTCACGTCCATCTGCAGCGTGCCATACGTCGACAAAAGACGAGCGCCGACCTACGCCGCAGCGAGGGGCCAGTGTACGCACCTGGAGATCGAGTCTGGCTCTCAACCAGAAACCTACCCCTCCGCCTGCCCTGCCGGAAGCTGGGTCGGCGGTTTGTGGGGCCTTTTAAAGTCCTGAGGAGATTGAATGAGGTGTGTTACAGGTTAGAACTACCTATTGATTACAAGAATATTAACCCCTCATTCCATGTGTCTCTCCTCAGGCCGGTGGTAGCTGGTCCACTCCAGGACTTCGAGATTGAGGAGACTCCTCCGCCCCCGTTGGAGATCGAGGGGGCTCCGGCGTACACTGTTCGGACCATCCTGGATTCCAGACGCCGGATGGGGGTCTCCAATATCTCGTGGAGTGGGAGGGTGCGTCCCGGAGGAGCGGTGCTGGGTGCCGAGGAGGGATATTCTGGATCCGTCCCTGATGACCGAGTTTCATCGTGGTCATCCCTACGCGCCCGGCGCCGCGCCCTCCTGAGCGTCCCGAGGCCGGAGTCGGCGCACGGCTGGAGCCGCGCGGTCAAGGGGGGTACTGTCACGGTTTCGGCCGAGGCAGCTCCTCCTCCTTGTTCGGGCAGGTTTCGCGGTCGTCGTCTCCGGAGTACTAGCTGCCACCGCTCTATGTTTTCTGTTTGATTAGTTTTGTCTGTTAGCCACACCTGTCTTGTGTTATGTCTAATTAAGCACCCTATTTAGTTTCCTTGTTGTTAGTGTAGTGTTGTGTGTAATTGTTTCGTGTTAGGTGTCGTTTCGTACCTGTGTTTGGTACGCCACTACTATATTGTTTACTTCTCGGTTGAGAAGAGTTTTGCGCGCCTGTTTATGCGCGCTTGTATTTTACGCCTGTGTGCGTTTTGCCTCTGGCTGGGCTTGGATTATTGCCTCGCATTTTTCCAGTAAAGATTATTGGACTATCTATCTGCTTCTGCACTTGATTCCACACCACACCATTTCTACACGGCCCTGACACATATATCATACAATGTAGTTATATGTCCATTATATCGCATTGGGACAAGTAAACTAAAGATCTCCTTTGTATTTTCCATATGAAGTCCATTAGGACTTGTCAGAAAGTGACATTAAAGTGAGTCAGTAGCCTACCAAATCGGTAAGTGAGCTGTTAATTTGGCTTTTTGGCGATTATCAGCAGATTAATTATTTTAGAAATTCTATGAAAATGGTGAATCTTCCTCACTGCAGGAACAACAGGTAGGCTAGTGGAGAGAGAGCCTCACTCTGGTCCAAAATATGATAAAAGAAAACGGATTGAATTGTTTTAAAAGCTAATGATACTTATATGGTATTTTCAAAGATATTGATGTAGGTCTACTGATTTAATCAAAGTATTGACAATGGTGTAGTCAACTGCTGCTTTCTGTGTAGCATGGCCCATGTTTAACACCTGCTTCATTCTTCAATCATACCTGTATTGCAGATAACTGAGAAAATGCATATTAAAAGGAAGCTGGAAGCCTGTGGAAGTCAGCAGACTCTCACAGGATTCTTTAAAGGCCCAGTGCAGTCAAAATTAAGTTTTTCCTGTGTTTTATATCATTGTACAACAGCTGATGAAACTAACACTGTAAAAGTGTGAAGAAATGTGATCAGTGTTATTTTCTTATAGTTGCTGGTTGAAAATATAATCTACACAGGACCTTTTAATCAGAAGGTTTGCATGGGCGGGAGTTTTGTCTTTCCATGGTGACATCACCATGCGGTAAATTGGTTGGTAGACCAATAACAAAGAGAGTTCCAAACCTCTCTGCTGATAACAGATAGTTTTCAGTTTCTCAGCTAGTTTTCAGTTTTTTGCCCATTTTAATGGAAATGTATTACAGTAAGGTACTTCATTTTTATTCTGAAATATTTTGATATTGATATAAAATGGCTGCATAGGGCCTTTAAGAAGAAATCTGTGGGTCATTTGCTAAACAAGTATATTTTTTTTGAATTCACAAAGAGAGTTGCAAACACTTGTTGAAATTCTTTCAGTAATTTAACTGATGTTGTTCTCTCTGTTCTCTTAACAAGTATGGACCCAGAACTTAATTGAGCATCTGTTCTGTTTATTTTAAAGACCATTTTGTCATTTGAAAAAGTGCCCATCACACAATTTGTTTGATTTTAATTTCTTTTTTTCAAGATAATTTGGGCTATTTACTTCATTTCTGTTTTAATAAAAATACAATTTATATATTGCAGTAAAATACTGTAATCTCAAGATAAAGGTTAAATGTTAAAAAAGTTTTAATGTTCTCTTACTTAGAAAAATGTCCTGATCATATAGGCCTATCCCTAGACGATATCCAAAACAACTAACAAAAGATTGAATTCATGCATTTTCAGTCATTTAAATTATAAACACAACACCACAACTCCTTTTTCCAATCTGGGAGGTAAACTCAATAAAGTATTCAATAATTTCACTGTGTATTTTGGATGGAATCGAGGCCTTAGAATGTACCAAAGGCCACCAAAATAGAGTTTGTTTGGCAAAAAAGTATTATCCCAGGGGGAGCCTGGCTGGCTGCTTGTTCTATTTGGTTGGCTAGTCCATGTGCTTGTGTAAATGTAAACAAACACTGTATAGTCTCAAAACATTGTTAAAACTATCATTTTGATGTAATGGATGGTCAGTTTTTGCATCCATAGCTCTGTCTATGAATTTGAAAGTGGTTACATTCCTCCAGCCCCAACCCTCATTACTTTACCAAAACAGTGGCGGGGTGTTTGTTTTGTTATTGTTTGAACTGCAGATTGCCCCTTGAAAAGATCATAAAGCTCCTGATGGTTGATCTAGGACTTAGATATCCCCATCTTTCTCAAGAGGAGAAAATACATTTGGAGAACAACGTTAAAGAAAAAGCTCAACTTTAGCTCCATCTAAATAACTAGTAAATCATCATTACATCTGTGTGAGAAAAATCACTCATGAGTAGCAGGAGAGGAAATGGTTTTGCAGTGAAAAACCACAACATAATGTCTCTCCTCTGTATGACAGACTCTGAGGCAAGTTGTGTGTGTGTGTGTCCCCGACTAAAAGCGTCAGAGCACATTAGGGTCCCTAGTCTGACTCAGTCTGGGTGACACTGTCATAACCACGGCAACTGGCTCAACAGGGTCGCTAACATCCGACCAGCCCGCTTTATTTTGACTGCTGCCATGGAGACTGGTGACGCTCCCAGACAGAATGTTTGGAGAAGGAGAGGAGGGAGCGGAGGGGAAGAGGGAATGCCTGGGAAGGCAATCACAAGGCTTGAAACTTTCAGGATGCATCCCAAATGGCACTCTATCCACTATAGTGCACTACTTTTGACCAGAGCCCTATGGGCCATGATCAAAAGTAGTGCCCTATTAAGGGAATAGTATGTATACCATGTCTGAAGGATTAATTCAGTTAGACTAAAGAAGCTTTCTGAGATTTCTCCACTGATAAAGTTAACCTGAATGTAGACTGTTTCACAGCTGTTGTCTGATCGCCTATGAGTCTGTCTGGCTCTGGACACTAACCTGAATCTATTTAATACCAGGATATATTTTATAGGTCTGGAGGAGATTGTCTATATCAATTTAGTACTCTGTTTAACTGTGTTTAATCTAGATATGACGTGTTGGATAACTTGTTAAATGTACTGTTAAGCTGTTTTATGTAGAAATGTAGTTAATCTTTTACCTGTTATGGGAAAGGAACAAAAACTCAAAAGGAGTTTGAGAAAATGGCAATACAATTTAAATGTTCACCACATTCACCATAATGGCTCTGTTCCATTCTCCCTCTGATGTAGCCAGGTCAGAGGAGTAGGTTTACTAACTTGTGCACGACCCCATGAAAAGAACAGGAAGAACTCCAGGCCTTATCTGCCCAGTCTAACCCAGTCCTATTGCTTACACACCTATCCAATTCTCTCAGATCCACAATCATGCCTAGGGGTTAGGGGCTAGGAGAAGGGACTAGGGTTAGGGGATAGGGCTTAGGAGCTAGGGGCTAGGACTAGGGGTTAGGGGTCAGAGGCTACAGGGAAGGGACTAGGAGTAGGAGCTAGGGGTTAGAGCCTAGTGCCTAAAGGTTAGGAGCTAGGGGTTTGGGATTCAGTCCTGTGCGGTCCTATTCTCACCTGCATTTGCAGAGTAACTTTACCGGCCTCGCTGTTCGTGTAACTGTGGGGCAGCATGCCGTTGTGCTCTGTTTCCGGCTGGCCCCCGGTGTGGACCCCAGATTGGCCCAGGCCTCCCATACTCCTGGCCCCCAGGCCCCTGGCCCCCATAGGCCCTGGTACTGCTGCTGGCCTGGCTGGCCTGTCCTCTGGAGCACGTCCTTCACCACCTTTACCTTCAGACGACTACGCAGCGTGATGGCTGCATTACCTGGTACACACAGACAGACAGCATCCTCTACCTTCAAATACTTTAGCCAACTCTGTCTTGTATGATTCAAACTTGAACGGCGTCAGAGAATCAAAATGGAACGCCATAACTGGCTAGAGAGAGAGGGAGAGAGAGAGCAGGGAGAGTGTCACGATCGTTGACACATGATGAAGCGGACCAAGGCGCAGCGTGATAGGCGTACATACTTTTATTAGTGTACACACAACGAACCAAAACAATAAACGATACGTGAAGTCCTAGGTTAAATACACAAACCTTCCGGAACAAGATCCCACAATAAACTAGTGCCAAAAGGCTGCCTACGTATGGTTCCCAATCAGAGACAACGAGAATCAGCTGCCTCTGATTGGGAACCACCCTGGCCAACATAGAAAACACGAACTAGAACACAACATAGAAAATAACACATAGAAACTCCACACCCTGGCTCAACATATAAGAGTCCCCAGAGCCAGGGCGTGACAGAGAGGGAAGGAAAGAGCGAGAAGAGGGAGAGAAAGAGACAGAAAAGAAAGAGAGAACATTATATAACATACTGGAAATATGAAGAAAAAATCTGGCCTCATTTCCAGACCATTACCTAACAGCATGTCTCATTCCAAGTCTCTGTCCCAAATGGCACCCTATGGGCCCTGGTCAAAAGTAGTGAACTATGTAGGGAATAGGGTGCTGCCATTTGGGATGCAGCCAAGTCTGGCCAAGGACAACTCAACTCAGCTCAACACCACGTTATGTTCCAAGTACGACAATGACTAACCCAAACACACTGCCTCAGTTATTTACATCACCAAACACACATACACACACCCAGCCTGCCCTGAGCCACTCAAGTATTAGACCCCGGTCAGATTAAGCAGGTGTGTTGGAGCAGGGCTGGAGCAAAACCTAATGTAACCTAATACACACATTTACTGTAACTGTTTTGCTGTAGAGGAATGGATCTGTGTGTGTGTGTGTGTGTGTGTGTGTGTGTAGGACACTACTACCCAATCACAACCCTGTCCTTAACTCTTATCTTACCTCCTGATACTCAGTCAGTTACGTAAGGATTCAATGCCAAATGATGCAACTAAAATATCAACAAAGGCAGAGGGGGAAACAGATTCCAGATCCCATTCAGTGTGTACTGTACATGCAAGGAATTTCCCACCAATGACTGAGGTTGGGTTAGGAAGAATGCAGGCTTTGGCTCCAAAGTGAATGGCAGGAAATGGTCCATGGAGAAAGTCAGCTCTCTTGTAGAAGGTAGAAATGAAAACAGTCAGACAGACACAGAAAATCAATCAGTCAGTCAAACAGACAGTGTCACTTACTCCTAACCACACATCTAACAGGCAGTAAGTACTGTGGCTATGGAAAGACTGACTGGCTGCCTGCATCTAAGACAGTACTATGGGCTATATGGCAGCATTACTGTCCCAGTACAGTCGTGTGCCAGACAGTAAATAAAATATTACTGTCCCAGGCTACCTGCATCTCTCAGACCCAGAATTCTTGGGGGAGCTCTCCGCCGTAGAAGACCCAGAGGACTCGGAGTGTTCCTGTTGGCCCGGCAACCTGCCTTGCTCTCAGTCGGGCAGCAGCAAGTGTGATGATGGCGTTGGGACCTCTTTCCCTCTCGCCGTCTCTTAGGTGACTTCCTGTGTTTGGAGGACCTGGATGGTTCTGGAGGAGTGGAGCTTCTCTCTGGTGTTGCTGAGGAGCATGATAACTCCTGGCTTTCCTCCCTGTCCTCCATCCTAAAGGAACAGACTTGAAAAGACTCCCTGGGATGGAAACTATAGATATCATTGGTTGGTTAACCACATATGGTGCAGTAGAGTGACTTGTGTCCCAATGTAGCTAGCTAACAACACCATGAAAATTGGGGCTACAGGGCAAATTGAAACTAGAGCCTGTCGTTTCCAATTGGAGCAAATTAATCATAGTGGCCAGAACAAGCAAGGATGTGGGCAGAGCCAAGCACGAATAGTGAGATCTTATTGCCGCGTTCTAGCATTTATTTGCATATTTCCGTTAGAGAACACCTACCAGCCATCACAGGATCCTTCTGAGCCTGTGTAGAGACCTGATTAAAGCAGAAAAGCAGGCTGTTTTAGTTTAATTAACATTTCATTACAGTTAGTTTGTTTGGATTTTTGTATTGTATTGTATAGTTGTTGTTTTTTTTTTGGGGGGGGGGTCCTTATTATCCACCTGTACAGTAGGTGGCGAAATGCACATATATTTGTTGTGAACGCCATTATACAAAAGAAGAAGAAGAAGAAGAAGAAGAAGAAGAAGAAGAAGAAGAATTTCTTATTCTCTGTGAGGTGCGTGTGTGCAATAACTCAGTTCGCCCTTGAACTTCGACTTCAGGGGTACTCCGGCCAGAGCAAAATTCAATTGGTGGTACAATAACCGAAAAAGGTTGGGAACCACTGCCCTAACACAAGCATTCTGTGTAACCTACTACTTAGTACTTTTCAGCAGACTATTGCCAATTTAGTAGCTTATGTTCTCCCTATTTTTAAGTTTAGACTGAAAACACATTAACATTTCAATCCTGAGTTAGTCATGAAAATGTGGTGGGAAGTGAGCTGCCAACGAGAGGTTTCTGGCATCAGTACCCTAGATGCACTTAACCCATAAATCTGCTCCAGCGGCACTCACTCACTTAACTGCAACTAATCCCTGGCTTCCAACCCCTCGGACATTATACAAATGACTATTCATGTTTTTCTACCCTTTGACAATAGGAACTGTGATACACACCTGTGACAGCAGTATGTGTCTACTGTCTATAGATCTTCACCGCTCTATTGACACACCTGCTGTGTGAACAAACACCCTATGTACTTATAAACTCAGCAAAAAAAGAAACGTCCTCTCACTGTCAACTGCGTTTATATTCAGCAAACTTAACATGTGTAAATATTTGTATGAACATAACAAGATTCAACAACTGAGACATAAACTGAACAAATTCCACAGACTAACAGAAATGGAATAATGTGTCCCTGAACAAAGGGGGGGTCAAAATCAAAAGTAACAGTCAGTATCTGGTGTGGTCACCAGCTGCATTAAGTACTGCAGTGCATCTCCTCCTCATGGACTGCACCAGATTTACCAGTTCTTGCTGTGAGATGTTACCCCACTCTTCCATCAAGGCACCTGCAAGGCCATTCCCCATTTCTGTGGGGAATGGCCCTAGCCCTCACCATCAGATCCAACAGGTCCCAGACGTGCTCAATGGGATTGAGATCCGGGCTCTTCGCTGGCCATGGCAGAACACTGACATTCCTGTCTTGCAGGAAATTACGCACAGAACGAGCAGTATGGCTGGTGGCATTGTCATGCTGGAGGGTCATGTCAGGATGAGCCTGCAGGAAGGGTACCACATGAGGGAGGAGGATGTCTTCCCTGTAACGCATAGCGTTGAGATTGCCTGCAATGACAACAAGCTCAGTCTGATGATGCTGTGACACACCGCCCCAGACCATGACGGACCCTCCACCTCCAAATCGATCCCGCTCCAGAGTACAGGCCTCGGTGTAAAGCTCATTCCTTCGACGATAATCGCTAATCTGACCATCACCCCTGGTGAGACAAAACCGCGACTCATCAGTGAAGAGCAGTTTTGCCAGTCCTGTCTGGTCCAGCGATGGTGGGTTTGTGCCCATAGGCGATGTTGTTGCCGGTGATGTCTGGTGAGGACCTGCCTTACAACAGGCCTACAAGCCCTCAGTCCAGCCTCTCTCAGCCTATTGCGGACAGTCTGAGCACTGATGGAGGGATTGTGCGTTCCTGGTGTAACTCGGGCAGTTGTTGTTGCCATCCTGTACCTGTCCCGCAGGTGTGATGTTCGGATGTACCGATCCTGTGCAGGTGTTGTTACACGTGGTCTGCCACTGCGAAGACGATCAGCTGTCCGTCCTGTCTCCCTGTAGCGCTGTCTTAGGCGTCTCACAGTACGGACATTGCAATTTATTGCCCTGGTCACATCTGCAGTCCTCATGCCTCCTTGCAGCATGCCTAAGGCACATTCACACAGATGAGCAGGGACCATGGGCATCTTTCTTTTGGTGTTTTTCAGAGTCAGTAGATAGGCCTCTTTAGTGTCCTAAGTTTTCATAACTGTCACCTTAATTGCCTACCGTCTGTAAGCTGTTAGTGTCTTAACGACTGTTCCACAGGTGCATGTTCATTAATTGTTTATGGTTCATTGAACAAGCATGGGAAACAGTGTTTAAACCATTTACAATGAAGATCTGTGAAGTTATTTGGATTTTTACGAATTATCTTTGAAAGACAGGGTCCTGAAAAAGGGACGTTTCTTTTTTTGCTGAGTTTATTTTGGGTTCTGTTTGTACGTTTCTTTCCCTTCTGAACACTTCCTCCATTGTCGACCTATGGATAAACAGGTCACTTGCACTGTAAGATAATTGATGTCAACATTAACTACATTGCCTTTTATTCCCAACACTCCTTTTAAACTCATATGGGAACCACAAGAGAGACTCATAGCTACACAGTAGGCCTACAGTACACATCAGCAAAAGGTACATTGAGAATATTACTTCTACTAAGTTGAAATGCCTTTGTTTGTTCACCCAATAGGCTACAACAGAGCCATATATTTAGAGAGTTGGGACAACTTTGAGAATTTTGAATATTGATCTAATAAAAGACATTCAGTTGCTTAATAGTCCCCATGTTATGTTAACGGTGAGCTAACATAGCTGCCATATGTTGTAGTGTCATGTAAATGCATCATAACGCAGAAAGCTAAGTGGTCCCAACTCTCTAAATATATGGCTTTGGGCTACAGGTGTAGTGTATGATTTACATAATTTTTTACATTGTCATTCATTGTGGTAATTTAAATATGAATGTTTGCTGAACAATGAGGTAGCCAACATATATTTGAATAAATATCTCATAATATGCTAATTGATATGTTCTGTATTCAACACACTGAAAAACACCTTGTGATGAAGCTATTCAAGCAAACTGCCATCATAAAACATGCAATACAACAAGAGAATGCATTTCTTTAGTGGTTAATATAAACAATTTTTTAAATTGTTGCATATTTTATTGATTTTATTTGTCATGGCAGAAATTTGACCATCAGAGATTAGACAAGTAGTAACCTATGGGAATCACATTTGAAAAGAAGTGGAGTCAAGAGTAGCTTGAATACCATTGAAAGGTGTGTGCTTTTTGTTCCTCCTACCACTCCATTACAAGTTGTGATTGATGCCTGTTTTTTGTTGTTGTTATTCATCAAGTTCACTTCATGTGCTTAATTTCATGTGTTCCGTTTATCTGGTAGATATAAATGTGTTTGATGTATGGAGAATAGTGTCAATGAAGACACTGTTTATAATTATGTGCTGCATCTACAACTTTTAAAGTGGTAGAGAATAAGTATCTATGCTTTGGTATGCATGACTGTAAGTCGCTTTGGATAAAACTCATAGAAGTGTCTGCTAAGTGGCATATGTATCAATGAAATAGAGAAGACGTGTTTATTAAAATCATATATCATATTCTATACTGTATCAAATGGGTTCTCATTGGATCCAAGGGTGTGTGATCAATGAACAGAGAAAAAATGTACATGGCTTGTGTCTTGCGTTTCAACAATCAATACGGACATTGCAATTTATTGCCCTGGCCACATCTGCAGTCCTCATGCCTCCTTGCAGCATGCCTAAGGCACGTTCACGCAGATGAGCAGGGACCCTGGGCATCTTTCTTTTGGTGTTTTTCAGAGTCAGTAGAAAGACATGTGTCCTAAGTTTTCATAACTGTCACCTTAATTGCCTACCGTCTGTAAGCTGTTAGTGTCTTAACGACCGTTCCACAGGTGCATGTTATTAATTGTTTATGGTTCATTGAACAAGCAGTGTTTAAACCCTTTACAATGAAGATCTGTGAAGTTATTTGGATTTTTACGAATTATCTTTGGGAGACAGGGTCCTGAAAAAGGACGTTTCTTTTTTGCTGAGTTTACATCCAACACATGGTTTCCATTTGTTTGATGCCATTCCATTTGGCCCGTTCCAGCCATTATTATGAGCTGAGCTCCCCTCAGCAGCCACCTGGTGAAATTAACATATAGTACTGTAAATATTTGAGTTAATAATGGAATAACAGTAACACACAATGTACCTTTCAATAGCGGTGTGTTTCTCTACGGTGTGGGGCCCCAGCTCTTGCTAGCCACTGGGGCTGCAGTGTGGACTCTAGACCTCTCAACTGCCTCTGGGGCAGATGTGGATATCTCTAGATCTCTCGATAACATAACATGAAATCGAAACGGAAATGTGTCCGTCTTTGCTGTCAGCCTTGGGATTCAAGCGGGCAAGCCTCTGAGTAGCCTACTGGCTCGCCTCTCTAGCCACAAGGTTACCGCCGCTCCAGGGCCCCTAAGGCAGAAGGATAACCCGCTCCAGGACCCCTAAGGCAGAAGGATAACCCGCTCCAGGACCCCTAAGGCAGAAGGATAACCCGCTCCAGGACCCCTAAGGCAGAAGGATAACCCGCTCCAGGACCCCTAAGGCAGAAGGATAACCCGCTCCAGGACCCCTAAGGCAGAAGGATAACCCGCTCCAGGACCCCTAAGGCAGAAGGATAACCCGCTCCAGGGCCCCTAAGGCAGAAGGATAACCCGCTCCAGGACCCCCTAAGGCAGAAGGATAACCCGCTCCAGGACCCCTAAGGCAGAAGGATAACCCGCTCCCAGGACCCCTAAGGCAGAAGGATAACCCGCTCCAGGACCCCTAAGGCAGAAGGATAACCCGCTCCAGGACCCCTAAGGCAGAAGGATAACCCGCTCCAGGACCCCTAAGGCAGAAGGATAACCCGCTCCAGGGCCCCTAAGGCAACAGTATAACCCGCTCCAGGGCCCCTAAGGCAACAGTATAACCCGCTCCAGGGCCCCTAAGGCAACAGTATAACCCGCTCCAGGGCCCCTAAGGCAACAGTATAACCCGCCCAGGGCCCAAGGCAACGACGTCCAGGGCCCCTAAGGCAGCAGTATAACCCGCTCCAGGGCCCCTAAGGCAACAGTATAACCCGCTCCAGGGCCCCTAAGGCAGCAGTATAACCCGCTCCAGGGCCCCTAAGGCAACAGTATAACCCGCTCCAGGGCCCCTAAGGCAACAGTATAACCCGCTCCAGTGTTCCTAAGGCAGCAGGACTCATCTGGACCCCAGGCCACATCATGGACATGTCCATCCCCTCAATCCTGTTCGGTCTCGGGGGGGGTTTATGCAGGGCTTGGCCCTGCTCCTCTTCCACCGAGCCCATCTGAACCAAAGCTTCCTGGGGCTGTTCTCCCTCTCTCTGACCCTGGTGTACACCCGGCTGAGCTTGTCCCTATTTGTCCTTTACCTCCAGGTACAGCTGATTGATTGGTTTTAATAGAAGGCCGCTCCAGCCTGAGTCAAAATTACTGAACTTATTTTTTACTTTCATCGTTTGCTTATTGTTTCATTTAGTATAGTCTATTATTGTAATATTTCAAGGTAAGTTGTACTCGCAATTGAGCTTGTTGCTGCCACTTGTACAATGTCTTGCTGAAAAACAGTAAAATAAACAAACATTCTCTCTTTCTCGCTCGCTCTCTCAGGGAGACACCTCCCTCCTGGGCCTCCACCTCACCAGGCACCACGTCTGTCTGCTAGTCCAGATCGCCCACTGGTCCTACGACCTCCTCCTCTGGCCTGTGGTGGTTCTGACCGGGCTAGACCACTACTGGACCACCAACACCCTGGGTCATGTTCCCGGTCCGACTCTGAGACCACCTCGCTCTGGGGTGAAGTTTCACCTAGGTAGAGATCTAGGATCAGCTTCCCGGACTCCCCCAATCCTGACCGTAACCATTAGTGGGCAAAATGCTAAACTCACCCAAGATCAGCATCTCCATCTAGGGGCAACTTCACCCTACACCCTGAGGAGGACATGCTGGGAACTAAAGATTGCGTTCTCAGCGGTCGTCTCTCTGCTGTGGATAGTGGCCCTGCTCTATGTGTTCCTGGTGTCTGGGGTCATTCCAGTGTTGGGGAACCAGTCTCCTCACCAGCTGCATCAGTGCTGGGTGTTCACTAGCGATCGTACCTCAGTTGGCCGAAGTGCTGCTACTGACTGTGGCCTGTGCAGTGCTGTACGTTCATAGCCACACAGGGTCTCCTATGGGTATCCACAGGGGTGGAAGGATGCTCATATGGATTCATCCTCCATTTTGGAGTCACACTGGCAGGCAGGGCAGAGTGGAGGTGGTTCGCCAGGTGTTGTGGATATTCCTCAGAGTGGGCTCTGTTCCTGGTCTTCCAATTTCGGATCCCTGGATACCTGGGGCGGAACGTTCCCTGTCTCTGTCTGCTCAAAAGCTTCCTTCTTGGGGTTGTGTTGTGTGTTCGCTGCCTGGCTGGCTCTTCAGCTAGCTCAGGGCTCAGTGACTACTGACGGATTCTGTGACTGGAGACAGCTCTTCTGCCCCTAAGGACACACAATGCGCTGGAGGAGCTACACTTGTGCACTGATGCAAATAGCCACACTGAGCCGTAACTGATGCCTTATGGCCCACTCTGTAAGTCTCCAGTGACAAGACATAAACAATGGAGTCCTTCTACTGTAGGTCCTTTGTTTTTTTTGTCATTATCAGGTAAGAGAGCTGTACTAATCTTAACAAGGTATTTATAAGTCACAGTCTTACAAGTCAAGACTAAGAGTGTATGTAGTCTCTCGTGATAGATTACATATTACATATTACACAACGCAAGATTTGGTTCTGGGTACTGAGAATAATAGTAAGACAGACTGGTCAGTTGTCATTCTCATGTTAACTTTTTGGACCATGAACATACAAAAAAATATCTGCATATTCACTTTCACTTAGTTCTGTCTACTTGATGTGTAGGCTATTGCTGCATTTTGGATAATGATGCATACAATGTAACACGTTCATTTTATGATGTACAGTTGTGTTTTTTTGTATTTTGTACTCTAGTTATAGTATTTGTATATACTTTGACTGGCTGATGTACTGCTAATTGCCTATGAGGGATAATAAAGATCTATTCTACTTTAAACTATCAGTGATAGTCTACGACAACACGTGACATCAGTCTTGAGTCCCGAAGAAAAGAAGATTCATGACACCAATTGTGACACTACAGAACTTTACTTGAATTTGATCCAAGTTCATTGTCTATACAGTGTATATTTATGAGATCTGAAATGAGGGAGAAAAAAAACTGAACACTAGATATACAACTGAGGTATTAGCTAAAAGCAAGTACAGGTATGTCATCATTTACTAGTAAATATCAATTATGATCAATGGTTAAAGATGCAGTGTCCTCTGCTTAAAAAACATTTTATATCACAACATGAGGTAGGAGAACAGTGTCTCGTTTCATGCAAAAAACAAACGTCTCAATCACACTGTATCGTTGTTGGAAACATGGTATGCAATTGTCATACATAGACACTCACTGCCATACAGGTTTCAGAATATAGCATAAAAAGAGAACTGTTTTGAATTATTTTTAACAAAGCCATAAAAAGATTACATTTTTCTTCTTTAAACTATGATTTGTCAGGTGTAGCCTACTAAGTTTAAACTCTAAACATGGCATGTCTATCCCAGGCATAAATAATAATAATAAACCATTTTGTGAAATCATATTAACAAGGTGTAATGGCCTAATGTCCTACCTCCCACGCTGGTAAATAAGAATGGTGTTTGTAAATAAATATCCAACTACAACACATAAATGGAAACAATTGATCCAGCATTATTTTGCAGATCCAAAATGCAACTTGTTGCTATTGTTAAAGAGTGCCACTTCTACACTACATCGCCTTCTTCATTAAAGGGATAGTTCAGCGATTTTACATTTTTAGATATCTAAAATTGCTGAACTATCCTTTTAAGTCTGGGAACAATCCATTGGGGATGTATGTAAAATAAAATAAAATGGAAACGCTAGTTACTGTTTAGCTGTGCTTCTGAAGCAAGGCCAGGACCAAGCTTAATGGTCTAGTAAGTAGTGAGTTGGGCAAACTGCACCCCTATAAAAAAAATAACTGTACAAAGCACATCTGTTTTAGGTTTTGTCTTAAATGGCACCCTATTCCCTATATAGTGCACTACTTTTGACCAGGGCCCATAGGGCTTGGGACAAAAGTTGCGCACTATGTAGGGAACAGGGTGCCATTTGGGACACAGTATTTTAGTTCTCATAACACTGCGAATGCAAGAGGGCCCAGCCCGCTATGTTATAGTATAGTATTTGTTTTCGTATTTGAATCCATTGTATCTATCATATCATTATTATGGCATTCAACTAAAGTCGATATAGAGCGCCCTCTTGTATATATAAAATGCAATTTAACCGACATAGTTTTTTTTTTAAATACAGAAATACATTAGATACCCCAAAACGATTGTTAAAAAACGAAATGCAGAAGACTGTTGAGATAGGTTTGTTATTATCGCCATAATTACCTAATACTGATTATCTTGTGATGTAAACACAATGCAGTTACAAAGTTTCTATAGCCCCAAGAGGACAGGGTCTCTGTGTTGGACAAAAATGAGTAAAACCACAGCGCTACTTGAGAATAAGTCTCTCCCTTTTTCATAGCTGCTGTGCTTCGGTCACTTTCAAATCGATGGCATACACATATGCATCCACAGACAGACACACATACATCCGCTCAGACACAAACTCAGACACACACACTTCTCTCATCTTTGCAGAATCTAATGAGGCTACTTGTATGGTATGATTAGGTAGTTGGACTTTAGTTCCATTTAGCCATCTTCTAAAGCCAAAAGTATATTTCAACGGCCTAACTAGCTCAGATGCCCTCAGTCAATGTGTCTCCATGCTAGTAGTGAGACAGGTCAACAACTTGTACGTTGGAGACACTGGTGGCATCCCAAATGGCACCATATCCCCTATATAGTGCACTACAACAGGAATAGGGTGCCATTTAGGACAGACCCTTTTTCTTTTTGACATAAACATATCAATTGAGTGGCTCAGTGAGAAGTAAGAAATCATTCAACTGACATAAAACAAATTAGGGGTATCGATCCACTCGTTACATGCAAACTTTCGTTTTTGGTTTGTTTTCAATTTGTTTCTTTTTATAAACAAATGTTCGGTGCATTTTCAAATTGTCTGGGGTGGGGGTTTAGCGTACAAAAGGGGAAGGTATTAAGGGAGAAAGCTTATACATCAACAGTCTATCAAGGTGAAATCATCCTGAAAATAAACAAATGAAAGCAATCCGTTCTGGGGAAGTACTGTAACAACGCTCTTTCTTTCCTATTCAACTCTGACCTCTGTCCTGTGTCAGGTGGTCGCATCTGAACACCATGCATTTCAACTCCCAAAAGCAAGTTTACATCCTTTAAAAGGTGCACTCCGCAATATGATATCATCATACACAGCAGAGCGACAACAAATTCAAATCTGCCAAAACTGCCACTATTGGTCTGTCCCAATGTAGGCACGCCTCCAAAAATTTGAAAGAGCCAAGTGTCAATCTTGAATTAGGTTGTTGATAATCTGTAAACAGGAAGTCACTCCGCTGCGTATTATGTCATATTGCCACGTGTCCCTTTAACAGGGTAAACAACAACAACAAGTCAAGATTCACTTAACAAAAACATCAGGGCTGTTTAGAGCCTCAGGCCTGGTCTGGTCCAGTCAATATTATAATAACCTTTAGAAGATTATCCCATAATAACATAGTTAATATATTAAATGACTAATGTATGTACAAAGTGAATATAAATCTTTAGTTAATACATTAAATATATTTTTCTTTCTTTATTTTTTTTACAATTTCCAAGAAAGGTTTATATGCAACAATGGTCGGTAGAGAGCATACATTTGCAGTATGGATTGGATTTTTCTGCATGCGAGTGAACTTCACGTCAGACACCAAGGGTGTTAGTTTCATTGTTTTTGTAGCGTAGTTGAAATGTTGAGAATCGATAACAAAATAAGACCTACTATACTTTAGTACTCTGGCAGAGCATTGAGTATGTTGTAGGGAACTCTTTCTTTAGAGATCTGCATTGAAAGGTTGAGCACAGTGGAATGTCTATCAACTTGCATGTACAGCAGATGCATACAAAAATCAGCTTGGAGTTAAAGCCAAGCCCAATACTATTTACACGCTGCCTGGCTCTGAGTCTGCCTGGGAGGCTATAAAAGAAAGACTGCCTGGCATCTAGACAAAACCCCTGTTCTGTGTGTGTGTGCACGTTTGTGGGAGGGAGAGATGGCGGTAGTGTGTGTGTGTGTGTGTATGTGTGGCAGAGATAGGGGCTCCTGTACCAGCTCCCCGGGGGCAGGAGAGAGAGAGGCCCCAGACTATAGCAGCTGCCCCAATTCTGACAGGGACAAAAGGGGCTCCTCTCTCCATTCCCCCCACATCACCCGCTCACGCTACTGGCCCACCCAGCCTGAGAGAGAGAGGGCATCAGCCCCCTGCACTACCTCCACCCCCCTTTCTTACTTTTTCTCTCCGCCTGACTGTCTCTCTTCCGCTCCTCTCTTCCCCGCCTCCATTTCTCTCTCCGCTTGACTGTACCTCCTCCCTCTATCCTTGTCTTTCCCGCCTCTCCCTCCATCCCTCCCTCCATCCCTCTCTGGCTCTGTTTGTTCAGTGAGTTGGAATAACACGGAGGGAGCAGGGGCCTGGATCCAAAGCAGCAGCCAGCCCACACCACACAGTGTGTCAGTCTGCACCAACTCCTTTCACCTGTAACTCACATTCCACCAGGCAGACAGCTAGGTGCTGCTGTTCTCACAAGGAGGAGAGGATGGCAAACACACCAACTGCTGCCAACAGGGAAATCAAATCAAAACAGCCTAAACTACAGATTTCTACGAGGAAATTTGGTGCGTGTGTGTGAGACATGCCCTATCAAGACAGACCTAGCCAGACTAGTTCAGGGGTTTGTTGTTGTTCCAGTTCACAACCTCAGCTGTCCTCAGAGTCGCATCACTCTCATGTCTTTACATCTTAAAATCATATCACTTCAGCATTTTCATGAGGTTTAACAATGATGACTGCAAATGCTCTGTACAATAATGTTTTCATATACCTTTATGTTTTACACATTTAGAATTTTTTTCTTTTAACTTTTCTCTTCTTTGCAATTAATAGGTATAAGGAGTACAAAAACAAACAAAGGCGAAATGAAAATGTCTGTCAATGCAGTCTCCTGCTGTGTGTGGCTGGTAGCTGGTCCAGAGTGGCTGGGCTGGGTGTACATACAGAGATGGAGAGCACCCACACGGGCACCATCTTGGCTCCAGTTGGCGTGCAAGGTAGTAGTAGAAAGAGCGACTGAGCGCTAGTGGAACCACAGTTCAGAACAGAGTCAAGGGGCAGGGCCAGGAGAGAACTGTCTTTCTGTCTGACTGACTTCCCAGTCTCTGTGTGGGCTAGAACACATCAAGTCCACGATCCAAGGAAGGAGGGAGGGTCCTAAAAACACCCAACTCCAACTGTCTGCCAAGCAGTCATCCGTTTGTTCAGTAAAACTATAAATTAAAACAAACATATCCTTCCCAAAATGTAAATACTGTTTAAGGATAGGGGGTATGAGGAATAAAAAAAAAAACATAACTAATTTGATGTGATATTAAATAAAAACAAGAGTTCCTTTTCCAAAGAACTAAAGATGAGGGAGGGATGAGGAAGGTAACGGGTGAGACAGAGAGGAGAGAAGCAGTGCTCTGTCTGTCTAGGGCTGCCGTTTCTGCCAGCAGGGGGTGAGGGAGTAAGTTGGAGGAACAAAACAGAGGGGGGTTGGGGGGTTGAGAGACAAATGGAAAAGGGGCATTTTGTGAGGGGCTACTTCTGAGCGTGGCCGTTCTGCTGCTCGAGGCCTGCGGTGCGTCCCTCTGTGTGGGGTGTGTGTGTGGAGGGGGTGGGGGGTGAAGAGGGGCTCCCTGTAGCGATTGTGGTGGCTGAGGAGGAGGAAGATGAGGAAGAGGCCGTCTGGTCCATCTGGTGTTTGAGCTGAGAGATGATCCTATCCAGCTTCTCCCGGGTGTCCCGCTCCCTCTTCAACTCCTCCTGGAGCTCCTCCCTGTCAGCCTCGGCACCATCCAACCTCCTACGCAGCTCCGCCAGCTAGAGAGGAGGAGGGAGGGAGGGAGGGAAGGGAGGAGGGGGGAGGGAAGGAGGGAAGGGAGGAGGGGGAGGGAAGGGAGGAGGGGAGGAAGAAAGAAGGAGTGAGAGATGAGGTCAGGTTAGTCTGAACTGTCTGAACAGCACACAGACACTCACACACTTGGACACAGACACACAGCCAGACAGTCTGAGCCAGACGCCAAGGCTGAAGGAGACAGCAGGACAGGAGGGGTGTGTGTGTGTGTGTGTGTGTGTGTGTGTTACATTCCTCCCTGAGTTGAGCCCAGCAGCACTATCTCGAGATAAAGCTCAGTACAGGAAACCCAAACAAAGACCCAGTGTCCTCTACACACCACACACCACTACAATGTCACAAACAGATATGAGGAACAGATATGAGTATATTTTCCTAGACTGACTGACTAAGTGTTGTGTTGTCTGAGGTCAAGCAGGATGTGGTGGTGTGTGCGAGTGTCTCTCCAGTGCCTACCTGGTTGGCGTAGTGTGCCTCCTGGTGTGTGTGTATGTTGTCACACACACAGCTCTGCCGTCGCAGCTGTTCCAGCCTGTGCTCCAACTCCCTCTGTTCCTCCCTCACCTGGCCCAGCCTCTGGGCGTGCTCAGTGTGGACCGCCTCCAGTTCACTCTGCAGCTCACGCTGCTCTGCAGACAACTGCTGCAGCCTGGCTGCCTCGCCTCCACGCAGCGCCTCCAACTCCTAGACACGGAGAGGGGATGGTCAATTACATAGCTCTAAATGACAGTGTATTACACACACAGAGACAGAGAGAGAGATACAGGGGATGGTCAATTACATTCCCCATAAGCAGTTCAGTTCATTGAGAGGTTCAGGGATATACTAAATGCTTTTGAAATGCTGTCCTATGCCTGATGATGATTTTTAAAAATGCAGCATGTTGAATTCAATGAATTGGGGGGATATTTTCAAGACACCCTAACATCTTGGTTGTTTGGTCTATCAAGCCCTCTTGTTGGTTAAATCAGGAGTGTTAGTGCTGGGTAGGAACAAAGAAGACCTGAGGAGTCCCTGATGAATAGATTGAGAAACATTGTTTTATGCTATTGACTCTCTGGCTAAATCTGTTTCTATGGGTGGAGTAGACAATCTCCAGTTGTCTCACTGTGAGTCTTGTGTCTCACCATCTCTAGCTGCAGCTGTTTGTGAAGGGTGGAGTGCAGTTTCTCCTGCTGTCTGCTGTACATCTGAACGATCTCCACTACGATCCTGTCCTTGTCGTCCTCACAGCCTGAAGACAGAACATCTTTACTCCCCAGCGCCGCTACCGATGACGTTACTACCGCAGTCACCGTGGCTCCCGCTACAGCAGAATAACTCTTGTTGCCGGGGCTGGTCTCCATGGAAACTGGCTGCTGGCGCTCCCGGTCGGCAGAAGAAACGACGTGCTGCTGAGATTTGGTCTCGTCGACAACAGGAGGAGAGGCGTGGCGATCTGAGGAGGGAGAAGGGAGGGGGGGGGAGGAGGAGGAAGAGAGAGAAGTTGAGAGATGGAAGCAGTACAGTCTGATCCACCTACACACACACAGCAGTCAACCCACACACAGCAGTCAACCCACACACAGCAGTCAACCCACACACATGCAAGGCAGATATTTTTTTTTTCATTATTTTTTTTTTTTTCAGATATACGCACAAATACACACATCCTCCCACACAGCTGGAGAACAACCATTCACCTAACAACCCCGACATACAACACATTCACCCACACAAATGCTCCCTCATGCACACACACTTCTAGGGCTGAATCCCAAATGGCACCCCAATTCCCTTTATTAGTACACTACTTTTGACCCATAGACTTTTGCCCATAGAGCTCTGGGCAAAAGTAGTGCTCTATAGGAAATAGGGTGCCATTTGGGACGCGACCTGGGACTTTAACGCACTAATGTATTAATATACAGTACCAGTCAAAGGTTTGGACACACCTACTCATTCCAAGGTTCTTTATTTTTACTATTTTCTACATTGTAGAATAATAGTGAAGACATAAAAACTATGAAATAACACATATGGAATCATGTAGTAACCAAAAAAGTGTTAAACTAATCAAAATATATTTGATATTTGATCTTTTTCAAAGTAGCCACCCTTTGCCTTGATGACAGCTTTGCACACTCTTGGCATTCTCTCAACCAGCTTCATGAGGTAGTCACCTGGAATGCATTTCAATTAACAGGTGTGCTTTGTTAAAAGTTAATTTGAGGAATTTATTTCCTTCTTAATGCGTTTGAGCCAATCAGTTGTGTTGTGGTATTCAGGAGACAGCCCTATTTGGTGAAAGACCAAGTCCATATTATGGCAAGAACAGCTCAAATAAGCAAAGAGAAACGGCAGTCCATCATTACTTTAAGACATGAAGGTCAGTCAATCTGGAAAATGTCAAGAACTTTGAAGGTTTCTTCAAGTGCAGTCGCAAAAACCATATAGCTCTATGATGAAACTGGCTCTCATGAGGACCGCCACAGGAAAGGAAGACCCAGAGTTACCTCTGCTGCAGAGGATAAGTTCATTAGAGTTATCAGCCCCAGAAATTGCAGCCCAAATAAATGCTTCACAGAGTTCAACTAACAGACACATCTCAACATCAACTGTTCAGAGGAGACTGCGTGAATCAGGCCTTCATGGTCGAATTGCTGCAAAGAAACCACTACTAAAGGACACCAATAAGAAGAAGAGACTTGCTTGGGCCAAGAAACACGAGCAATGGACATTAGACCGGTGGAAATCTGTCCTTTGGTCTGATGAGTCCGAATTTGAGATTTTTGGTACCAACCGCCATGTCTTTGTGAGACGCAGAGTAGGTGAACGGATGATCTCCGCATGTGTGGTTCCCATCGTGAAGCATGGAGGAGGAGGTGTGATGGTGTGGGCGCGCTTTGCTGGTGACACTGTCGGTGATATATTTAGAATTCAAGGCACACTTAACCAGCATGGCTACCACAGAATTCTGCAGCGATACGCCATCCCATCTGGTTTGCACTTAGTGGGACTATCATTTGTTTTTCAACAGGACAATGACACAACACACCTCCAGACTGTGTAAGGGCTATTTGACCAAGAAGGAGAGTGATGGAGTGCTGCATCAAATGACCTGGCCTCCACAATCACCCAACCTCAACCCAATTGAAATGGTTTGGGATGAGTTGGACCGCAGAGTGAAGGAAAAACAGCCAACAACTGCTCAGCATATGTGGGAACTCCTTCAAGACTGTTGGAAAAGCATTCCAGGTTAAGCTGGTTGAGAGAATGCCAAGAGTGTGCAAAGCTGTAATCAAGGCAAAAGGGTGGCTACTTTGAAGAATCTGAAATATAAAATATATTTGGATTTGTTTAACATTTTTTGGGTTACTACATGATTCCATGTGTTATTTCGTAGTTTTGATGTCTTCACTATTATTCTACAATGTAGAAAATAGTAAAAATAAAGAAAAACCCTTGAATGAGTAGGTGTGTCCAAACTTTTGACTGGTACTGTATGTGTGACAGGAGGGCGCAGCAGCATGACTGACACTACAGCAGAGCTGGGGGGGATTCATCCATGTGTGGCGTCTGTGTGTGTGTGTTCACGCGTCTGTGTGTGGTACTGACCCATAGCAGTGTCGTCGTGGCCTTGGGTCAGTCTCCTGCTGTAGTGGTGTTTGAGCAGTACCCCCAGTACCTCAGGGCTGACCGCCGACTGTCCCCTCAGAGACACGTTAGGAGCCACCATCTTATCATACGTATACAGGAAGTGACTAGAGAGAGAGAGAGAGAGAGAGAGAGTAGATGGTTATCAAATGTATATACAGGTACAGAGCGACAGAGACACATGCACACCGTTATTCTACGTATACAACTTGTGCATTTTTAGCATCCAAGTTGCACTAAAATTGATACATCAATTATGGTAACTCTCTCTTTAAAGCTGCAATATGTAACTTTTTGGGAAGCCACGCTGCTTCTTAACACACTGCTCGCTTAACCCGGAAAGCCAGCCGCACCAATGTGTCGGAGAAAACACTGTTCCACTGACAACCGAAGTCGGCTTGCAGGCGCCCGGCCCGGCACAAGGAGTGGCTAGAGCGTGATGAGCCCCCCGACCAAACCCTCCCCTAACCCGGATGGCGCTGGGCCAATTGTGTGCCGCCCTATGAGGCTCCCGGTCACGGCCCCAGGACTCCAACCCCAGGCCTCAGCACTGCATTGCAGTGCCTTAAACCGCTGCAGCACTCAGGAGGCCCAAAACTATTAGAATTTTTGCAACCACGAAATGGCAGATCCATTTCTGCATAGTGCACCTTTAATATGGGGCATGTTTTCACAGGTTAGCGAGACTCACTGGTGTTATATAAAACACTTGGTTCTAACGTTGCAATCCAGTAACGACCATTGTGAAAACCACTGAATGCGGGAAACCAGCTTTGGTCTGGTTGGGTCTGAGTCTGTAGTCTAAGGCAGACATGTCCTGTTGAGCGGTCAGTTTTAATCCCATAGTCTAGCCTTTCTGTTTCCTCCCTGTGGTCACATGCTGCCCTGCCCTGCCCTGCCCTGCCATGCCTCCTATAAACCAGCTAGTCTCCGCCTGAATCTGGAGCCGATTACTGAGCAGAAGACCACAAAGTCACACTGACACACACCAAGGTAGGGTCAACTGGAGGTAGAGTAGGGGGCCGAGCAGGGTTTCAGCACTGCTCCAGCAACAGTCCCCGAGATGATGTTGGGAAAGTTACTTGGAATGGATTCTCAAGGGCCAGGTCTTCCCAGGAGGAAGAAACATACTGTAGCTAGCCAGTCCCCAGGACTCTTGGAAGATTAGCCTCCATTGTGGGCTAAAAGACATCCAAATAGGAAAACAAACATACCTGGGATGGACCATGGTAGGGTGACCAGGCTCTTCCTTAATGTGGGGGAACAGGCGGTTGAACACCAGAGTAGCCTGGGCTTTAGCCTGTAAACAACATAATAATACATTAATACACACGTTAATATACTGGAGATAAAAAATAGCACATGTAGATAAAACCAAAAAGAAGAGATATCTGTATTAGTTAGTATATAAAACCTATATCTGAATGTCAAAGTTTGTAGCTATAGTTGTGTGTGCGTGTTTGAGAAGAGGAGAGTGTGTTAGGGGCTGACCCCAGTTTGTGTGGGGTTACGTGGTAGGGGGGTTGGGTTAGGCCGTAGGGGGTTTCGAGGAAGGTTAGGGGGATGGGGGGAGTGTAGTCAATTCAACCTGCTACGTCGTCAACGTGAGCAGTAGACTGCTTCCTGTGTGTGTGTGTGTGTGTGTGTCGTACCTTGTGGCGTGTGTGTGGTGTGTGTGGTACCTTGTGGCATGTGTGTGTGTGTGTGTGTGTGTGTGTGTGTGTGTGTTTGTGTGTGGTGTGTGTGGTACCTTGTGGCGTGTGTGTGTGTGTGTGTGTGTGTGTGTGTGTGTGTCGTACCTTGTGGCATGTGTGTGTGTGTGTGTGTGTGTTTGTGTGTGGTGTGTGTGGTACCTTGGTTGCTGCGTCGCTGTCGGACAGTTTGCTGTTAGGAGACACCAGAGGCTCAGGAGAATGCGATCTCCTCACCAGGCTGTCCTTGTCCTCATCTTCCACCTTCTGAAACACACAGAGAGAAAGGGAGAAGGAGGAGGGTTAGACACTGGAGAGAGAACGAGATGGGCCTCTATGTGTTATGGCGCAGGTTAGCCAGAGGCTTCCACCTTTTTCAATACATTATTTTCCAGGACTTTTCAATTAATCTTTTGGGGAAAACGGCATTAACTGCACATACAGGCATCAGGTATTTTTTTGCCCGGGGCTACAACAAAAATGTCTGTCCCTCCCAGCCACGCAGTCCAATCTCTCTCTGCTCCTCTCAGTCATCTTAAAACCTGGGAGCAGCCATGATAGACTGTGTGTCATGTACATGATTCAGTCATTCTGTCTCACACGCTCTCGGCTCAGTGTGTGTTCGGTAAATACTGCTGGAGCTGCTGCCGGTTGTGTGCATGTGTGTGCTTATCCAGGTCACTCTCAGCAAGAGGCCATGAGCTGATGTGCTAATGCTCATCTCGGGCAGACAGGGCTGACACACACACACAGCACTAATGCAACAAGACGGTTCTGCGGCTCAATAACAATTCTAACACGCAGCCAGGGGAAGGAGGGATGGAGAGCGCGAGAGTAGCCAGTAGTAGGTAAGAGAGAGAGGTGTATATGTGTGTTTTTGCATTGGGCTTGGCCGTGTGTGTGTTTACATGTATGTGTGGTCGGGTGTGTGATGTACTAATGCAGAAAAGAGTACACCTTCTCGCCTGAGCCAGTGTGAATGTTCCTGAGTGGGTGTGTGTGTGTGGGTGTGTGTGTATGGGGAGCGCTGTCTGTTTGTGTGTGTGTGTGTGTGTCTAAGATTGTTTGCTGTTTTTCTCAGAGGCAGTGCACACTGCAGCAGAGGAGGGAGTGAGGATAGGAGGGAGGGGGGGATGTAAGCAACAACAAAATCAGCCACTGCAGTGGTGAGGAAGCCTGTCCCTCTCTCTCCCTTCCTCTCTCCCACTTTTTCTCTCCCTCTCACCAACTCCCTTGCTCTCACCAACTCCCTTGCTCTCACCAACTCCCTTGCTCTCTCCAACTCCCTTGCTCTCTCCATCACCTCCATCTCCCTCTCATATTAGACCAGACAAACAACAACACCAGGTCATTTAGAGGCCTCTCCATTAGGACAATACAACTCATTACAACGCTGTGTGTGTCTGTGCGTGCGCGGTGGGTGTTCTGTCAAACCAGGAATCCCAGGGAGAAACAGGGAACCATTAGAACTCTGTGCACATCCCAGAGGGCACTCACAGTGTTCTACAGGAGCACCAGAGAGCATACTCTCGGACTGCATCACAGCCCGGTACGGCAACTCCACCGCCGCGGACCACAAGGCTCTACAGAGGGTGGTACACTCAGCCCAACGCACCATTGGGTGCACACCGCCTGTACTCCAGGACACATCTGTGACCCTGTGCATGTGACTAATAAACTCTCAAATAAAATGTAACACTGATGTGTGTGAGCATGTGTGCTTATATACAAGTAGCTATGTGTGAGACTGCTAATTCCCCCCCACGCCCCACACACAGGTTCCCCAGACCCCCCCCAGCGAGCTGTATGACAATGTGGATTAGTATTCTAGGCACAGGCCCAGCTCTCCCCTACTGTTATAATCCACCAGCCACAAACAACACACACACACACACACACACACACACACACACACACACACACACTGCCAGGGTCTCCACTCCACATCTTCTCCACTGCTGAGGAGGGTCAGACCTATGATATATATGTATTCACTAGATGAATGACAGAGGGCGCTGTTCTGAAGTCACTGTCCGCCATTATGATACTCCTAAGGAACAGCCTCCATAGGAATTCATGGGAATTTATTGTATTTCAATGTCATTTTTCAAGGACAAGAATACATGCATATAACTATTTATTTGTTGTAGTGGGGACTCAAAATATATATATATATTTAAAAATTGTATTGAGAAATGATTGGCTTCTTTCAGTTCATTCACTACTATGTATTGTTTAAAAAAAGTATGTATTACACTGTCTGTAATAAAAATAAATATGTATTTATCGTCTAAAACCTGTAGCAGTTGAAATTAAAACATGTAGCTCACCTATCTACACTACAAAGCAACACAATTTCGATTACTATAATGTAAAGCTGGAGAAGTTAATGCATGATCCCATAATAATATGTTTTCAATAGTTTCAATATTGAAATTCAATCTCCACTATATTATTGAGAATTAACGTGTCAGGACGAGACTGACATATTTTCTCAGCCAGTCGAAATCATGAATCAGCATAATTTTTCTGGATACAAAGAAGTGTCAATTGAAAAACAAGTCAAACGACATGAAATGCATCTAGTTTGCGGTCTTACCAGCTTCAGTTTGAAGTGATTGCATTAGCTGTGTAGTTGGCTAGCTCCTCTGAATGTGTCCTGACAAGAGAGCATCATTAGCTCATTGTTATGGATGTATCCAAAACAGCTTAAACAAACGCAAATGCGGCTCCTTTACTGTTATTCTAGCTGCACTGTTTGACCTGACTCTGTTAGCCGTAGTTGGCTAGCTAGCAAGCAAGGGATAAGAGCGAACATTTAGAACGAACGGCTGGGTCGTGTCCATAGATATAGAACAAAAAGACTTAACGACTGGGTCTCGTCTCTGGCAACCTAACCAATAGAATGAACGGCCAGCCGATTTGGGCTAGCAAGCATAGATGTGTCAGGACTAGGCCTATATTTTTGTTGAGGGATGAAATAGCAGCCTATAATATAATGTTTTTCATTTGATTGGTAACCCGTTGTAGAAAAGCAATTTTACACTCGAGGTTGTGCAAAACTACTTTTTAAGCACGGCTGGGCTGATCTACGGTACGAGGTAGAGCCTCGTACATATGACCGCAGCACAGCCTGCTAAAAAAGTTGTTTAGCACGCCCTCTTGTGTACAATTGCTTTATTATTTAATTGGTAACCCATTGTAGAAAAGCAAATTGTACACTCGAGGTTGTGCAAAACAACTTTTTTAGCACGGCTGTGCTGATCTACGGTACGAGGTAGAGCCTCGTACATATGACCGCAGCACAGCCGTGCTAAAAAAGTATTTTGTACAACCTGACTGAAATAGCCGAATCCACTCATTTTAAGGGGTGTCCACATACTTGCATTACTATACTGTTTTACCATAGAGAGAATCAGACAGAAATGTAGGCTACACTCTGCCTATTGGCTTCTTTGCATATTCAAACCCGTCTCACAATACAACACTGCCCCTTTAAGGCTCTACTGGAGGATGGTTGGCCAGAATGGTCACCCTTAGTAGCCAATAAAATATTGCAACATTACAATTACAACCAAATACTTGTCTTTATTAAAATAATTCCATCCAGGGCTCGAAATTAAGGGTCTCCTGTAGTCCCTGGGACGATAAAAAAAATATGTATAAGGTTCAAAACTCTGGGACAGTTCTGGGACGACAGAACTGTACAACAGCTGCACATTAAAATATTTTTAAAAGCAATGAGGCTGATGCAACAGATAAGACTGTTTAGTTAAATATTTTTTATAAAATGCAATTAGTGGGAAAACACTGTTCTCAAAAGCGCACCGCACTCGTGAGTGTTTTCATGTGACAGAGATTAAAATATCCATTAGAAATTAAGAGAGGGGAGATCTAACGATGCATCAACTAGCATGGGTTACTTATATGATTAGGATTATGCCTTTGCTGTTGGACAATAAAATAAAGTTGATTTGAAAACCAAAAGAACATGAGAAAAATGCTGGTTTCAATGGCATATTAAGTGTTTATAAAGTCATTCCTCAATATTTCTATGGTCGTATTTTGGCTAGGCTACTTTGAAACAAGGTAAGACGCTTCATAAGATGACATAAAACGTCCAGGTTTTAAACAATTACGTTTCTGGTTAGATAGTTTCAAAATTCTGACCGTCTCAGTTCAGATTAATGTGCGGTGCGCAACAGAGGCACTGTCCTTCACTCTCCAGTATTGTGACCATTTGATCTGAACGAACCGTGCCTCGAGTACGTCGACAGAATCAAGACTTTAGACGTTAATTATCCTTCATTATATTTGTCAAACATGACTGCCATTTAGCCTATACTTATACAATTAAAAGCAATTACAATTTGGCTACATTTTCTGGCGCCTCCCTAATGTCAGTATCGGTTTGGACATGGAGACTGTGGCCAATATGCATATCACCTACACTTTGACATTTTGTGATGTTTTTGCTCGTTTGGGCCTTTGGCAAGGGTTTTTCGTGCGCACACATTTTTTTTTTCCTCGAGGCAAGCCGAAATTCAGATGACGAAGTCTACGCGCCTTCGTCTGTGATTGGTCAACACTAGGGATTCTTCAATTAAGTGTTTGTCATTCAACGATAGACAACTCGTTTTCATGCCGATTTTTTCACTTGAGGAATACTGCACCAAACATCCTAGTTAGATGTAAAATTGCAAAACTACGATCTCGGCAAAATCGTCCAAATTAAATGACAGATTTCTTGAGTTATCTTAGATTAATTCTGACTATTTTGAGGAAGTGTATACTGGCTACAGCGTCTCAAGATGGACAAACAGTACTATTGCATTTTTCAAGCAAAGGTCTTTTCAAGCAAAGGTCCAAAGGTAGGCGAGCACCCTTGTTCAATTCTCCACAAGCCTCACAAGACTCGTCTGAAGTTGGTACAGCTTCTTCTGCCAACTTCTGTCTGTAGCGTCCGAACGGGTTTGGACTACACACTAATATGACCACTCTGTGGAAAGCTGAGACTCTCACCAACACGAGGGTCTGAACACGTATGTAAATAAGGTATCTGTTTATTTTTTATAAATTAGCAACAATTTCTACAATCCTGTTTTCGCTTTGTCATTATGGGGTATTGTGTGTAGATTGATGAGGGGAAAATGTAATTTAATCCATTTCAGAATAAGGCTGTAACATAGCACAATGTGGAAAAAGTCAAGGGGTCTTCCAAATGCACTGTATATGGAGATAGTTTAGTGCCTAAAATAAAGGGATAAATACATGTAAAAGAAAATACATTAAAATAGTTTCCTGATCTTTCTTATCTCTCTCATATATGACAGACACTTCAGAACAAACTTCCTTTTGATTTTTTGGGGGACTATCTGTTGTTCAATGTAGTGAATCTGTTATTTAATGCATTTATATTGGCTAATAGCAGTAATGCCAAATTCCATGTTTTTTTTTTGATACCTTAAGGGGTCTTAAAATTTAAAATCAAACAGCTAAATTATAATTGGTATGACTATCTTAAAACAATTCCATATGTTACCTTAGAAGCCCACCCCCACCCAGCTTAGACAGGGCTTAAGACTCTAGAGGATTAAGAGGAAGGGGCCAGGGAAAGACACAGGAGCTGGTCTCTACCTAGCTGGCTCTACAAGGAAGTAAAACTATGTTTGGGTTAGCATTCTCTCTCTCCCTCGCTCTCTCTCTCTCTCAGACAGAGAACAAGGGAGGAAAAGAGAAAGAGACACAGACACCAGTCAGTGGGTCCGCCCTGTCTGCAGTCTACCACATCCTGTTCCAGAGCTCACTGTTGTTAGAGCAGTATCAGAGTTCACTGTGTGTGTGTGTGTGTGTGTGTGTGTGTGTGTGTGTGTGTGTGTGTGTGTGTGTGTGTGTGTGTGTGTGTGTGTGTGTGTGTGTGCCTCACACTTCGTTCTCTCTGTGCCCTAAGAAAAAAATGCGGACAGACCCCTTGTGACTGTCTGGTTAAACACACACAGACACACACCTGTTCCTCTGTCTCTCTCCTTCAGACACAAACACAGGAAGAAGAAAACTGAAGCAGACAGACACACAGATAAATATCAGCCCCGCCGCACACACACAAACCGACAGATAAAGGACAGGTTTATTCCTGACCAGAGTTGGCTGCGGGCCTGAGGCACATTTTTCAGGCCATATGGGCACTGTCTAGACGCCTGTCATCGGTGGCAGCGTCACACACACCCAGTCTTCCCCTCCGAGCCACTCAGTCCAATCTCTCTCTTCTCAGCCATCTTACAACCTGGGAGCAGCCATTACTTTGTGTGCAACTGTGTGTGTTCTAGTTTCCTCTAGAATGCAGCCTGGAGCATTAATTACCCAGCTGTCACTGCTTACCTCTGTGAGTCATCTCACACACAAAGACACACACACTGAGTGGCAGGACAGGATGATGACGCACCTTACAGTAAGCACACCACAGTACACACACAACATAAACACACAGTAAGACACGCACAAACCATAAAGGGATGAGAATTAGGCCAGTGGGTCTAATACCAACACACACACACACACACACACACACACAGGAACCAGGGGATATTGTTTTGGGAGTACAGTACAGTAGTATTTCTCTAATGGCTGTAGAAACGGAAGAATTGGTTCCTGTCAGTCAGAATCCCATCTGATGATGAATCTGTGTCATGTTGTTGTGATGATGAGTGGAGAGAATCAGAGCGCGCGCAACACGCAAGTGATGCAGCCCACATCACGCTTGAGGCGCTGCCAACACACACACAGCCATCCATGAGTCATCAGACTACAGAGCTACAGGAAGCAGCGCAGTGACGGGGAGGAAGTGACCCGAGAGAGGATGGTGGGACCTGTGTGTGTGTGTGGGGGCGGAGTTTTGGACAGATGGCCCTGACCCTCTGCCCTCTCATGCCCATGGGTACCATAGCCTGTGTGTGTGTGTGTGTGTGTCACAGGACCCCTGATGATGCCACTACACACTGAGTGTGTCACTCCCTCGAGCATGCTGATAATGGCCCCACGTCATAACCTCACAGTCCAGTAGCAACAAAGTAACGTATAATAGGGATGTGACAAATGGAACAACATTCTTACAGTTTAAAACTGCAACACAAAAAATATTGGTTTTCCACTTCGCTCCTGTCGCTTGCCTTTCTCTCCCATTTCTCCAACTTAACGACGATGACGTAGTGGTGATCTGAAAAAGAATTGTTTCCTCGACTCCCAGTGTCGACTCCTATTTCTGAGTGTCAAGATTAGTTGCCGTACTTCCGAGAACACAAACACCTGCATCTTTCATAGCGAGCTAGCTAGTGAGGGATGGAGATGGAGGTGAGGTGCACAGTATAGGCAGGTCGACCACCAGGAAGAGTCAGAACCGTGTATTAGGGCAATCTATCGCCAATCAAAAGCTGCATCTCGCAATGGAATGCTGTATCTCTTGGCTTGCAAAGTCTCGCAACTTCAGTAAAGCAGGGCCTATCGTCAATGAATAGGCTAGGATATTGAGATGAGCGAGATGCAACACGTCGCTCTCACACAGTATCTCCGCACAGGTTCGCTTCACACTGTTCACAGCGTGGTAGCCAGGGCACCAAAACAATGGAGAAGTTGAGCCTCGGGCGTCAACGCTCTTAGTTGTTGCGGAAATTGACCCACAATGCTGTTTTCTTTCTGCATCTACGTCAAAAGATTTTTCCGGTTAGGGATTTTTCTTAACGTTAAGGATCCTAATTTAGTTTTAAAGTTTAACAGTTCAAACCACCAACATGCACAAACTATACAGGATTGAACCCTCATGTTCTTGTATGACGCACATGCTGTGTGTGGTGTCTCTGTGATGTGCAATAGGCAAATGTGCGTACTATCCGTTTATGATAGCAGAAACAACAGTACTGTATATGGACTTCTCTTAAAGGCTGTGTTTTCCTTAGCTACCTCACGACTACAAGCCTGACTGTCGGGCACCCATTTGGGTCAGGAGGGAAAACTGGGATCCCAGAAGGGTGGAGAGGGTTCTCCTGAGGTTCCTAATGACCAGAGAGGACACGGTGTAAGTGCAGCTAGTTCGCAGAAGATCCTCAGCCTCTATCGCCTCTGCTTCCCGGCTTCCTCGTGTTTTTTCCCCAATAAGCCAAGTGATGAACGAGATTTGGAAGTATGGTAATGCGAGACTGTTGCTACTGTAACTAGCCAGCTTCAAATTTAAACACATTGGCAGCCATGTTGACATGGGAGCTACCAACCAAAATGAGGACAAAATAGCTTTCATTAAAACAAGGACATGAGAGCAACCAGCAACCACCACACACACCATTAACACACACAGAGTGAATACCTAATCACACACACCACCACCATGGGTGCATCCCACATAGCACCATATTCAGGGACTAAAAACAAAGCTATGAAACAAAACGACAGAAACACTTTGAAAATAGCTACTGCTGCATTCATTTAGCTATAAATGTTCTCATACTTGACTGCGAGTGAAATGCTTGCACTGTGGAGCCCTGACCACCCGCCAATGATATAGACATGTTACCCGCCAATGCCAAAATCTACCAATATTTGGAAGGTGTCAGGTGTTGATTTTAGACCCTGACCCTATTCCCTTAATAGTGCACTACTTTTGACCAGAGCCTAATGGGCACTGGTCAAAAGTAGTGCACTATAAAGGGTATCATTTATTTAGGATACACATCATCCCTTCCCCAGCTTCCGCATGGAAAATACAGCCATTACAGAACCTGCTGCAGATATAGGAGTGGTAAAGTGGAGCGACGACGACTGGAATATGGACTTTTCCCTCTTCCCATGATTTCCCCATGTTTGCATCATGTATAATGGATAGATAGATGGTGGAAGGAGAGAAGAGAGAAGGATGGAGAAAAGAGAAAAGAGCTGCATTAATGTTCTGTAGATGTACAGAGACTAGAGATCACCCACTGGGAGTATGTCGTTTTGATATGTTCCTTTCCCTCTGTGTGTGTGTGTACATAAAGTGCCGTCTGTCTGTGTCTCTCCATTTATATCTTACCATTAATCACTACTCCCACTGGGGCCAGGCACAGAGGAGCCTTCCACACACACAATCTCTCACGGATCTTAACAGTACGTACACACACATCCCTCAGGTTGCTCTGGGAGACCAGACACTGGGCAGTTCATCTTCTCCTTGGTTTATTTATTTATTTATTACCTACTACTAACTACTCATTATTATTCTGGTCTGCATCCTAAATGGCACCCTATTCTCTATAGTGTGCACTACTTTTGACCAGGGCCTATATAGGGCTGTATATAGGGAATAGGGTGCCATTTGGGACACAACCCTGGTTTCAGGCTAACAACCTCATCTCCATGTTCTCCTCTCCATCCTCCTGCCTTCCTTTATGTTGTTGGAAGCAGATCCGTCTCTCTGTCGACTTTAAGTAGTGAGACATGGGAACAGGCGTGTCTGTGTGGGTTAAGTTTGCTGCCTGACTGCCTGGCTGGTTGGCTCTGGGCTGGAGTGCATATGTAGCAAGCTGCAGTTAGAGTACCCTCCCCCCTACCCCCTGACAGGGCCCCTCACTGCCAGAAACAACAGGGCAGGAGCATGGCTCTATGGAGAGAAGTGAAGTTTCCCTAGTAACTCTACGGCGCATTTCCATACAGGATTTGCCTCAGTGTTTTACCCAAAAGGCTCAGACTTTTCTGTTTCCATCTATGTGGGCCGGCACCTGTGTCTCACTGGGCCATGGCTCCGGCGGACCTGCTCTCACTTGGGGCCAAAGCCAGGCCACTGGTACCTTTCAGCCGGCATTTACATAACAATGGCTAACTGTGAACTTTAACACCTTCTCACAAAGCAACCGTTTTGATTATGCTGAGGTTGTTGATTCTGGTCTTCACAAGTCCTCACTGTCAGCCCTAGCTATGGAAACACAATTTCCCTAGTATAACATAAGGGTGTATACTAGGGGTGTAACGGTACACGTACTCGTACCGAACTATTCAGACTGAACCCGAACGAATATGTACAAATATTTAAAATAAAAACACTTGGCTAGGCAATAAAAGACTAGGCAATAGGCTATGCCTACACTGCGTTGTAGGCCTATGCCTCGAGTAAATCTGAGCTGAAAAAAACATTTCAGGCTATTCCGTTAAAACAACTAGAGCCTATGTCCTTTTGTGAGGCGCAGCCAGGGAACTACTTCTGTACGATGGCGATTGGTGGGGTCGATAAATAAGGAGGATTTTCCTTCATTGTTTCAATCTCTAGTTTGGGAAAATGTTGGCTTCCCAGTAAATTAAAACGGCGATGGACAGAGTTGTGGATAAAATGTTAACAGCATGTGGCCACGCTTAATGAGAATAGCCTATGCAGCTGCTAACACCTCAAATATGTTCACACATGTATGCCAACATCACCCTAGTATACCAGAGCAAGTTGGAAACGCAAAAAAAAAAAACACAGTCTCCCCTCTGCATTCAAGCAGCACTTGGCAGCTGATTCTGATCGGGCCAAATAAAAATTACAAGAGCGATCGGTAGGCTATGTTTATATTTTTACAGTCTTTGGTTTATAGCCGAGGATATGCGCCCGTTCTCGGCGGTTGAGAATAGGGGGTTTTAACACCTCGGTGAAAGTGCTCGAGCCATGTTACAAACTTCCCTCTTGCACCCATTTCAGCAAACAGATAGTACCTATATAAGCAAACCAAAGCCAAAGTTTTTAATGAATTGGCCAATGCACCCTGTGTTGTGTTTACTTAACAGTGACAGCCCATCACATTATCCCAGAGTGGGAGATGTACCGCGATGTACCACAAGTGCGCATCTGGCATGGTCAGTGCAATCCGGGATCCTTGGGACGTCCCTACCCTGAACCCTAACCTCTACCCTTACCTAACCTTAACCATTTTAAAATGTCAATTTCAAATGGGGTAGGGACGTCCCAAGGATACCGGATTGCACGGACCCATCTGGCACTGAAGGAAGCAGTGTCATGGTGCGTTCGTAACCGAGTGGAAAGTGGGAATTTACCACATACAACTGGAGAAAATCCACTTTAACGGCCCTCAAACTGGTAATTACTGGTGGGAAACTCGTCCATCATCCTGAGCACCCACTTCTCCCACATCGTGACCTCTGATGTCCCCTACTAAGGAAATTGACTCTTTAATAGCATTTTCTGCAGTTAAATGCAACAAAACATTATTTATAAAAAGCAATCTATTAATTTGGTTTTTGAACTCTATAATTTGTTTACAAGCATGATGGCTGTACTTTTAGTTTATGGTTGACACAGTTTGTTGGCCATTAGCCAATCGCCGTTTCTCAATGAGTTCAAATCAAATGATCCATGCATCCAACTGGTATTTACGACTTCACAACTGGAAAATTCCCACCTCACATGGTTACAAACGCAGCATCAGAGTGGAAACTTGAGGCTCAACATAACAATCCGGTCACAACAGACAATGCAACAAACATTGTGAATGGCATTTAATTTTCCAGCTGTACCGAAACCGAAACGTGGCCCAAAAACCGCAATACGTACCGAACCGTGGGTTTGGTGAACCGTTATACATTTACGTCATTTAGCAGACACTCTTATCCAGAGACGACTTACAGTTTTTAGTGAGTGCATACATTTTTTCATACTGTATACACTAGTGTAACACTGGTGTTACAGTCGAAAAGCAGCATTACCATCTTTCCTTAGCTGGGGCTGTTTAGAAATAATGTAGTGACTCTCATTATACATTTACATCCACAACTGTGAACAGGTTGTTATTACAGCAGAGGGTAAAGTAAATGTGTGTAAAAAAAGACAAACACGTCCACACGGGGGGAGAGAGAGAGGGGGGCTGGGAGAGAGAGGGAGGGGCTGGGAGACGTAGGGAGGAGGCCCTAGCGTGTGATTGGCTGAACATGAGGGTTGTTCCAGGCTGAGCATTTCGTTCAGACGAGGTCTTGTGAGGTTAAAGTCTCACCCTGAACGAGGAGAAGAAGAGAGTAGAGGAGAGAAGAGGGGGAGGAGAGGAGCGAAGCGAGAGAGGAGAGCAGGGTTCATACACATGTTGACAGATGGAATTTCATGACTTTTCCGTGACTTCTCCATGACTTTTAACCACATTTCCATGACCAACAATTGGCAGCGTCTCTATGTATGTATAAAAAAGGAAGCGTAATGTGGTATCGACACTGGGAGGCCGCTCTTTGATCCCATGTTCCATCTACTGTTGTTGTTGTTAGGCAACTGTATAAAACACGTGGTCAACCCTAAGGCTGGAGAGCTACTGGGTGTGCAGGCTTTTGATCAAGCCCTGCTCAAACACAGTTTATGAAGGTCTGGTTGAGCAGCTAATTTCTCAAATGTGGTTTGTTAGAGGGGAACTGTAATAAAAGCCTGCACACACATTAGCTCTCCTGGAGGATGGTTGACCACCCTTGATGTATAACATTGCAACATTACTACCAAATACATGTTATGCCTTTTGAAATAATTTGCTCATTCAATATGTCAAAGATTAAAATGGCTATGGTAGGCTACAAATCTTTTTATTCAGCTGAAGCAAGCCCACACATTTTCTTCAAGAAATGTACCTTTTCTAGTTCAGTCATATTTATCTTAGCTACCTTAGAAGTGTTTACTTTGCAGGCTGACTAGCATCAATTGAGTTGCAATGTCACATACACTGGACGCCCAAATCAACTGGAAGTATCTACAAGTTCTGAAGCCACAAAATCCAAAAGACAGGCTACATCTAATATTTTTTGCGATTCACAAATGATTATTTTCACCACGATTGAACCAAATCCCAACTAATACAATGGCGAAGTGAATCGTTTGTTTTGTCAATCGTTAAAAAAAGTCTATCAACTTTGTATGGCGTTATTTGTGAGTGTCAGTGTAACGTTTTTTGAGACATGACAAAAACATTAATACATGCTAATAGCTAAACAGTTAACTAGAGGGTACAACATATGTTTTGAATTGGCTACCTAGTTATTAGTCTGTTCATATATTTTTTTGCTGCTGCAATGTCCGACTGTCTCTCTCTCTCCTTGAGCAACAGCCCACACATGCAGGTGATGCGCACAAACAGTCGCGCTAAAGTGTAATTCTGATCCTGGCTGATATGTCGATTTTTATTTGATTGATAAAATAAATAAAAATAAATAAAAATAAATTTCCATGACTTTTCGGATTTGATCATTTTCCAAAACTTTTCCAGGCCTGGAAAACACAATTTTAAAATTCCATGACTTTTCCATGATTTTCATGACCGTACAAGCCCTGGGAGAGGAGTGAGGGATGAGAGGAGTGAGGGATGAGAGGAGTGAGGGATGAGAGGAGTGAAGTGGCTTCAAAACAAGCTGCTGCGTGTCCCCTGTAGCTCAGTTGGTAGAGCATGGCGCTTGCAACGCCAGGGTTGTGGGTTCAATTCCCACGGGGGGCCAGTATGAAAAATGTATGCACTCACTAACTGTAAGTCGCTCTGGATAAGAACGTCTGCTAAATTACTAAAATGTCAAATGCATGAGGGTTTTGCATGTCTGAGCCATGCGTAGACAGAAACAAGACAGTGTGGTCTCTACTGAGTTATTTAAGCATCGACTTATCGTCTCCTTTCAATTCTTATTTTGTTACTGTCTTCTAAATTGGGCCCCCGGGGACGTTGACTGTTTTTTTTTTAACACGTGGGGGGCTCTGGACACGAAGTGGGAAAGATCTGTTCTAGAACTCTGCAGAGAGTAGAATGCTCTAGAACGATTTGGAAGACAGAGAGACACACAGTCAGAAAAGGAAGGCAGAAAGAGATGGGGAGACAAAGACGGGGGACAAACGGCGAGAGAGAACCGATGTACCGATGCAAGGAGGGCTTTCTATGCCATTAAAATATATATTAAATTAGACATACCAATTAGGATCTTGCTCAAAATATTCTAATCAATAATAGAACCAATTGCACTATATGGCAGTGAAGTGTGGGGTCCACTTACAATGCAAGAATTGGACAAATGGGACAAAAACCCAATTGAAACACTGCATGCGGATCTCTGTAAGAGCCTCCTCCAGCTTCACATCCACCAGATGCTTCAAACTCTTTGCGTTCCGGTGGAAGTCATTCATTGTCAATGGAGCAGTCCGCAACGCTACGTTGGGGATGCCGCACTAGGCTGCGGTGCTTTCTGTGTACCGTATGCGTTTAATATTTTCAACTTGTGCGTTCCATTACCTTGCGGTAGTACAAACGGAAGTTCTTCAAAGTTGCCCATGGCGGGGGTGGCACCATACAGAGGCCAAATGATAATGACTATTGTGTGGTTAGAGACAAGAAGATACCGGCTGAACGACTGGAAATCTGTCTCCGGTAAGAATGACACTGGGACAATTCATCATTACTACACTTGGGTAGTGCGCCCTGTTGGCTAGTAAAAAGAATGGCGTGCATAATTAATACGCACAGAACTGTTCTGTGCGTAATTTAGCATTCCATCATGCAGGGAAAGCTAGTGATTTGAAATAAGTACTCTATATGGGAAAAACCAGTTCAATGTATTGATGTTGCTAGAGATGAATGTGACAGAAGAATAGAGACGAACTAGATGAATTGTTGTAATGCCCCCTTGTGCGTGCCAGTCTGTTGGTAGCTCTGCCAGCCTATGAAACCAGCAGATCGATAGTAGAATACTTTTCTGTTCTACTTATTAGCTTTGGTCGAACAGGGCGAAAATGATCTTCTCCATGCTGCAAACCATTCTGCAGCCTTGCGAAGCACAAATGAGGCTACACATCCGGTAAAAAAACATGTGCATCTGGTGGACATATGGCGTCAGAGTTCAGAGAAAAACTTCAAACAACGCACGCAGAGCAGAATTTGGCCAATTCCCACTTCTGATTAATATCTCAAAAAGAACCACCAAATTGTATAGTCATTTAAAAACAAGTGACCCCCACTCCTATAATTACAAAGCCCTCAAATGCCAAGAGGTGACCATAGAGAAGAGTCCCCTCAGCCAGCTGGCCCTGAAGCTAAGTTCACTAAACACTACCAACCCAATAAAGCCTCAGAAAATCTGGCCCAAACAAATTATCAAAGCAAAAAGGAAAATATATCACCTATTGGAAAGACACCACAACAAAATCGAAGTAAACTTCCATGCTATTTGGTACACGACGGAAGACTATCTGACCAACGAGACTGATAGTCAATGTTTTTCTCCGTTTTCTACATACAGACTCAATGAGCACAGTCTGGCAATAGAAACTGGCCGTCACAGGCAGATCTGGCTACCCAGAGAGGACAGGTTGTGCCCACTCTGCATTTTCTCCTACAGCGCGAGAACTATACAGACTTAGGGGCAATTTTCTTCCCCAAAATTGAAAACAAATACAACGATTTTGAAACAAAAACAGAAAAACCCCTTCATGCCATATTAGTTGCAAATATGTAGCTTCCTGCCACACCCGTAGGGACAACCAGCAGAACGACCAACCAGAGTATTAACATTTCTACCTGTGTCTCTCACTATTTAATGATTGTCCTCATTTCTTATTGGATTGTCCTGTTAATTGTTATTGAGTATTATAATTTTTCCAATTATTATCAATCTGTATCATTGATTTGATGTGTCTACAGTGGGGAAAAAAAGTATTTAGTCAGCCACCAATTGTGCAAGTTCTCCCACTTAAAAAGATGAGAGAGGCCTGTAATTTTCATCATAGGTACACGTCAACTATGACAGACAAATTGAGGAAAAAAAATCCAGAAAATCATATTGTAGGATTTTTAATGAATTTATTTGCAAATGATGGTGGAAAATAAGTATTTGGTCACCTACAAACAAGCAAGATTTCTGGCTCTCACAGACCTGTAACTTCTTCTTTAAGAGGCTCCTCTGTCCTCCACTCGTTACCTGTATTAATGGCACCTGTTTGAACTTGTTATCAGTATAAAAGACACCTGTCCACAACCTCAAACAGTCACACTCCAAACTCCACTATGGCCAAGACCAAAGAGCTGTCAAAGGACACCAGAAACAAAATTGTAGACCTGCACCAGGCTGGGAAGACTGAATCTGCAATAGGTAAGCAGCTTGGTTTGAAGAAATCAACTGTGGGAGCAATTATTAGGAAATGGAAGACATACAAGACCACTGATAATCTCCCTCGATCTGGGGCTCCACGCAAGATCTCACACCGTAGGGGTCAAAATGATCACAAGAACGGTGAGCAAAAATCCCAGAACCACACGGGGGGACCTAGTGAATGACCTGCAGAGAGCTGGGACCAAAGTAACAAAGCCTACCATCAGTAACACACTACGCCGCCAGGGACTCAAATCCTGCAGTGCTAGACGTGTCCCCCTGCTTAAGCCAGTACATGTCGAGGCCCATCTGAAGTTTGCTAGAGTGCATTTGGATGATCCAGAAGAGGATTGGGAGAATGTCATATGGTCAGATGAAACCAAAATATAACTTTTTGGTAAAAACTCAACTTGTCGTGGTTTGGAGGACGAAGAATGCTGAGTTGCATCCAAAGAACACCATACCTACTGTGAAGCATGCGGGTGGAAACATCATGCTTTGGGGCTGTTTTTCTGCAAAGGGACCAGGACGACTGATCCGTGTAAAGGAAAGAATGAATGGGGCTATGTATCGTGAGATTTTGAGTGAAAACCTCCTTCCATCAGCAAGGGCATTGAAGATGAAACGTGGCTGGGTCTTTCAGCATGACAATGATCCAAAACACACCGCCGGGCAACGAAGGAGTGGCTTCGTAAGAAGCATTTCAAGGTCCTGGAGTGGCCTAGCCAGTCTCCAGATCTCAACCCCATAGAAAATCTTTGGAAGGAGTTGAAAGTCCGTGTTGCCCAGCGACAGCCCCAAAACATCACTGCTCTAGAGGAGATCTGCATGGAGGAATGGGCCAAAATACCAGCAACAGTGTGTGAAAACCTTGTGAAGACTTACAGAAAACGTTTGACCTGTGTCATTGCCAACAAAGGGTATATAACAAAGTATTGAGAAACTTTTGTTATTGACCAAATACTTATTTTCCACCATAATTTACCAATAAATCCATTAAAAATCCTACAATGTGATTTTCTGGATTTTTTTTCCTCATTTTGTCTGTCATAGTTGACGTGTACCTATGATGAAAATTACAGGCCTCTCTCATCTTTTTAAGTGGGAGAACTTGCACAATTGGTGGCTGACTAAATACTTTTTTGCCCCACTGTATATGTTTGCTTTGGCAATGTATGTGGTAAAACTTTCCATGCCAATAAAGCCTATTGATTAGAGAGAGAGCGAGCGAGAGCGAGAGCGAGAGAGAGCGAGAGAGAGAGCGCACGAGAAAGAGCGAGAGAGCATGCGCGAGAGACAGAATGCAGGTCTGGCCTGTGGTAATGAAGTCACTGGTGTGTAAATAGCCAATAGAGGAAGCGTAGAGAAGCAGCTGTCTGCTGTCTGTACCGCAGCCGTCGTCTAGGACCTGCTGACAAAGACACGCACGCACACAGGGAGGAGTGTTGTCTGTCTACCACAGCTGACATGGTGCCAGGGCTAGAACTACAGGGGTGGATTGGTATAAGGCAACATGGCTGGCTCTTCTGGACTGAACAACTCTCAGGCGCACGCACACACACACACCAAACCGGTCTCAGACAGACAGATATGTAATTGTTCCCCAGCCTCACACACTACCCTAACAAGTACGTCACAAAGTGTTTTTCCTAATCTGAATGTGTGTATATCAGGACACTGTGTCCCTCCAGACAGACTAGCATGCATTTCATAACCAGGCCAACTAGGCCAAGGAGGAGTCACACACTGGGAATTTCTGCTTCCTCTAATCGGAGAAGAGACAAAACCCCTCCCACCATAGATGACGCCACCCTATCAGTCTGTGTGCGTGCGATCTGTCTGAGAGGGAAGTACAAGTTGCTTGTCATCCCACAGGCTCATTACATCATTGCTTTAGATGCTAAACACACACACAAATACTGTAAAGAGCTGCCATTTATAGTCATCTGTCTGTCTATTGTCTCACCAACATCTCTTTTGACACTATCATTACTACAGAACGACCGATAATTGGTAACCCTAACCCGAAGGTGTTCCTAATGTTTTGTACATTCAGTGTAATGTGTATTAAAGTAGTAAAAAGTTTAGTATTTGGTCCCATATTCCTATTCGTATTTTGTTTCCGCGCCACGATACTAACGAGTCTCGCGATACTGGTATCATCCCGGCCCTAGCGAACAGCCACAATAAAACACAGCCTAAACTAACAAAATCTCATCATAATATTTGCACAAACCGTTTCGACTGGATAGCATGTGACAGGCTTACCTCACCAGTCAGCGTACACCTTCAGGGGTAGGCTACATGATACACCATAAGGTAGGTGTGTGTGTGTGTGTGTTTAGTCTGCTCTGCAGTGGAGACATGTGTCTGTGTGACTGAGTGGCCCCAGGTCTATCTGTCTGACTCTCTCAGACGAAAGTGAGACAAGCTGAGTAGCGAGGGAGGAGGGGGGTCGGAATGTGGTTCGCACTAGACTAGACACCAGACAGTATTTCCGGCACAATCACGCACATACTCACGTACACACACACACACAAGTCAAACACACAGGGAGGGAGAGGCTGGGGCTTCTCTCTCACACCTCACTCTCTTTCCCTCTCTTTATGCCAGACACAAACACAGCAGACAGGGAGTGCCAAATGACTGTACAGCAGGCAGTGTTCTCACACCTGTCTGCACACACACACTAAAGCCTGTCTGCTCCGAGTCCATAGTCTCTCATTTAACCCATAACCTGCCAGGCGGCTACAGTGAAGACAAATTACTTGGCCTAGAAAACACCAGTTAAAGTCAGTGTTTTTCTGCATCCCAAAAGCCTGCATCCCAAATGTCACCCTATTCCATAGATACCGCGCTACTTTTGACCAGAGACTTATGGGCCCTGGTCAAAAGTAGTGCACTTTATAGGGAATAGAGTGCCATTTGGGATGCACATGATAGTCCGGTTTGGTCAAGAAGAGAACATGAGACATGGATGTGAACCAGTCAATGGAAGGGAACCAATCTAGAGCTTTTTGTATTTTCAGCTATAAAAACAAAGAGTCGCACACTCCATATGTATAAACTCCCACTAATTTATTGGGTAAAACACCAACGTTTCGGCATCACTCTGCCTTCTTCAGGGTGTCTGACATTTCTATAGGTCCTGGCCCGTGCTCTGCTCTGCTCTCTCTCCCACTGTCACTTTTGTTTTGTACGAATGACGGAAAGTATAAACCATCAAAACCCCCTCTGCTCTGTAGAAGCCTCCCTTGGGTTCTGGTCTTTAGTGGAAAGCACTGGTGGTGATGGTGATGCAACATGGGAATTCCCCCATGCAAGGGCTTAGGTGCCTGTTCCTGTACACTCCAGCTCAGTGGTACAAATAAAGATAAAAGGATGGTTTCCTGGACACATTTTAAGCCTAGTCCTGGACTAACAGGGCCCTAGAAAATCCACGGTGCGAAGACATTAAAACATCATTCAACAATATAACAAAAATGTATTGAACTTTATGAAATAAACTTAAATGCATTGAAATTATTAAAAATGCATTAATTTGCCCAAGATAATCATAAGACATGAACAAAATGAATCAGTGATTCGTATTTTCCTGCAACTTTCTGAAATGGCACAGGAATGCCCGTCTGTGTGTGTGTGTGTGTGTGTGTGTGTGTGAGCTGCACATGTAGCCTGTCTACACTTTGTGTAGCCGTTAGAGATGATGCTAATGATAACCTTCTGGTAGAGATGGAACAGCTTTCCCAAAAACCTCCTAAATTAAATGTTAACTACAAAGTAGCCTATGCCTACATGGCAGAATGATATCATGATTATTGCATAAATCCAGTGGCCATTTGTTTTGCAAACTCTGCAATCACATGAGCACTACAGAAAAATTGCTAACCAAACAACGGTCTCTTGCTGGCATCGTATGGTAACTACACCCAAGAAACAACATTTCTTATTTTTAAGCATTGTTGTGGACTAAAAACATCAAATATTGTTGTTTTCCATTATAAAAGTGTGGGTTTGAGAGCAAAGACCGGGAAAAACTGGAATCAGTCAAAAAAATAAAACAGATTTTTATAGGGCCCTAAACTAGGGTTGTGCAGTATACCGTATTTTACTATATACATACACCGGTATTTAGGGGTGTAAAAGTTTAACCAAACCCACGGTTCGGTTACAGCGGGAAAATGAAATGCCAACAGTTACTGTAGTTCCTAGTCACTTGTGTGACTCTCATAAAGGGGGTGTGTCTGTAGCACGGTACTTCTCATATCCCACTCTGGGGTAATGTGATGGGCTGTCACTGTTAAGTAGCTCTCCGTAGCCCTGGAGGTCCATCCGTCTGTAGTAAGCGCAACACAGGGTGCATTGTATTCATTCGAGTTCACAGTGCAGACCGAACCGAGGTCCCAGTACAGAACGGTGTACCGTTACACCCCTACCGGTGTTGATACGCAAACGGGTATGGGTTTCTAATTTACCATTTAACACTATTTCAATGTTTGGTTTGTTAAATGACCTGCCCAGTGACACAAGCTTACCAGACGAGCGAAATCACTTCTATGCTCGCTTCGAGGCAAGCAACACTGAAGCATGCATGAGAGCATCAGCTGTTCCGGATGACTATGTGATCACGCTCTCAGTAGCCGATGTGAGTAAGACTTTTAGGCAGGTCAACATTCACAAGGCCGCAGGGCCAGACGGATTACCAGGACGTGTACTCCGAGCATGCACTGACCAACTGGCAAGTGTCTTCACTGATATTTTCAACCTGTCCCTGACTGAGTCTGTAATACCAACATGTTTCAAGCAGACCACCATAGTCCCTGTGCCCAAGAACACTAAAATAACCTGCCTAAATAACTACCGACCCGTAGCACTCACGTCTGTAGCCATGAAGTGCTTTGAAAGGCTGGTCATGGCTCACATCAACACCATTATCCCAGAAACCCTAGACCCACTCCAATTTGCATACTGCCCCAACAGAACCACAATCTCTTTGCACTCCACACTGCCCTTTCCCACATGGACAAGAGGAACACCTACGTGAGAATGCTATTCATTGACTTCAGCTCAGCGTTCAACACCATAGTGCCCTCAAAGCTCATCACTAAGCTAAGGACCCTGGGACTAAACGCCTCCCTCTGCAACTGGATCCTGGACTTCCTGATGGGCCGCCCCCAGGTGGTAAGGGTAGGTAACAACACATCTGCCACGCTGATCCTCAACAAGGGGGCCCCTCAGGGGTGTGTGCTCAGTCCCCTCCTGTACTCCCTCTTCACCCATGACTGCATGGCCAGGCACGACTCCAACACCATCATTAAGTTTGCCGACGACACAACAGTGGGAGGCCTGATCACCGACAACGATGAGACAGCCTATAGGGAGGAGGTCAGAGACCTGTCCGTGTAGTGCCAGGATAACAACCTCTCGCTCAACGTGATCAAGACAAAGAAGATGATTGTGGACTACAGGGAAAAAAAGAGGACTGAGCACGCCCCCATTCTCATCGACGGGGCTGTAGTGGAACAGGTAGAGAGCTTCAAGTTCCTTGGTGTCCACATCACCAACAAACTATCATGGTCCAAACACACCAAGACAGTCGTGAAGAGGGCACGACAAAGCCTATTACCCTCAGGAGACTTAAAAGATTTGGCATGGGTCCTCAGATCCTCATAAAGTTCTATAGCTGCACCATCGAGAGCATCCTGACTGGTTGCATCATTTACATTACATTTTAGTCATTTAGCAGACGCTCTTATCCAGAGCGACTTACAGTTAGTGAGTGCATACATTATTTTTTTTATTATATTTTTTTCATACTGGCACCCGTGGGAATCGAACCCACAACCCTGGCGTTGCAAACGCCATGCTCTACCAACTGAGCTACATCCCTGCCGGCCATTCCCTCCCCGACCCTGGACGACGCTGGGCCAATTGTGCGCTGCCCCATGGGTCTCCCGGTCGCGGCCGGCTACGACAGAGCCTGGATTCGAACCAGGATATCTAGTGGCACAGCTAGCACTGCGATGCAGTGCCTTAGACCATTGCGCCACTCGGGAGATACATCATTGCCTGGTATGGCAACTGCTCGGCCTCCGACCGCAAGGCACTACAGAGGGTAGTGCGTACGGCCCAGTACATCAGTGGGGCCAAGCTTCCTGCCATCCAGGACCTCTATACCAGGCGGTGTTTGACCCACACTACCCTGTCCCAATAATTCCTTCCTGGCTTATTCATTTGTTGTCATGTCAAACAACAAAGTATTCAAAGTGCTGTCCACTATATTACAACTATTGAATTACAATAATCCTTGTATTTCCATGATTCCAACAGTTCACCAATAAACTAGGCCTAGATTGTTTGCCAATATCCATCATGGAGCCCCTACGTGGCACAGTATGGAAATAACAAAAATGCAGGAAATGCAGAAATGTATGAAAATGCAGTATTTTTGAGGTGGTTGAACCGTATAAAACAATCAGAATGGAGCAAGCTGTATTGAAATCACTTATAATTTATGTGTTACCACCCTAGGGTGCTAAACTACTCATATTTAGAACTTGTATTATTCAAGAACGTAAAATACTGTCATAAATTTGAAAGATTTCGTGATATGATATTTAGGCCATATCGCCCAGCAAAACCCTAGACTAAGAAGCATTCTCAAAGTACATTCTCCATAAAAAAATGTTTACCGTCCCTAAAAGTATAAATTAACTAAATGACTTCATAATACTTACAAAGTAATTTAAATATGGAAGTGTGTAGCGGGTGGATGCAATGGATGCTAATTGTCTGCCCATCCATTCCAGCCCAGAGGTATGTGAGAGAGAGTCCACTAGTCCAGTTTGTGTTGTGGCCTATTGTCTAGTGATGGTTCTAGTGACCTCCAGCTGACCTGGAAGACAAATGATGCCCTTCCCCGTGACACACACACACACAGGGGCCGACCGAGAGAGAGAGACCAACTGGTCAGTGGTCATCCTGTCCGCCCCTCCTCAAATCAAAGTTTATTGGTCACGTACACAAATTTGTATATGTTATCGCAGGTGCAGCGAAATGCTCGGATCTAAAACACTACAGCCAGCAGGAGGGGTGACACCTGTCCCATGTGTCCTGTCTTATACACACACACAAATTCTGACGCATGCACACACACACACACACACACACACACCTAATGAGACCCATAGCCGGGGCTGGCTTCTTGAGACTCAATAGATACAACTACCAACAAATGGTATCGACAGTGTAACCAAACGAACTGACAAAATAAAATAATTCTGACACACACACACACACAATAAGAGAATCAGTGCTTACTTTGTCAGTGGTCCTGTTGTAGTGGAACTTGTCCTTCATGTCCTCAAGCAGCAGTTTGAGCTGCGGCTCCTCAGCCGTCCCCAGATACTGCCTCCCCAGCTGCAGGTAGCACGGCCACTTGGCCGAGTCAAAGCCCCAGTGACAGGTCCTCTTGTCCGGGGACTTGTGAGAGTGCATCACAAACTTCTGCGGTGAGAAAAGCAGCTGGCACTCCACGCATTGAATACAGGGCGCCTCGGGCTGCGTGTAGAACGTGGGTACAAACAGACCCTGGCATTTCCCTAGACACTGGTGCTCCACCTGGAAGCTAGCCTCTGTGTCCTTGAGGAGCCCCTGGCCGGGCCGCTTGGTGCTGGGGTCAGAGGGCAGGGCGGCCCCCGGGCGGAGCAAGGCGTTGCAGAGGCGCTGGGCGTCGGTAAGGGTGATGAGGCCGCAGGACGGGGCGTTGAAGGGTAAAATACCCAGCACCTTGAGGATGTGGAGCTGTTCGCCGTCGCAGCGCGAGCAGTACACGTAGAGCTCGTCGCACACTGCGTTAATCTGCTGTAAGGAGAAGTCGCGGAGCACCGAGTTGAGCACTTGGGGGAGGCAGAGGCGTTTCTCCCCACCGACAGCGAAGCTGGAGATGGATTCTCCCTCTAGAAGGGAGTGGCTTAACTCTGTGGAGCTGTCGCTGGGCACCAAGAGGGGTCCACCTCCTAGGACTGGTGGGGAGGGTAGAGGGGCCATGCCGGGGCAGGAATCAGGGCCGACCTCGGGGGAGGAGGAGGCTTCGTGGCCGGAGCGGGCGGAGAAGGCTGCTGGGCCCCCCAGAGAGCTTTGGCTGCTGAGGGTGAAGGCAGCCAGTGTGTGTTTCAGCCCAGGGCTGAGATCCAGAGCCTTGGCTCCACATACCTGGAGCTCCCCTCTACTGTCCATCTCTATGGATCTATCCATGCCTCCATCTGCCTCCCGGTGCTGGGTCTGCTCCTCCCCAGCCTCCCTCTTCACCTTGGGGGTCTGGAGCAGGGTGTCTAGGCTGCGTCGCTTCAGGTTCATCTCAGCCATCAGCCTCTTCTTGATGGGCGCGTCCTCTAGCCTCTCGCGGTACAGCCGCTTCATGTTGCCCTTGAACAAGGTCAGGTCTTTGAATGGGGTTTTCAGACTCGTTTGAGTACTGGCCATGTCGGCGTTGATAGAGGTCCGTCTCGTTCCACTACCAGCTTCACTTGGATTTATAGAACCGGTTGAGTTAATGTGGGTTTTGTTAGTATGTTTTGTTCTCGTTTCAAATGTTCCAGATCTTCTGGTGTTCAGAAAGGTACATGGCGGAGACTGCTGTGTTTCTGTCTGTCTGTTTCCTGTAGGGGAGGAGATGTGGGGCAGTGGGGGAGTGGAAGGGTTCTGGCGTTAACACAAACCGAAGGGGGAACATTTGTATTTTTTTTAAATCACTGGTAAACCTCAAACTATGTTCAGCCTGCATGTAGCCTTTTTCATGTAATCTGAAAGGATTCGTCTAAATAGAAGACCATCCCATCAGATGTGTTTTTCTCTGAGCATAAAATAAAGTTGAAGGTGTTTAAATGTTTTATGGAGGCTATCCTGGTTGGGGGTTGAGTGGCTATTACCATACCTCACCACTCAAACATCTGCCCATTCAGCCCTTGTCATTAAACCCCATGGGGCAATGACAAGTTTTCACCCACCACACCAATAAAGCACCATTCCATTGCCAACAGAAAGTGCTAGTTTTGTCAAGTTAAACCAACCAGGTGGCCAGACAACCAACAACTAGTATCTAGCAATTCTCTCTGGCCTTCTTTCTGTCACTAGATACTGTGACAAAAAGTTCACACTTGGTGTCGCCTAGGTAATCAAATTAACAACTTGCCCAAATGGCTCCAAATTGACCAAATAGCCAGCCTCCCCAACCCCACCAGTTGTCCTGCTTGCTATCCTCAAGCCAAGGTCTGCTCTGCAGGTAACCCCACGCTGACCCCATCAACTATGTGAAAAACAATTGATAAAAGAGTATAAAGGCTCTCATTCAACCAGTTCAATTGTTACCGAAATGCACAGCGTGACATTAAATGGATGTTGAACGAGGTATCTTCCCTAAGCCACGGAATCTACCTGCATTTACACTGCATAAATTCGAATAATAAACTGTTCATACCTAGTTACACCTATAAACTACGGTTTTATTAACAGTAAATTGTATTGTAATCCAATTTTAGGAAAACGTAAATATCTGTGGCTACAACATTTCACTGGAAACCCTCAACATTGGGCGGTGTAAAGAACCAGTCTCCAATAAAGCTACAATCATATTGGTGCTTGTGGGTGACCAATGTCTTTTTTACTACATTATCATCCATTTAAAATCGGCTGCCATAGACAAAATGGGGTTAAATTATATATATATATAAAACAATTTAAGAGACTACATGCGTTTAGGCAGTTCAAGTGTAGCTGTGTGCGGACTAAAGCAACAACACTAACGCGTTAGCTAGATTATACCAGCAGCACCACTGACCTCCATGCAGTAACTACAGTACACCGCCGCCAGATCTTTCCACCAAAGCGAGCTACTATCGGGAACAAAAAGTCGGACCACAGAGCAGGCTTTGGTCGCAGTATGGTAATAATTACATAACTAACTATGCAAGGAGGTCTGCGGCGATGCAAGCTTCACTACCCGTGATTCCTGCGTGGATTTACAACCAAAACTGACATTTTCCCCACGCAACAATTTCGGTTTTAGACAGGTTTTTAGACAATATTAATATTCTTACAAATCTAACTATTTCTCAAAAAAATATATATCGTTGAGATTCCCTTGCTGTTTTTTTCTCCATCTCGCGCAGTGTCACCCCCTTCGTAGCTAGCAAGGACACCGCGCACAGCTTGCGCTCTGCTCCATTCCTCCTCTCTCCCGCCCCCTTCTCTCTGGCTCGCCACGATGGCACTGGTATGCAGACAGCACTGATAATGACATTCACTGGCGACTAGACGGTCTATCGACCTAGTTAGTTACCTACGATTGCCAGCTAACATTAGCTGAACGTAGAACCACATACCCGGCTTGTAGCAGCAAGTTTAGCCGACATGAGAATTAGCTAGCAAAGGCTGCTGTGTGGTGTATTTTACACCACGAACCCCGATAAATACTTGTCTTTCGGGAAATTAAACATAAAATAGCGAATATTATGATAATCAAATGTAAGGAAACCAATAACGTTACAATTATTATGGCAACACATTTGAGGACTGCGTAAAAGAAAACAGAGAAAGCCAATTCGATAGCTCGAATTAGCATTGCTTTAGCTACAAAAATGTATATCCGAGCTGGGCAAACGGGGATTAGCGAGGTTAGGTTAGCATAGCCACTTCTGTTACACACCCTGCGCTGTGTGAAGCCATAGTAAACTAGCCTAGGCTAGTTAACAATTAGCGAACGCTTGTTAAAACCCTCAAAGCATGCCTCTATTTCGTTAAACCGTAAAATAATCCAACACATGATACATAACATTACCCATTTCATAATGTACATAGACGCAAATAAGGACGTACCGAAACCCGATTAAAAAGACTTGCCTGAATGAGATCGTTTCGGCTCCTCTTCTCTCGGTTCTCCTCTGTTCTACCGACCGTCAACAAGATGCAGCTAGAAACCACTACATCTAGAGCACGGCAACGTCACATCACTAATGGAGATACGTCACCCAGACTCGAATTGGGCATGTCACGGAAACTGTGCAGGTCTGTCTGTCTCGCAGTCTGGTTGGTTTGTGTAGACTACATCTGCAGTGAACAGAGAGAATGTTGCGCTCTATCTCACCGGCCATAACGATTTGTTTTGATTCCCATTCGTTCTGTCCTTGATGTCCAGACCTGTAATGTATGTCAATAGGTTACATATTAACCAAGGTTTGTGTTCTTTGTAAATGCCCAACTATTAAGAATATATTTTATTTAAAACAATTCGCTGTTTGCCTTTAATAATCAACATATTGTAGCGATCTTCGCTAAATGAGCCACGTTACAAAAAATGTCAAACTTCAGAAGGCTTTTTAAACCTAAAATACACTACAAGTTTTACATTTCCTGAATTACAGGGCGATCAAAGGAAGAGAATAGATCACTGCTGCTACCTTGCTTTCCAACCAATATGCATGAATTGAGGAGCAAACTGAGGTAGAGGTCAAATGAAGATCCTACACCTGTATATAGAGAATAGGGTACCATTTAGGATGTACTCAATAATGATTTATGCCTCTGACTGGGTTGCTGCTGCTGTGGCTTCCTCAGACTCAAGCCTGTATCATGGATGAACCATTGGCTGGGTGTTTAAACATGACAAGTGGGAAGGGAAAGGGCAATGGAGGTCTGAGTTCAGCTCTATCTATTGTCCAGATACTGTTTAAAGCCCTACATCCTCCTCGAGGACCTGAACCAGAAGGGCTAGGGGAGTTTTATACTATATAGGTGTACGTAAAAGGACTGTGTAATGTTTCATATTGGACTCACTTTCTATACACTAGGCAATCCCTTTAGGGGATTGGCAGTAAAATGTGTTACTATAAAGAGGAAAGAAAATGTTAAAAGTTCACTCTTCTGTCAGGCAGATATAGATCATTACAACATATTTTAGGTCACATTTCTTTGATTGTTAATTGTTTAAAGTAGCCATAGCTGACTAAACTCCACTCCATGGTGAAGGAAGTTTCTGATGAACTCCACCAACGGTGTGGAGCAGAGACCACCCACTGGGCACAAACTGGTCAAATCAACGTTGTTTAAACGTAATTTGTCAACGTATTGTTCTCCTCTGGAGAATTGATCTATCTACGGCTACCTTTTAGTCTCCCATCCACAGCTATGTTTCAATTCAACCCAGAATTCAACTAAAAATAGACAATACATTAGACCTAGAGTATGTGGACAACTACAAATACCTAGGTGTCTGGTTAGACTGTAAACTCTCCTTCCAGACTCACATTAAGCATCTCCAATCCAAAGTTAAATCTAGAATCGGCTTCCTATTTCGCAACAAAGCCTCCTTCACTCATGCTGCCAAACATGCCCTCGTAAAACTGACTATCCTACCAATCCTTGACTTCGGCGATGTCATTTAAAAAATAGCCTCCAACACTCTACTCAGCAAATTGGATGTAGTCTATCACAGTGCCATCCATTTTGTCACCAAAGCCCCATATACTACCCACCACTGTGACCTGTACGCTCTTGTTGGCTGGTCCTCACTACATATTCGTCACCAAATCCAGGCCATCTATAAATCACTGCTAGGCAAATCCCTGCCTTATCTTAGCTCATTGGTCACCATAGCAACACCCACCCCTAGTATGCGCTCCAGCAGATATATCTCACTGGTCATCCCTAAAGCCAACACCTCCTTTGGCCACCATTCCTTCCAGTTCTCTGCTGCCAATGACTGGAACGAATTGCAAAAATCTCTGAAGCTGGAGACTCTTATCTCCCTCACTAACTTTAAGCATCAGTTGTCAGAGCACCTTACCGATCACTGCACCTGTACACAGCCCATCTGAAATTAGCCCACCCAACTACCTCATCCCCATACTGTTATTTATTTTGCTCATTTGCACCCCAGTATCTCTATTTGCACATCATCTCTTGCACATCTATCATTCCAGTGTTAATACTAATTGTAATTATTTTGCACTATGGCCTATTTATTGCCTTACCTCCATAACTTGCTACATTTGAACACACTGTATATATATTTTCTGTTGTATTTTTGACTTTATGTTTTGTTTTACCCCATATGTAACTCTGTGTTGTTGTTTTTATCGCACTGCTTTGCTTTATCTTGGCCAGGTCTCAGTTGTAAATTACAACTTGTTCTCAACTGGCTTACCTGGTTAAATAAAGGTTAAATAAAAAAAATAAAAAACTCTGGTTGATTTCAAATTGAATGATATTTAGTGATATTGAATTTTGTTTGGTTATCAAAACAACCAAATATCAACATTTGAAGGCATGGACTCCAAAAATCTGAAGGGGCACAAAGGAAATAAGGATGGCTAGGGGTGGTGGAGAATTTTGCATTTTTCAAACACCTTAAACAGCTTTTTCCTGCACTCTAGAGCCATAATCATTATGCTTAATTCTATGTAAAAAATATGTTAATTTTTTTGTAGTTCTTTTTAAAAAGAAACTAATATGCTCCTCTGATTGAAAGGAATGTGAGTATTTAGTACATGTACAGTGGGGGAAAAAAGTATTTAGTCAGCCACCAATTGTGCAAGTTCTCCCACTTAAAAAGATGAGAGAGGCCTGTAATTTTCATCATAGGTACACGCCAACTATGACAGACAAAATGAGAAAAAAAAATCCAGAAAATCACATTGTAGGATTTTTTATGAATTTATTTGCAAATTATGGTGGAAAATAAGTATTTGGTCAATAACAAAAGTTTCTCAATACTTTGTTATATACCCTTTGTTGGCAATGACACAGGTCAAACGTTTTCTGTAAGTCTTCACAAGGTTTTCACACACTGTTGCTGGTATTTTGGCCCATTCCTCCATGCAGATCTCCTCTAGAGCAGTGATGTTTTGGGGCTGTCGCTGGGCAACACAGACTTTCAACTCCCTCCAAAGATTTTCTATGGGGTTGAGATCTGGAGACTGGCTAGGCCACTCCAGGACCTTGAAATGCTTCTTACGAAGCCACTCCTTCGTTGCTCGGGCGGTGTGTTTGGGATCATTGTCATGCTGAAAGACCCAGCCACGTTTCATCTTCAATGCCCTTGCTGATGGAAGGAGGTTTTCACTCAAAATCTCACGATACATGGCCACATTCATTCTTTCCTTTACATGGATCAGTCGTCCTGGTCCCTTTGCAGAAAAACAGCCCCAAAGCATGATGTTTCCACCCCCATGCTTCACAGTAGGTATGGTGTTCTTTGGATGCAACTCAGCATTCTTTGTCCTCCAAACACGATGAGTTGAGTTTTTACCAAAAAGTTTTATTTTGGTTTCATCTGACCATATGACATTCTCCCAATCCTCTTCTGGATCATCCAAATGCACTCTAGCAAACTTCAGACGGGCCTGGACATGTACTGGCTTAAGCAGGGGGACACGTCTGGCACTGCAGGATTTGAGTCCCTGGCGGCCTAGTGTGTTACTGATGGTAGGCTTTGTTACTTTGGTCCCAGCTCTCTGCAGGTCATTCACTAGGTCCCCCCGTGTGGTTCTGGGATTTTTGCTTGTGATCATTTTGACCCCACGGGGTGAGATCTTGCGTGGAGCCCCAGATCGAGGGAGATATTCAGTGGTCTTGTATGTCTTCCATTTCCTAATAATTGCTCCCACAGTTGATTTCTTCAAAACAAGCTGCTTACCTATTGCAGATTCAGTCTTCCCAGCCTGGTGCAGGTCTACAATGTTGTTTCTGGTGTCCTTTGACAGCTCTTTGGTCTTGACCATAGTGGAGTTTGGAGTGTGACTGTTTGAGGTTGTGGACAGGTGTCTTTTATACTGATAACAAGTTCAAACAGGTGCCATTAATACAGGTAACGAGTGGAGGACAGAGGAGCCTCTTAAAGAAGAAGTTACAGGTCTGTGAGAGCCAGAAATCTTGCTTGTTTGTAGATGACCAAATACTTATTTTCCACCATATTTTGCAAATAAATTCATAAAAAATCCTACAATGTGATTTTCTGGAATTCTTTTCCTCAATTTGTCTGTCATAGATGACGTGTACCTATGATGAAAATTACAGGCCTCTCTCATCTTTTTAAGTGGGAGAAATTGCACAATTGGTGGCTGACTAAATACTTTTTTCCCCCACTGTAGTTATTGCTTGCTTTTCTAAAGTCTACTAACCTTGCTAGCAGGCATGCCAGCTAAGATATTTAGACAAGCTAGCTACTCTAACTTGATTGAAAGCCTGAATTGGCTTCTTGGTAGCTAGTTATGATTGGGAACCTAACTGGGCTAGCTAAAGCCAACTTCATAAAATTAATAGGTGGCTAGTAGTATTACAGAGAAACAACAACAACAAACAGGACAAATCTGAGGGGGCACATGCCGTGGTGCCCCCTATGGGCATGACACCTCTGTTTGAAAGAGATGTATCTTCTGCTTGGATAGTTCCATCTGTGCCACTGACTTACTCTGGCTTTGATTCTAGTTTGTCTACAAATTTATAGTTGATATGTCTCCACCTCAACGAAAAATCTAAGTTAAAGAATAGGACTAAATTAAATGTGCATTTAAAGTTTGATTTAATTTAGTCTATCCGAGCAGAAGATACATCTCCTTCAAATGTTGAGATTTGGTTGCGTTGACAACAAAATACATTTCAATATCACTTTTGAAATACAATAAATGGCCTACTAACTTGTCAACAAGTTAACAAATCATATGTTGGATTCATGTCTCCAAATCAACCAAATATAAAAGTTAAAGAATGGGATTAAGCCAGTGGCTCAGATGGAACTATCGAAGCAGTAGATATATTTCCTTTAAACATTGATATTTTTTTGCGTTGTCAACCAAACACAATTCAAAACGACTTTTGTAATACAGTAAATAGCTTAAAGTTAAGACTTTCTTACAAACTAATGTAACATTCACCCTAAAAATAAGTAACACATCCATGGCCACATTTTGATGTTACTGTAACTATACATTTCTTCTTATGAAATAATTTATGTTCAAGATAGCATTCGGAAAGTATTCAGACCCCTTGACTTTTTCCACATTTTATTACGTTACAGCCTTATTCTAAAATTGATTAAATAAATAAAAATCATCATCCATCTACACACAATACCACATAATGACAAAGTGAAAACAGGTTTAAATAATTTTTTGCAGATTTATAAAAAATAAAAAACAGAAATACCTTATTTACATAAGTATTCAGACCCTTTGCTATGATACTTGAAATTGAGCTCAGGTGCATCCTGTTTCCATTGATCATCCTTGAAATGTTTCTACAACTTGATTGGAGTCCACCTTTGGTAAATTCAATTGATTGGACATGATTTGGAAAGGCACACACCTGTCTATATAAGGTCCCACAGTTGACAGTGCATGTCAGAGCGAAAACCAAGCCATAAGGTCAAAGGAATTGTCCGTAGAGCTCTGAGATGGGATTGTGTCGAGGCACAGATCTGGGGAAGGGTACCAAACAACTTCTGCAGCACTGAAGGTCCCCAAGAACACAGTGGCCTCCATCATTCTTAAATGGAAGAAGTTTGGAACCACCAAGACACTTCCTAGAGCTGAGCAATCGGGAGAGAAGGGCCTTTGTCAGGGAGGTGACCAGGAACCCGATGGTCACTCTGACAAAGCTCCAGAGTTCCTCTGTGGAGATGGGAGAACCTTCCAGAAGGACAACCATCTCTGCAGCACTCCACCAATCAGGCCTTTATGGTAGAGTGGCCAGACGGAAGCCAATCCTCAGTAAAAGGCACATGACAGTCCGCTTGGAGTTTGCCAAAAGGCCCCTAAAGGACTCAGACCATGAGAAACAATATTCTTTGGTCTGATGAAACCAAGATTGAACTCTTTGGCCTGAATGCCAAGCATCACATCTGGAAGAAACCTGTCACCATTTCTACGATGAAGCATGGTGATGGCAGCATCATGCTGTGGGGATGTTTTTCAGCAGCAGGGACTGGGAGACTAATCAGGATTGAGGGAAAGATAAATGGAGCAAAGTACAGAGAGATTCTTGATGAAAACCTGCTCCAGAGCGCTCAAGACCTCAGACTGGGGTGAAAGTCCACCTTCCAACAGGACAACAACCCTAAACACACAGCCAAGACAACACAGGAGTGGCTTCGGGACAAGTCTCTGAATGTCCTTGAGTGGCCCAGCCAGAGCCCGGACTTGAACCAGATCGAACATCTCTGGAGAGACCTGAAAATAGCTGTGCAGCGACGTTCCCCATCAAATCTGACAGAGCTTGAGAGGATCTGCAGAGAAGAATGGGAGAAACTCCCCAAATACAGGTGTGCCAAGCTTGTAGCATCATACCCAAGAAGATTCAAGGCTGTAATCACTGCCAAAGTACTGATTAAAGGGTCTGAATAGTTATGTAAATGTGATAAATATATATACACTACCGTTCAAATGTTTGGGGTCACTTAGAAATGTCCTTGTTTTCGATGAAAACATACATTAAATGAGTTTGAATGGGAAATATAGCAAAATGCATTTTCGTTTTATTGGCCAGTCTGAGATATTTTACATTTACATCATTTAGCAGACGCTCTTATCCAGAGTGACTTACAAATTGGTGCATTCAACTTATGATAGCCAGTGGGACAACCACTTTTCTTCTTTTTCTTTTTTTATTGGGGGGTGGGGTAGGGGGGGGGGGGTAGAAGGATTACTTTATACTATTCCAGGTATTCCTTAAAGAGGTAGGGTTTCAAGTGTCTCCTGAAGTTGGTCAGTGACTCCGCTGTCCTGGCGTCGTGGGGGAGCTTATTCCACCATTGGGGTGCCAGAGCAGCGAATAGCTTTGACTGGGCTGAACGGGAACTGTGCTTCCGTAGAGGTAGGGGAGCTAGCAGGCCAGAGGTGGATGAACGTAGTGCCCTCGTTTGGGTGTAGGGTCTGATCAGAGCCTGAAGGTACGGAGGTGCCGTTCCCCTCACAGCTCCGTAGGCAAGCACCCTGGTCTTGTAGTAGATGCGAGCCTCAACTGGAAGCCAGTGGAGTGTGCGGAGGAGCGGGGTGACATGAGAGAACTTGGGAAGGTTGAACAGCAGACGGGCTGCAGCGTTCTGGATAAGTTGTAGGGGTTTAATGGCACAGGCAGGGAGCCCAGCCAACAGCGAGTTGCAGTAATCCAGACGGGAGATGACAAGTGCCTGGATTAGGACCTGTGCCGCTTTCTGTGTAAGGTAGGGTCGTACTCTGCGAATGTTGTAGAGCATGAACCTGCAGGATCGGGTCACCGCTTTGATGTTAAAGGAGAACGACAGGGTGTTGTTTCTTTGCAGCTCTGCCTAGAAGGTCAGCATCCCGGAGTCGCGTCTTCACTATTTAATACTATTTAATGAAGCTGCCAGTTGAGGACCTGTGAGGCGTCTGTTTCTCAAACTACAGTTGAAGTCGGAGGTTTACATACACCTTAGCCAAATACATTTAAACTCAGTTTTTCACAATTTCTGACATTTAATCCAAGTAAAAATTCCCTGTCTTAGGTCAGTTAGGATCACCACTTTATTTGAAGAATGTGAAATGTCAAAATAATAGTAGAGAGAATGATTTATTTCAGCTTTTATTTATTTCATCACATCCCCAGTGGGTCAGAAGTTTACATACACTCAATTAGTATTTGGTAGCATTGCCTTTAAATTGTTTAACTTGGGTCAAATGTTTTGGGTAGCCTTCCACATGCTTCCCACAATAAGTTGGGTGAAATTTGGCCCATTCCTCCTGACAGAGCTGGTGTAACTGAGTCAGGTTTGTAGGCCTCCTTGCTCACACACGCTTTTTCAGTTCTGCCCACATATTTTCTATAGGATTGAGGTCAGGGCTTTGTGATGGCCACTCCAATACCTTGACTTTGTTGTCCTTAAGCCATTTTGCCACAACTTTGGAAGTATGCTTGGGGTCAGTGTCCATTTGGAAGACCCATTTGCGACCAAGCTTTAACTTCCTGACTGATGTCTTGAGATGTTGCTTCAATATATCCACATAATTTTCCTTCCTCATGATGCCATCTATTTTGTGAAGTGCACCAGTACCTCCTGCAGCAAAGCAACACCACAGCATGATGCTGCCACCCCTGTGCTTCACGGTTGGGAGGGTGTACTTCGGCTTGCAAGCCTGCCCCCTTTTTCCTCCAAACATAACGATGGTCATTATGGCCAAACAGTTCTATTTTTGTTTCATCAGACCAGAGGACATTTCTCCATAAAGTACGATCTTTGTCCCCATGTGCAGTTGCAAACCGTAGTCTGGCTTTTTTATGGCGGTTTTGGAGCAGTGGCTTCTTCCTTGCTGAGTGGCCTTCAGGTTATGTGGATATAGGACTCGTTTTACTGTGGATATAGATACTTTTGTACCTGTCTCCTCCAGCATCTTCACACGGTCCTTTGCTGTTGTTCTGGGATTGATTTGCACTTTTCGCACCAAAGTACATTCATCTCAAGGAGACAGAACGCGTCTCCTTCCTGAGCGGTATGATGGCTGCGTGGTCCCATGGTGTTTGTACTTGCGTACTATTGTTTGTACAGATGAACGTGGTACCTTCAGGCGTTTGGAAATTGCTCCCAAGGATGAACCAGACTTGTGGAGGTCTACAATCTTTTTTCTGAAGTCTCGGCTGATTTCTTTTGATTTTCCCAGGATGTCAAGCAAAGAGGCACTGAGTTTGAAGATAGGCCATGAAATACATCCACAGGTACACCTCCAATTGACTCAAATGATGTCAATTAGCCTATCAGGAGCTTCTAAAGCCATAACATAATTTTCTGGAATTTTCCAAGCTGTTTAAAGGTACAGTCAACTTAGTGTATGTAAACTTCTGACCAACTGGAATTGTGATACAAATAATCTGTCTGTAAACAATTGTTGGAAAAATTACTTGTGTCATGCACAAAGTAGATGTCCTAACCGACTTGCCAAAACTATAGTTTGTTAACAAGACATTTGTGGAGTGGTTGAAAAACAGGTTTTAATGACTCCCACCTAAGTGTATGTAAACTTCCGACTTCAACTGTAGACACTCTAATGTATTTGTCCTCTTGCTCAGTTGTGCACCGAGGCCTCCCACTCCTCTTTCTATTCTGGTTAGAGCCAGTTTGCGCTGTTCTGAGAAGGGAGTAGTACACAGCGTTGTACGAGATCTTCAGTTTCTTGGCAATTTCTCGCATGGAATAGCCTTCATTTCTCAGAACAAGAATAGACTGACAAGTTTCAGAAGAAAGTTATTTGTTTCTGGCCATTTTGAGCCTGTAATTGAACCCACAAATGCTGATGCTCCAGATACTCAACTAGTCTCAAGAAGGCCAGTTTTATTTTTTATTTAATCAGCACAACAGTTTTCAGCTGTGCTAACATAATTGCAAAAGGGGTTTCTAATGATCAATTAGCCTTTTAAAATGATAAACTTGGATTAGCAAACACAACGTGCCATTGGAACACAGGACTGATGGTTGCTGATAATGGGCCTCTGTACACCTTTGTAGATATTCCATAAAAAATCAGCCGTTTCCAGCTACAATAGCCATTTACAACATTAACAATGTCTACACTGGATTTCTGATCAATTTGATGTTATTTTAATGGACAAAAAAAGGGCTTTTCTTTTGAAAACAAGGACATTTCTAAGTGACCACAAACTTTTGAACGGTAGTGTATGTTGGTCTGTGGTGTGTAATGAGGAGCAAACAGACACTGCACTTGACACATTTGTGAAATTGCTTATTCCCGTTACTAATAAGCTGCACCCATTAAGAAAATGACTGTAAAAACTGTTAAATCCCTGTGGATTGATGAGGAATTAAAAAAATTTATGGTTGAGAGGGATGAGGCAAAAGTAATGGCAAATAAGTCTGGCTGCACAACCGATTGGCAAACGTATTGCAAATTGAGAAAGCATGTGACTAAACTGAATAAAAAGAAGAAGAAACTACACTATGAAACAAAGATAAATGACATAAAGAATGATAGTAAAACGCTTTGGAGCACCTTAAATTAAATTTTGGGGAAAAAGGCAAACTCAGCTCCATCATTCATTGAATCAGATGGCTCATTCATCACAAAACCAACTGATATTGCCAACTACTTTAATGATTTTTTCATTGGCAAGTTAAGCAAACTTAGGCATGACATGCTTGCAACAATTGCTGACACTACACCTCCAAGTATATCTGACCAAATTATGAAAGACAAGCATTGCAATTTTGAATTCCATAAAGTGAGTGTGGAAGAGGTGAAAAAAGTATTGTTGTCTATCAACAATGACAAGCCACCGGGGTCTGACAACTTGGATGGAAAATTACTGAGGATAATAGCGGACGGTATTGGCACTCCTATTTGAAAATATTTTCAATTTAAGTCTACTAGAATGTGTGTGCCCCCAGGCTTGGAGGGAAGCAAAAGTCAAATCATGCTACCAAAGAATAGTAAAGCTTCCTTTACTGGCTCAAATAGCCGACCAATTAGCCTGTTAGCAACCCTTAGTAAACTATTGGAAAAAATGGTGTTTGACCAGATACAATGCTATTTTACAGTAAACAAATTGACAACAAATGTTCAGCATTTGGGGCTCCCGAGTGGCGCAGTGGTCTAAGGCACTGCATCTCAGTGCTTGAGGCGTCACTACAGACCACCTGGTTCGATTCCAGGCTGTATCACAACCGGCCGTGATTGGGAGTCCCATAGGGCGGATCCAACCACAAAGACCAGGTAGATTTTCAAATGCCTCGCAAAGAAAGGTACCTATTGGTTATTAATTACACTTTGGATGGTGTATCAATACACACAGACACAGATACAGGCGTCTTTCCTAACTCAGTTGTCGGAGAGGAAGGAAACCACTCATGAGGCCAAACAGTTATAGAGTTTAATGGCTGTGATAGGAGAAAACTGAGGATGGATCAACAACATTGTAGTTAATCCACAATACTAACCTAATTGACAGAGTGAAAAGAAGGAAACCTATACAGAATAAAAATAATCCAAAACATGCATCCTGTTTGCAACAAGGCACTAAAGTAATACTGCAAAATAATTGGCAAAGAAATGAACTTTTTGTCCTGAATATAAAGTGTTATGTTTCGGGCAAATCCAATACAAAACATTACTGAGTACCACACTCCATATTTTCAAGCATTGTGGTGGCTGCATCATGTTATGGGTATACTTGTAATTGTTAAGGACTGGGGAGTTTTTCAGGATAAAAAATAAACGGAATGGAGCTAAGCACAGCCAAAATCTGAGCGGAAAACCTGGTTCAGTCTACTTTCCACCAGACACTGGGAGATGAATTCACCTTTCAGCAGGACAATAACCAAATATACACTGGAGTTGCTTACCAATAAGATAGTGAATGAGTGGCCGAGTTACAGTTTTGACTTAAATCTGCTTGAAAATCTATGGCAAGACCTGAAATGGTTGTCTAGAAATGATCAACAACCAATATGACAGAGCTTGAAGAATTTTGAAAAGACTAATGGGCAAATGTTGCACAATCCGTGTGTGGAAAGCTCTTAGAGACGTACCCAGAAAGACTCACAGCTGTAATCGCTGCCAAAAGGTTATTCTACAAAGTAATGACTCAGGGGTGTGAATACTTATGTAAATAAGATATTCCATTATTTCATTTTCAATAAATTAGCAAACATTTCTAAAAACATATTTTCACTTTGTCATTATGGGGTATTGTGTGTAGATGGGTGAATAATCATTATTTTTAATCCATTTTGAATTCAGGCTGTAACACAACAAAATGTGAAATACGTCAAGGGGTATGAGTACTTTCTGAAGGCACTGTAAATATAGCATCAAAAATGTTGAAAATCTCACTTCCACCTAGCTGATCATTGTCTGCAGCCGGCCCTGATCGTAGTGTAGGTCTAAAGAAACAGGCAGGGAGAGCTGTTAGCTCATCCGTGGTGGTCGGCGAACCCTCAACCTTCTGGCCCGTAGCCCTGCGCGCCATCGACTGTGCCACAAAAACATGCTGAAGTGGCAAAGTTGATATCCACGTTTATAAACACAGCGTCACGACAGTTATTGTTATTTGTGGTTGTAAAGATTATTTTGAGTGAATTATATGAAGGGGGAGGGTGTGCAATTTTCTTTACAGTACAAGGGGAGGGACTTGTGAAAATATTTTTTTACGTTAGGGGGGGTGCTTTTTTTTAATGACACCTCCAGTTGAGTGCATCTCAAATGGAACCCTATGTCCTATATGGTACACTACCTTTGACCAGAGCCGAATGGGTTTCCCTATGGGACCTGGTCAAAATTAGTGCACTATATAGGAAAAAGGGTGCCATTTAAGACACACATTGAAGACTCTTTAGCCTATACACTACCACCTCAGCCAACAGCTCTGTGTTGTTCAACTCCTAATGAACAATCAGCGCAGGTCATGTTATTGCATGTATGAGATTAATTTACTCCAAGCAGCAGCACACAGTGATGTTATTACAGGGAAATCAATGTCTTCCTGCTTGTGCTTTGCGGATGGACTGGAAGAGAGAGTGTGTCCCCCAAATGACACCATTCCCATACAGTGACCTACTTTTGACCAGGGCCCATAGGGACACAGGGTGGATGCTACGCAACTTCGGCTAAACGCTGCTGCTCTGCTCTTCTCTCACAATATAACTGCTGACTTTGCTGTCGTAAGAGAGCCAGCCAGGAAGCCACATGCAGCCAAATGGTGGTGGCTGGGGTTGTTTATCAAACCTTTATCATGCTGCTCACACACACACACGCACGCAGACACACAAACACACGCGCACACACACACACACACACTAACGTAGATACATGCACACACACACACACAAACATAGACAGATGCACACACACAAAAAAACATACTTGCACACACACACTCACACGCATCAGACAGTGACACCAGTGTGGGTCAGACAGACAGACATTTCGTAACCTCTCTCTCCCAGCCACCGCCTGATGACCTATACATGACAAGTCTCTGGCTGAGTCCCAAATAGCACCCTATTCCCTATACATTTTACATTTTAGCATAGTGATAACACATTGGAAATTCAACTAACTTTTGGCTGTCCTTTTGAGTAGGTGAATATAGCTTGTAATCTCATTGATCAACGTCTCAACCAAATATTACCCAATTATATATGTTGAAATGACATAGTATGCCCAGTGGGAAGACTTTGTGGAATTCAGCTCTGACTACATCGATTCGCCCCAAGGTCAATACTTCCAAAAATGTAAATTAGGAAACGCTTACCTTGTGCCTATGTTTGTCCTTCATAGTTGCGTGCCTTTTTTGTTTGGTGAAATCCAAACTTTTTAAATAAATGTTAATCAAATACAACCACCGACGGTTTCCTTGTTGAGATTCAGTTGGCACATGTGCATTTCCACTGAGTTGCCATTTTAGAGCAACAGCAATGAGCGAACAGTAGGTGGTTGTATTTGATTGAAGTTTATTGAAAAAGTATGGAAGTAACGACCTTGGGCGAATTGATGTAGTCAGAGCTGAATTCCACAAAGCATGGTCTCTACTCCACTCCGTTTGTGGAATTCATTAGTAATACCTTTACCATGGAGTGGAGTTTAGTCAGCTAAAGTAGCCATTAACCTCAAATTGTTTTATGGTCAGTTATGACTAAATATACATTTTCATCATGTATTTTTGTCCAAGCAATTGAAGATCTTCCGGACATGTCCAAACCCCTTTTCTCCAAAATGGAACCCAACCCATTTCTCCTCCTGCTGCCCCAGCCGAGAGAGAGAGTGTGTCCCAAATGGCACCCTATTCCCTACATGGTGCACTACTTTTGGGGCCCTGGTCAAAGGTAGTGCACTGTATAGGGAATAGGGTGCTATTTGGGACTCAGCCAGAGACTTGTCATGTATAGGTCATCAGGCGGTGGCTGGGAGAGAGAGGTTACGATACATGCTCCCTCGCTGTCTGTCTGTCTGACCCACACTGGTGTCACTGTCTGATGCGTGTGTGTGTGAGTGTGTGTGTGCAAGTATGTTTCTTTGTGTGTGTGCATGTGTCTATGTTTGTGTGTGTGTGTGTGTATGTGCGTGTGTTTGTGTGTGTGCATGCGTGTGTGTGTGTGTGTGAGCAGCATGATAAAGGTTTGATAAACAACCCCAGCCACCACCATTTGGCTGCATGTGGCTTCCTGGCTGGCTCTCTTACGACAGCAAAGTCAGCAGTTATATTGTGAGAGAAGAGCAGAGCAGCAGCGTTTAGCCGAAGTTGCGTAGCATTACACCCTGTGTCCCTATGGGCCCTGGTCAAAAGTAGGTCACTATATGGGAATGGTGTCATTTGGGGGACACACTCTCTCTTCCAGTCCATCCGCAAAGCACAAGCAGGAAGACATTGATTTCCCTGTAATAACATCACTGTGTGCTGCTGCTTGGAGTAAATTAATCTCATACATGCAATAACATGACCTGCACTGATTGTTCATTAGGAGTTGAACAACACAGAGCTGTTGGCTGAGATGGTAGTGTATAGGCTAAAGAGTCTTCAATGTGTGTCTTAAATGGCACCCTTTTTCCTATATAGTGCACTAATTTTGACCAGGTCCCATAGGGAAACCCATTCGGCTCCGGTCAAAGGTAGTGTCCCATATAGGACATAGGGTTCCATTTGAGATGCACTCAACTGGAGGTGTCATTAAAAAAAAGCACCCCCCCTAACGTAAAAAAATATTTTCACAAGTCCCTCCCCTTGTACTGTAAAGAAAATTGCACACCCTCCCCCTTCATATAATTCACTCAAAATAATCTTTACAACCACAAATAACAATAACTGTCGTGACCCTGTGTTTATAAACGTGGATATCAACTTTGCCACTTCAGCATGTTTTTGTGGCACAGTCGATGGCGCGCAGGGCTACGGGCCAGAAGGTTGAGGGTTCGCCGACCACCACGGATGAGCTAACAGCTCTCCCTGCCTGTTACTTTAGACCTACACTACGATCAGGGCCGGCTGCAGACAATGATCAGCTAGGTGGAAGTGAGATTTTCAACATTGTTGATGCTATATTTACAGTGCCTTCAGAAAGTACTCATTGATCATTTCTAGACAACCATTTTCAGCTCTTGCCATAGATTTTCAAGCAGATTTAAGTCAAAACTGTAACTCGGCCACTCATTCACTTTCTTCTTGGTAAGCAACTCCAGTGTATATTTGGTGATTGTCCTGCTGAAAGGTGAATTCATCTCCCAGTGTCTGGTGGAAAGCAGACTGAACCAGGTTTTCCGCTCAGATTTTGACTGTGCTTAGCTCCATTCCGTTTATTTTTTATCCTGAAAAACTCCCCAGTCCTTAACAATTACAAGTATACCCATAACATGATGCAGCCACCACTATGCTTGAAAATATGGAGTGTGGTACTCAGTAATGTGTTGTATTGGATTTGCCCGAAACATAACACTTTATATTCAGGACAAAAAGTTATTCTTTGCCAATTATTTTGCAGTATTACTATAGTACCTTGTTGCAAACAGGATGCATGTTTTGGATTATTTTTATTCTGTATAGGTTTCCTTCTGTTCACTCTGTCAATTAGGTTAGTATTGTGGATTAACTACAATGTTGTTGATCCATCCTCAGTTTTCTCCTATCACAGCCATTAAACTCTGTAACTGTTTTAAAGTCACCGTTGGCTCATGGTGAAATCCCTGAGTGGTTTCCTTCCTCTCCGACAACTGAGTTAGGAAAGACGCCTGTATCTTTGTAGTGACTGGGTGTATTGATACACCATCCAAAGTGTAATTAATAACCAATAGGTACCTTTCTTTGCGAGGCATTTGAAAACCTACCTGGTCTTTGTGGTTGGATCTGTGTTTGCAATTCACTGCTCAACTGAAAGACCTTACAGATAATTGTATGTATGTGGTACAGAGATAAGGCAGTCATTCAAAAATCATGTTAAACACTATTATTGCACACAGAGTGAAATATTTACTCCTGAACTTATTTAGGCTTGCCATAACAAAGGGGTTGAATACTGACTCAAGATATTTCAGCTTTTCATTTTTAATCAATTTGTAAAAATAATAATTAAAAACATAATTCCACATTGACATTATGGGGTATTTTGTGTAGGCCAGTGACAAAAAGTGAAAATGTAATACAATTTTTATTCAGGCTGTAAGACAACAAAATGTGGAAAAAGTCAAGGGGTGTGAATACTTTCTTAAGCCACTGTATAATTATATAAAATATATGCAACAATTTTTCCACCAACAGGTTTCTGTGCAAATGCACCACCAATAAGCAAAGCATACCGACTTCGGGCTCTTCAGCATCATGGTTTGCATTTTCAACAGCACAATCTACACAGTTTGGATGCTAGAATTATATTTTGGACGAACGTGCGCAGGTAGCCTAATCAGATTAAAACATTGTGACTGGTTGTGTTTATGCTACACATAAAAGTTAAAACATTTTTAAAGTTAAATGAGAAATATTTAGGCAATAGGCTATTGAAGTATTATGAGTTCTAGGTGCGCGAGGAATCGTCACTCTGATCAGAGAGGAGGCAGAGCCGCTTTGAGCTTTCCTGAATCAGTGGTGTATATTCATGGATGCCAAGGGAAGCCGGGCTTCCCCAAAAAATTTACCAAGAAAAAAAGAAAAAGCATGTAAAATAATGTATATTTCGTTTCTCTGTGTTTTCATAATGGCAAGAGGCTGAATGTATCTCACCGGAGAAAGCATCCGAGCGAGCGAAACAGCGCCCCTCTGTCTCTGTATGTGTACGCCATCTATCTAATGCTGTCTGGTCATAAAGAGTATGACATTGTTGCCGCCCGTAGCATTGAATGCAAGGGAAGCCATCGAGTATAATAATAATAGACAATCAGCGTTGAGCTAAACTGAGTGAGCTCAACTGTGAATGGTCCTGAAACACCAAAAAAAAGTGTGAAGGGAAGCCAGTTTGGATTTGGCTTCACTCCTATCACATCGCATCAAGAGAAGTACGTAATTGACAGAAACAACTTGAATTGTTGCATCTTGTTGTGTTGTTGTCCTCCAATGACTAGCTAGCTCAAATTGTCCTTTTCCTAAATTAGCCATTTTGGACTTGTGGCTTTACTTAATTTTCCGTACTGGCCAATGATTATAACAGTGATTCTGATCCAACCATACATTTATACATTGTGCCCCTGGACTGAGAGGATGGAAGTTCAATATGTAGCTAGATGTAGAAGGCTAATGTTAACTAGCTAACATTGCCCATGAAAGGAAGTTAAGCTAACGAGGAAGCATTTTAGCCAGGTAGCGTAGGACAACAAAAAATAAAAGTGTGTACTGTATGACAGTCATTGACTGTTTCGTCAACATGAAAGAGAGAAGGATGGCATTGGCTTTTCTCTGCAAGTAGGGTGAGTCAACATGTTTTTTCTACTTGCTTGCACGCACGCACGCACGCACGCACGCATACGCATATACACACACACACACACACACACACACACACAAATCAGAACCACGGACAGCCACATCATATTTAGCTTACATTGATTGGACTAAATTGTTTTTGGTATATTTTAGCTGTTATTGTATTAGACTAAGCATAGATGATTTGATGATATTGAAATGTTGAAGTTGAAATGATGCTGGAATAGTGGAGGCAGCTCCTGTTTTCTTTGCGACTTGCGGTAACTCTCTGTGGTTCTAAATCAATAGTTGTTTAGTAGTCCGAAAATGTCAGAAACATTAACTTGCTTGACCATGCTGTAGGTCATGTAACTGTTTGTTACATGCAAAAGCTTTGTGGACTTCACCGGACAGAGGTTGCTCTCTGGTTTTGTGATGAAACAAAGGTGTGATTGAATTTATTCTGCCGCTGTGTCTTCTTATTGTCTCGGCATTAGGCCTATATACTGTATCATGGTGGCAAGGCATATGAACTAACAGGTTATAGAGCAAACAACACAATTATCACAACACATAGGTTGTAATATGACTTTTTTTTCTGGCTTCCCCAGTGATTTTACCCACGCACCGCTACTGCTATATTGTGCACTTATTTTGACTAGAATCCTATAGTCAAAAGTAGGGATTATATATAGGGAATAGGGTGCCATTTGAGACGTAAACACTGATTATGATAATAATAATCTAGTGCATACTAGATTATTCTAATTGGTAGGTGTATTGGATTTGGCCTTTACTACTATAGTCCATAGAAACATTGAATAACAAATTGATAAATGGCAAAAAAGACAGTTCAAAAATGTATCATAAGAAATAAGGTTTTGAAGTGTTTGTCCTATATCTAGGAGATATAAGAAAGCTCAGGAAATATTTTATTTTATTTGACACATATTTAACATCTTATTTTAGTTGGCACAAAACACCTCCATACTTCCATTTGTTTGGATGGGATGGAGAACACTATCTTGTTCCTGAGAGTCTCCCTTTTCCATAGTGGGGTTGGAAGCTACAGACAGAAGTTGCCACATCAGCGTTACCGACTTCAGACGAGTCAGTGACACTTTGTATTTATTATGGATCACCATTAGCTTCTGCCAAGGCAGCAGCTACTCTTCCTGGGGTACAGCAACATTAAGGCAATTCATACAATTTTTAAAACATTGCAATACATTCACAGATTTCACAACACACTGTGTGCCTTCAGGCCCCTATTCCACCACTACCACATATCTACAGTACAAAATCAATGTGTACATGTGTGTATAGTGTGTATGTTATCATGTGTGTGTATGCATGTGTCTGTGCCTATGTTTGTGTTGCTTCACAGTCCCCGCTGTTCCATAAGGTGTTTTTTAATCTGTTTTTTAAACCTCATTTTACTACTTGCATCAGTTATTTGATATGGAATAGAGTTCTGTGTAGTCATGGCTATATGTAGTACTGTGCGCCTCCCATACTCTGTTCTGGACTTGGGGACTGTGAAGAGACCTCTGGTGGCATGTCTTGTGGGGTATGTATGGGTGTCTGAGCTGTGCGCCTGTAGTTCAAACAGACAGCTCAGTGCATTCAACATGTCAATACCTCTCATAAATACAAGTAGTGACAAAGTCAATCTCTCCTCCACTTTGAGCCAGGATAGATTGACATGCATATTGTTAATATTAGCTCTAAGTGTACATCCAAGGGCCAGCCATGCTGCCCTATTCTGAGACAATTGCAATTTTCCTAAGTCCTTTTTTTGTGGCACCTGACCACACGACTGAACAGTAGTCCAGGTGTGACAAAACTAGGGCCTGTAGGACCTGCCTTGTTGATAGTGCTGTTAAAAAGGTAGAGCAGTGCTTTATTATGGACATACTTCTCCCCATCTTAGCTACTGTTGTATCAATATGTTTTGACCATGACAGTTTACAATCAAGGGTTAATCCAAGCAGTTTAGTCACCTCAACTTGCTCAATTTCCACTTTATTTATTACAGGATTTAGTTGAGGTTTAGGGTTTAGTAAATGATTTGTCCCAAATACAATGCTTTTAGTTTTAGAAATATTTAGGACTAACTTATTCCTTGCCACCCACTCTGAAACTAACTACAACTCTTTGTTAAGTGTTGCAGTCATTTCAGTTGCTGTAGTAGCTGAGATGTATAGTGTTGAGTCATCCGCATACATAGACACTCTGGCTTTACTCAAAGCCAGTGGCATGTCATTAGTAAAGATTGAAAAAAAGTAATGGGCCTAGACAGCTGCCCTGGGGAATTCCTGATTCTACCTGGATTATGTTGGAGAGGCTTCCATTAAAGAACACCCTATGTGTTCTGTTAGACAGGTAACTCTGTATCCACAATATAGAAGGTGGAGTAAAGCCATAACACATACGTTTTTCCAGCAGCAGACTATGATCGATAATGTCAAAAGCCGCACTGAAGTCTAACAAAGCAGCCCTCACAATCTTTTTATCATCAATTTCTCTCAGCCAATCATCAGTCATTTGTGTAAGTGCTGTGCTTGTTGAATTTCCTTCTCTATCAGCATGCTGAACATTTGTTGTCAATTTGTTTAGTGTAAAATAGCATTGTATCTGGTCAAACACCATTTTTTCCAATAGTTTACTAAGGGTTGGTAACAGGCTAATTGGTTGGCTATTTGAGCCAGTAAATGGGGCATTACTATTTTTAGGTAGCGTGCTTCCCTCCATGCCTGGGGGCACACACATTCTAGTAGACTTAAATTGAAAATATTTTCAAATAGGAGTGCCAATACCGTCCGCTATTATCCTCAGTAATTTTCCATCCAAGTTGTCAGACCCCGGTGGCTTGTCATTGTTGATAGACAACAATACTTTTTTCACCTCTTCCACACTCACTTTATGGAATTCAAAATTGCAATGCTTGTCTTTCATAATTTGGTCAGATATACTTGGAGGTGTAGTGTCAGCAATTGTTGCAAGCATGTCATGCCTAAGTTTGCTTAACTTGCCAATGAAAAAATCATTAAAGTAGTTGGCAATATCAGTTGGTTTTGTGATGAATGAGCCATCTTATTCAATGAATGATGGAGCTGAGTTTGCCTTTTCCCCCAAAATTTCATTTAAGGTGCTCCAAAGCGTTTTACTATCATTCATTATGTCATTTATCTTTGTTTCATAGTGTAGTTTCTTCTTCTTTGTATTCAGTTTAGTCACATGCTTTCTCAATTTGCAATACGTTTGCCAATCGGTTGTGCAGCCAGACTTATTTGCCATTCCTTTTGCCTCATCCCTCTCAACCATACAATTTTTAAATTCCTCATCAATCCACAGGGATTTAACAGTTTTTACAGTCATTTTCTTAATGGGTGCAGCTTATTAGTAACGGGAATAAGCAATTTCACAAATGTGTCAAGTGCAGTGTCTGTTTGCTCCTCATTACACACCACGGACCAACATACACTACCGTTCAAAAGTTTGGGGTCACTTAGAAATGTCCTTGTTTTCAAAAGAAAAGCCCTTTTTTTGTCCATTAAAATAACATCAAATTGATCAGAAATCCAGTGTAGACATTGTTAATGTTGTAAATGGCTATTGTAGCTGGAAACGGCTGATTTTTTATGGAATATCTACAAAGGTGTACAGAGGCCCATTATCAGCAACCATCAGTCCTGTGTTCCAATGGCACGTTGTGTTTGCTAATCCAAGTTTATCATTTTAAAAGGCTAATTGATCATTAGAAACCCCTTTTGCAATTATGTTAGCACAGCTGAAAACTGTTGTGCTGATTAAATAAAAAATAAAACTGGCCTTCTTGAGACTAGTCGAGTATCTGGAGCATCAGCATTTGTGGGTTCAATTACAGGCTCAAAATGGCCAGAAACAAATAACTTTCTTCTGAAACTCGTCAGTCTATTCTTGTTCTGAGAAATGAAGGCTATTCCATGCGAGAAATTGCCAAGAAACTGAAGATCTCGTACAACGCTGTGTACTACTCCCTTCACAGAACAGCGCAAACTGTCTCTAACCAGAATAGAAAGAGGAGTGGGAGGCCCCGGTGCACAACTGAGCAAGAGGACAAATACAATAGAGTGTCTAGTTTGAGAAACAGACGCCTCACAGGTTCTCAACTGGCAGCTTCATTAAATAATACCTGCAAAACACCAGTCTCAACGTCAACAGTGAAGAGGCGACTCCGGGATGCTGACCTTCTAGGCAGAGTTGCAAAGAAAAGGCCATATCTCAGACTGGCCAATAAAAATAAAATATTAAGATAGGCAAAAGAACACAGACACTGGACAGAGAAAGATTGGAAAAAAGTGTTATGGACAGATGAATCAAAGTTTGAGGTGTTCGGATCACAAAGAAGAACATTTGTGAGACGCAGACCAAATGAAAAGATGCTGGAGGAGTGCTTGATGCCATCTGTCAAGCATGGTGGAGGCAATGTGATGGTCTGGGGGTGCCTTGGTGGTGCTAAAGTGGCAGATTTGTACATGGTAAAAGGGATCTAGAAGAAGGAAGGCTATCACTCCATTTTGCAACGCCATGCCATACCCTGTGGACGGCGCTTGATTGGAGCCAATTTCCTCCTACAACAGGACAATGACCCAAAGTACAGCTCCAAACTATGCAAAAACTATTTTTGCAAATGGAGGATTCTTTGATGAAAGCAAAGTTTGAAGGACACAATTATTATTTCAATTAAAAATCATCATTTCTAACCTTGTCAATGACTACATTTTCTATTCATTTTGCAATATTTCCTATTCAAACTCATTTCATGTATGTTTTCATGGAAAACAAGGACATTTCTAAGTGACCCCAAACTTTTGAATGGTAGTGTATATTCTTTACATCAACAACATAGGAATCACTACAAAATGTATTGTATGACCTCTTATACACAATATTAGGCCCAGCCTTTGGAACTTTGGTTTTCCTAGATATGGCTACTATATTGTGATCTCTTCATCCAATGGATTTGGATACTTCATTCAAACAAATCTCTGCAGCATTAATAAAGATATGATCAATACATGTTGATTATTTAATTCCTGTACTGTTTGTAACTACCCTGGTATGTTGACTGATAACCTGAACCAGGTTGCAGGCACTGGTTACAATTTGAAGCTTTCTCTTGAGTGGGCAGCCTGATGACAGCCAGTCAATATTTAAATCACCCAGAAAGTATACCTCTCTATTGATATCACATACATTATCAAGCATTTCACACGTTATCCAGATACTGACTGTTAGCACTTGGTGGTCTATAGCAGCTTCCCACCAGAATGGGCTTTAGATGAGGCAGATGAACCTGTAGCCATATTACTTCAACAGTATTTAACATGAGATCCTCTCTAATCTTCACAGGAATGTGGTTCTGAATATAAACAGCAACACCTCCACCATTGGCATTTCTGTATTTTCTGTAAATGTTACTTGTGGGGGTTGTAGAGCAAAACGGAGAACACCATTGGAAATGGTCATAATAGTTTGTAGTGAAAATTACAGTAGTTTTAGCAGGAGCGGACTGGGACAAGAATTTGGCTATGGCATTATATCCACACCAGCCCACATCACTATGCACCGCCAACTCACCCCCAGCCATACACACACACCCTATCCCCACACATACAACCATGACCCTACACACCATACTTAGACACAGGCAGTAGTGCTGACACATAACATTAGCAGTACAGTAGTGTTTCTCAACCATTTCTGTACCACTGACTTGACTGGCCAGACATGTTCCTCCTCCTCTTTTTTAACCAGCTCATGTTTAAAAAAATATAATATGTAAAAACACCACTTAGATACAACTCACCACTATAACTGTACCTCTGCTCTAGCCATTTTTTTTGCCTCCCTGTTGTGCTGTCTATCTGTCTCAGCATCTTCTCTGCTGTCACTGTGCTTCTTCTTGTTCTCTGTCTGTCTGCCTGCCTGTCTCCCTAAGTGTGAATTACTATTGCAGGGCTCCAGACTAACATTTTCCCCAGGTGTCACTGGTGCCACTAACTTTTACAGTTATAAAGTCACTTTTACATCTCATAAAGTCATTCATAGTGCTTTATTAAGAAGTATAATAAATAGACTACTAAGGAATTCAATAAATAAGTTGTTTCATCTAACACGTCCAAGCAGGAATGCATGATTAAATATATTTAGTTATTGTCATGAATTGGGTTGACAATTAGACTATAGTTTAATGTCAAAATAGGACATTAATTAAAATTCCAGAATTTCACTTTTTCCCTCAGAACAGCCTCAATTTGTTGGGGCATGGACTCTACAAGGTGTCGATCGGGTTCCAAAGGGATGCTGGCCCATGTTGACTCCAATGCTTCCCACAGTTGTGTGAAGTTGGCTGAATGTCCTTTGGGTGGTGGACCATTCTTGATACACACAGGAAACTGTAGAGTGTGAAAAACCCAGCAGCGTTGCAGTTCTTGACACAAACCGGTGCACCTGGCACCTACTACCTATGCTACCCTCCAGTCCCTTGACTTCTTGGCGCTGACGGAAACATGGATTACCACTGAAAACACTGCTACTCCTACTGCTCTCTCCTCGTCTGACCATGTGTTCTCGCATACCCCGAGAGCATCTGGTCAGCGGGGTGGTGGCACAGGAATCCTCATCTCTCCCAAGTGGACATTCTCAATTTTTCCCCTGACCCATCTGTCTATCTCCTCATTTGAATTCCATGCTGTCACAGTCACTAGCCCATTTAAGCTTAACATCCTTGTCATTTATCGCCCTCCAGGTTCCCTTGGAGAGTTCATCAATTAGCTTGATGCCTTGATAAGTTCCTTTCCTGAGGATGGCTCACCCCTCAGTTCTGGGGGACTTCAACCTCCCTACATCTACCTTTGACTCATTTCTCTCTGCCTCCTTCTTTCCACTCCTCTCCTCTTTTGACCTCACCCTCTCACCGTCCCCCCCTACTCACAAGGCAGGCAATACGCTTGACCTCATCTTTACTAGATGCTGTTCTTCTACTAATCTCACTGCAACTCCCCTCCATGTCTCCGACCACTACTTTGTATCCTTTTCTCTCTTGCTCTCCTCCAACACTACTCACTCTGCCCCTACTCAGATGGTAATGCGCCGTCACAACCTTCGCTCTCTCTCTCCCGCTACTCTCTCCTCTTCCATCCTATCATCTCTTCCCTCTGCTCAATCCTTCTCCCTCCAATCTCCTGATTCTGCCTCCTCAACCCTCCTCTCCTCCCTTTCTGCATCCTTGGACTCTCTATGTCCCCTATCCTCCCGGCCAGCTCGGTCCTCCCCTCCAGCTCCGGGGCTTGATGACTCATTGCGAGCTCACAGAACAGGGCTCCGGGCAGCCGACCGGAAATGGAGGAAAACTAGACTCCCTGCGGACCTGGCATCTTTTCACTCCCTCCTCTCTACATTTTCTTCATCTGTTTCTGCTGCTAAGGCCACTTTCTACCATTCTAAATTCCAAGCATCTGCCTCTAACTCTAGGAAGCTCTTTGCCACCTTCTCCTCCCTGCTGAATCATCCTCCCCCTCCCCCCTCCTCCCTCTCTGTGGATGACTTCGTCAACCATTTTGAAAAGAAGGTTGACGACATCCGATCCTCATTTGTTAAGTCAAATGACACTGCTGGTCCTGCTCACACTGCCCTACCCTATGCTTTGACTTCTTTCTCCCCTCTCTCTCCAGATAAAATATTGCGACTTGTGACGGCCGGCCGCCCAACAACCTGCCCGCTTGACCCTATCCCCTCCTCTCTTCTCCAGACCATCTCCGGTGACATTCTCCCTTACCTCACCTCGCTGATCAACTCATCCTTGACCGCTGGCTATGTCCCTTCCGTCTTCAAGAGAGCGAGAGTTGCACCCCTTCTCAAAAAACCAACACTCGATCCCTCTGATGTCAACAAGTACAGACCAGTATCCCTTCTTTCTTTTCTCTCCAAAACTCTTGAGCGTGCCGTCTTTAGCCAACTCTCTTGCTATCTCTCTCAGAATGACCTTCTTGATCCAAACCAGTCAGGTTTCAAGACTGGTCATTCAACTGAGACTGCTCTTCTCTGTGTCACGGAGGCTCTCCGCACTGCTAAAGCTAACTCTCTCTCCTCTGCTCTTGTCCTTCTAGACCTGTCTGCTGCCTTTGATACTGTGAACCATCAGATCCTCCTCTCCACCCTCTCTGAGCTGGGCATCTCCGGCACGGCTCACTCTTGGATTGCGTCCTACCTGACCGGTCGCTCCTACCAAGTGGCGTGGCGAGAATCTGTCTCCGCACCACGTGCTCTCACCACTGGTGTCCCCCAGGGCTCAGTTCTAGGCCCTCTCCTATTCTCGCTATACACCAAGTCACTTGGCTCTGTCATATCCTCACATGGCCTCTCCTATCATTGCTACGCAGACGACACACAACTAATCTTCTCCTTTCCCCCTTCTGATAACCAGGTGGCGAATCGCATCTCTGCATGTCTGGCAGACATATCAGTGTGGATGACGGATCACCACCTCAAGCTGAACCTTGGCAAGACGGAGCTGCTCTTCCTCCCGGGGAAGGACTGCCCGTTCCATGATCTCGCCATCATGGTTGACAACTCCGTTGTGTCCTCCTCCCAGAGTGCGAAGAGCCTTGGCGTGACCCTGGACAACACCCTGTCGTTCTCCGCTAACATCAAGGCGGTGACCCGATCCTGTAGGTTCATGCTCTACAACATTCGGAGAGTACGACCCTGCCTTACACAGGAAGCGGCACAGGTCCTAATCCAGGCACTTGTCATCTCCCGTCTGGATTACTGCAACTTGCTGTTGGCTGGGCTCCCTGCCTGTGCCATGAAACCCCTACAACTCATCCAGAATGCCGCAGCCCATCTGGTGATCAACCTTCCCAAGTTCTCTCACGTCACCCCGCTCCTCCGCACATTCCACTGGCTTCCAGTTGAAGCTCGCATCTGCTACAAGACCATGGTGCTTGCCTACGGAGCTGTGAGGGGAACGGAACCTCCGTACCTTCAGGCTCTGATCAGTCCCTACACCCAAACGAGGGCATTGCGTTCATCCACCTCTGGCCTGCTGGCTCCCCTACCTCTGCGGAAGCACAGTTCCCGCTCAGCCCAGTCAAAACTGTTCGCTGCTCTGGCACCCCAATGGTGGAACAAGCTCCCTCACGACGCCAGGACAGCGGAGTCACTCACCACCTTCCGGAGACATTTGAAACCCCACCTCTTTAAGGAATACCTGGGATAGGATAAAGTAATCCTTCTACCCCCCCCCCCCAAAAAAAGAAAAACATTGTAAAGTGGTTATCCCACTGGCTATAAGGTGAATGCACCAATTTGTAAGTCGCTCTGGATAAGAGCGTCTGCTAAATGACGTAAATGTAAATGTACTACCAAATCCTGTTCAAAGGCACTTAAATATTTTGTCTTGCCCGTTCACCCTCTGAATGGCATACATACACAATCCATGTCTCAATTGGCTCAAGGCTTAAAAATCCTTCTTTAATATGTCTCCCCCCTTCATCTACACTGATTGAAGTGGATTTAACAAGTGACATCAATAAGGTATCTGTAACGCCCTGGCTCCGGGACTCTGAATATTGAGCCAGGGTTGTTCATTCTTTTGGGTGTATTTCTATGTGTTAGTCATGTGACTCCCAATCGGAGGTAACGAGTGTCAGCTGTCGGCTCGTTATCTCTGATTGGGAGCCATATTTATTCTGTTTGTTTTCCTTTGGGGGTTGTGGGTTTTTGTTCCGTTATCAGTCAATGTTACTGTGGACTTCACTGGTCGTGTTTCTTGTTTTGTCGTGCTTTAACTAAATAAAGTACCATGTTCGTTTCACACGCTGCGCCTTGGTCTCCTTCGCTCCTAGACGACCGTGACAGTATCATGAAAAGAGCCGGTGTTCTTAATGTTTTGTACATTCAGTGTATATCTTAATGTTCACTAACTAATATCAGAGGCTAATTAATTTTTGTTTTAACACCTGAGGAAGTGGAAACTCTAAACACATTAACTAGATAGATAACTTTAAATATAATACCCACTGCATGTAGCCATGTATTCATCCAACAGTAAATGTAATGACCCCAAAAAAACATTGCAGTTGTAGGCTACTACCCATGAGACACAGGCCTATGCCCTCGCAATGGCCGGCGTGCATTTAGGGCGCACACCGCTCCATATCAAATATCTTGGTTGAAAAAGAGTTGCTATTGAGCTGTATACCTACAGAAAGCTGAGACCCTCCTCTCTTCGACAAGGACAAGGGGACGAAACTTTCAAAGCTGTGTTTTTCCCGTAGTTGCGTTTTTAAATGTTATATGATCAGAACACATTTTTATCTCGGGGGGAGAGGAGAGTGGCTCGCTCATCACAGCAGCAGGCTGCAGCGAGGGCACAGGTACAGAGGTAGGGCAGACACTTTCATTACAGGAATCATGAGGATAATGCACTTTACTGTATGACCAAAATATTTGAAGTTTTGAGTGAGGTAACAATGTAGAATGTGTTCTTTCTATGTTTATAGGCACCCTTTCCGTTTTTTACAATCCATGATCTTGGCTGTCTAACTGAGCAGGTCTCTTTGCTGATGCCCCCTTTGACTTTGAAAGTGAGTTTGTGTAACCTCAGCTCAGCCTATCAGAAAACCGTTGCCCACTGATCAGCCAAAGGCTCATTAGAGATGAGTATAACAGAGAAATCTTTAAATGCTTTATTCTAACAGGCCCATGGACCTCACCTTTTTCATTGTTTTATTTTTACCTCAATTTTTTGGGCAAGTGTGTGTCCATTTCGACCAGCCCACCCAACTAAAAAATGGTCCAGCCTTTTTGGCATTTGCCAGAATTTCCAGATAGCCAATCTGCGGTTGCGTTTTAGCTTACCTTTGACTGAAATATGTCAACCAGCTTGTTGGCCTTTTTCTCTCCCCTTGCATCTGGCTATCAGGGGAATTTCGGAAGGTTGTGGCTGTTTTTACTTTATGACAAGCCGATTATTGTGGTCACAGGGAACATCTCCGCTAAACAAACCGACAAGCAAATAGGTCTAGTAGTGGAGATTCAGCACCATGGATAGCGGCGCGGTTGATCAAATCCCGGCGTATCTGACTAGTCAAGCCTGTGCACTCGCTTTTGTTATAGTAACATCATGGAACAATGTTGCAGATGTCTATTTCCTCGATCCTGTTTGTGGACAGAATGTACCAGACATTTTGTTTACAGTGAGCCTCTGCCAGTACCACAAAGCTAGTTTGGAGATTTGTTAATGTGAGATGGAGATTGCCTTCAGTAACTGAGTGGAGAGGTCACTTGTAGCCTAGCCTACACATGAGTCAGAAATGCAATTTATAGAAGTCATGCAAGTAGTTGATGTTTTCTATTGGGGACTTTACGTTGAGTAGGCTAAATATGGTAGGCGTTGTGATAACTGGTCTAATGTATGAATGAAGCCAGAGAGTTGATATGTCAGTTTCATGCAGATATTCGCAAGTGCATATTTTGTATTTTTGCATTAGTGCAGCATAAAAATGTTAGGCTATATTATTGGTCCACGGGACCATCATTATTTTTCTCAGGAAAGGGGGAAGAGCTTGGTTGGGAAGTCCTGGGATACCAGTCACCGGTATTAAACCCTAAATAGCATATGTGAAATGTATTTATTAGACTGTTAGAATGCATTGGCTCAGAACTGGATCGCTAGATGACCAGCCTTTCTAGTGTTAATACACGATGTTGTATGACTCAGGGTCAGAATTCTACAAAGATCCTGCAAAAAAAAGGACCATATGCATTTCCGATAAAATATCAACCGAATGTTCATCTTATCTCCCAGGACAAATTAGCTAGCAATGTGCTTTATCAATTTACCAGATTTTGCTAACCGTTACTATGGACAAAATCAAGACGTCAATATTCTTGTAATGCTTCTTATATAATTAAATAACAACCGAATGTGTGGTTAATCACAGCAAATCCTACAATTAGCACGATAACATTTTTCTATCATTCCATACAATTGTATAGGATATATTATATATAGGATATTGATAAACCTCTGTGTCTATGGGGAAGATGTCTATGGATAACAATACAGTCGTGGTCAAAAGTTTTGAGAATGACACAAATACTCATTTTCACGAAGTCTGCTGCCTCGGTTTTGATGATGGCAATTTGCATATACTCCAGAATGTCATGAAGAGTGATCAGATGAATTGCAATTAATTGCAATGTCCCTCTTTGCCATGAAAATGAACTTAATCCCCCAAAAACATTTCCACTGCATTTCAGCCCTGCCACAAAAGGACTAGCTGCCATCATGCCAGTGATTATCTCGTTAACACAGGTGAGAGTGTTGAAGAGGACAAGACTGGAGATCACTCTCTCATGCTGATTAGAATAACAGACTGGAAGCTTTAAAAGGAGGGTGGTGCTTGAAATCATTGTTCTTCCTCTGTTAACCATGGTTGTGCAAGGAAACACGTGCCATCATCATTGCTTTGCACAAAAAGGGCTTCACAGGCAAGGATATTGCTGCTAGTAAGATTGCACCTAAGTCAACCATTTATCGGATCATCAAGAACTTCAAGGAGAGAGGTTCAATTGTTGTGAAGAAGGCGTCAGGGCGCCCAATAATGTCCAGCAAGCGCCAGGACCGTCTCCTAAAGTTGATTCAGCTGCGGGATCGGGGCACCACCAGTGCAGAACTTGCTCAGGAATGGCAGCAGGCAGGTGTGAGTGCATCTGCACGGACAGTGAGGCGAAGACTTTTGGAGGATGGCCTGGTGTCAAGAAAGGCAGCAAAGAAGCCACTTCTCTCCAGGAAAAACATCAGGGACAGACTGATATTCTGCAAAAGGTACAGGGATTGGACTGCTGAGGACTGGGGTAGAGTCATTTTCTCTGATGAATCCCCTTTACGATTGTTTGGGGCATCCGGAAAACACCTTGTCCGGAGAAGACAAGGTGAGCCCTACCATCAGTCCTGTGTCATGCCAACAGTAAAGCATCCTGAGATCATTCATGTGTGGGGTTGCTTCTCAGCCAAGGGAGTGGGCTCACTCACAATTTTGCCTAAGAACACAGCCATGAATAAAGAATGGTACCAACACATCCTCCGAGAGCAACTCCTCCCAACCATCCAATAACAGTTTGTTGACGACCAATGCCTTTTCCAGCATGATGGAGCACCTTGCCATAAGGCAAAAGTGATAACTAAGTGGCTCCGGGAACAAAACATCGACATTTTGGGTCCATGGCCAGGAAACTCTCCAGACCTTAATCCCATTGAGAACGTGTGGTCGATCCTCAAGAGGCGGGTGGACAAACAAAAACCCACAAATTCTGACAAACTCCAAGCATTGATTATGCAAGAATGGGCTGCCATCAGTCAGGATGTGGCCCAGAAGTGAATTGACAGCATGCCAGGGCGGATTGCAGAGGTCTTGAAAAAGAAGGGGCAACACTGCAAATATTGACTCTTTGCATAAACGTAATGTAATTGTCAATAAAAACCTTTGACACTTATGGAATGCTTGTAATTATACTTCAGTATACCATAGTAACATCGGACAACAATATCTCATAACACTGAAGCAGCGAACTTTGTGAAGACCAATACTTGTCATTCTCAAAACTTTTGACCACGACTGTACACTCTATGACACCTATGCTTATTCTATTGCAATTTGCTGCCCAGCTATCATACCCATGTGCTTTATGAACTAAGGAAATTAAACCAATAGACTACAGACTAAATGAATTCACCCCATGTCTTCTCTTTTAACCCCCACTCCCAGTGGACCTCACCTTGTCTTGATACTGTTTTATATCAACTGATTGGTTATTCATCTGTGTGTGTTTTGAGAGGAAGAGAAAGATGGATCTGGAAAAGAGCTGTACTGTGTTTGCTTGGCTGTATGATTCAACTTGAGTATGAAGGTAAGAATAGTGTATACCAGGTAGGTGTGTTTAAACTAAAATGGCAATATTAATAACCATTTCAGATGCAGTGTCGGTAAATTGAATGACACTCACAATATTCTACTGGAGATGAGATGCTATTACTATATCATTACAATTACTGCAGTAGCACACTATTGCTGAATCCAAGCTGTGCATCTCACAGCTCTATGTGGTGTGGGGGATGTGACGAGAATTACTCATTGTTGATCCATTGACAAAGGTTAATCACATACACTGATTTAACTGAGTTATATAATTAAGAGTGCTATTGGTTATAACAGTGTTGCCTAGACTGTGTTTAGCATGTAGTATGCAGCTGTCACGGCGTCAGTGTAATGCGGTAGACGAAGTCATGCGCAGGACACAGAACTCAATGAAAACGTAACTTTACTGAACACGTAAAGAGACAAGAAAACCTCCACGCAGAGAGGAACAAACCCGCTAACAAACGACACCCGAAACAACAAACAAACACGCACAGAGCACAATGGGAGCCACAGGGTTAAATAGGGAAGGAGTAATTACAAGATGGGAAACAGGTGTGAAACAATCAGACAACAACAGGTAGAACATAGAAACATAGAACACAGATCGGCAGCAGCTAGTACTCCGGTGACGACGAACGCCGAAGCCTGCCCGAGCAAGGAGGAAGGGCAGCCTCGGCAGAATCCGTGACAGCAGCACCTTGAAGTACATACACAGCGCATCCCAAATGGCATCCTATTCCCTATATAGTGCAATACTTTTGACCAGAGCCCTATGGTGCACTATATAGGGAATATAATGTGAGTTTTACTAAAGGGGTTCTAGTAGAACACTATGAGTTGGATTTAATTCAGCAATAAAGGAATCTCTCTAGGAACAGGGGAGAATAGTAGACGAGCAATTAAAGCAGGATGTTTTTCAGATCCTCCAACGCGATGCGGCCAGTTCGTCAAATTTCTGCCCTGCTAGAGCTGCCCCGGTCAATTGTAAGTGCTGTTATTGTGAAGTGGAAACGTCTAGGAGCAACAATAGCTCAGCCACGAAGTGGTAGGCCACACAAGCTCACAGAACAGGACCGCAGAGTGCTGAAGCGCGTAACGCATAAGAATCGTCTGTCCTCGGTTGCAACACACACTATCAAGTTCCAAACTGCCTCTGGAAGCAAAGTCAGCACAATAACTGTTCGTCAGGAGCTTCATGAAATGGGTTTCCATGGCAGAGCAGCCGACACACAAGCCTAAGATCATCACGTGCAATGCAAAGCGTTGGCTAGAGTGGTGTAAAGCTCAGCGCCATTGGACTCTGGAGCAGTGGAAACGCGTTCTCTGGAGTGATTAATCACTATTCACCATCAGGCAGTCCGATGGACGAATCTGGGTTTGGCAGATGCCAGGAGAACGCTACACAATAATAGTGCCAACTGTAAAGTTTGGCGGAGGAGGAATAATGGTTCGGGCTAGGCCCCTAGTTCCAGTGAAGGGAAATCTTAATGCTACAGCATTCAATGACATTCTAGATTATTCTGTGCTTCCAACATTGTGGCAACAGTTTGGGGAAGGCCCTTTCCTGTTTCAGCATGACAATGACCCTTTGCACAAAGCGAGGTCCATACAGAAATGGTTTGTCGAGATCGGTGTGGAAGAACTTGACTGGCCTGCACAGAGCCCTTTTTTTTTTTTTATGTCATTTAGCAGACGCTCTTATCCAGAGCGACTTACAGGAGCAATTAGGGTTAAGTGCCTTGCTCAAGGGCACATCGACAGATTTTTCACCTAGTCGGCTCGGGGATTAGAAACAGCGACCTTTCGGTTACTGGCACAACGCTCTTAACCACTAAGCTACCTGCCGCCATGGCAGTGAGTATTTCAATTGGTTATATTCGACTCCTCTCAAATCAAAGTTTGAGTTAAGTCTCCTTTATCCGGGGGAGGCTGTAGGAGCCAAACAGGTGCCTACATCACATGACCACAGAAGACAAGCTGCAGCAAGTACTGAACAAAACAGAATCCTGAACTGCGATAACCCCCTCAGTTTCATTGCAAAATAAAATAGGTTTAGAAACAGACAGACGAACAGAGACAGAGACGGACTAACACAGGCAGACGGAAGAACAGACAGATGGGAAGATAGCGAGACGAAGGGAAATAAAATGTTTATTTTGCGAAATCTGGGTTTTTACATCCTGTTACAGTTCAGTAGGCTCCTCTGGATGAAATCACACATACTCATCATCATCCAAGTGTTTTCATACAGTTTTCACCCAATAACAATATTACCAATCAATGTAGAGATCAATCATTAGTTACAGCAAATTCGATAAAAAAAAAAAGACCCTACAATATAAAGTAGCATGGTAAACATTCTGAAGTGTGTTTGTTCCTCCAAATCAGTCACAACATGGCCCCGCTAAAAACACTCTGGATGCAACTCCAATGGCACCCTATTCCCCATGTAGTGCTACTTTTCAGGGCCCATAGAGCTCTAGTCAAAAGTAGTGCTCAATATAGGGAATAGGATGCCATTTGGGCCACATTCTCTATACTCTTAATGTTAGTTAAATTCTTCAGCTACATCTCAACAGGAGAAATGGAATGTGTCCTAAATGGCACCATATTCCCTACATAGTGCACTACTTTTGACTGCACTATGTAGGGAATAGGGTGCCATTTAGGACATTTACTTTAAATAAACTATTCGGGAATATTATTTTTTTGCTGTTAAATGCTTTGTATTGATAGTGTTTGTAATTACTCAGATTTTAAGAAAATCTCATTCAAGAAATGTATCTTTAGTGTTGTCAGAAATGGCCCAAGAATCAGTGATGGTCCATTGTTTGTATACTGTAGCAATCAGATTTAGACTGACACACAGACATGGAATAGAGAAAACAGTAGAAAAAAAAAAAAAACAGTGAAAACAGAAATAAGACTTTCAGAAAGGCATTGTATAGTTAAAAAAAATATATATATTCATACGTAATTTCTATGACTAATATTAGAAAAGCACATCTTCCTACTGTATATACAGTGAGGGAAAAAAGTATTTGATCCCCTGCTGATTTGGTACGTTTGCCCACTAAATTATCAGTCTAATTTTAATGTTAGGTTTATTTGAACAGTGAGAGACAGAATAACAACAAAAAAATCCAGAAAAACACGTCAAAAATGTTATAAATTGATTTGCATTTTAATGAGGGAAATGAGTATTTGACCCCCTCTCAATCAGAAAGATTTCTGGCTCCCAGGTGTCTTTTATACAGGTAACGAGCTGAGATTAGGAGCACACTCTTAAAGGGAGTGCTCCTAATCTCAGTTTGTTACCTGTATAAAAGACACCTGTCCACAGATGCAATCAATCAGATTCCAAACTCTCCACCATGGCCAAGACCAAAGAGCCCTCCAAGGATGTCATGGACAAGATTGTAGACCTACACAAGGCTGGAATGGGCTACAAGACCATCGCCAAGCAGCTTGGTGAGAAGGTGACAACAGTTGGTGCGATTATTCGCAAATGGAAGAAACACAAAATAACTGTCAATCTCCCTCGACCTGGGGCTCCATGAAAGATTTCACCTCGTGGAGTTGCAATGATCATGAGAACGGTGAGGAATCAGCCCAGAACTACACAGGAGGATCTTGTCAATGATCTCAAGGCAGCTGGGACCATAGTCACCAAGAAAACAATTGGTAACACACTACGCTGTGAAGGACTGAAATCCTGCAGCGCCCGCAAGGTCCCCCTGCTCAAGAAAGCACATATACATGCCCTTCGGAAGTTTGCCAATGAACATCTAAATGATTCAGAGGAGAACTGGGTGAAAGTGTTGTGGTCAGATGAGACCAAAATTGAGTTCTTTGGCATCAACTCAACTCGCCGTGTTTGGAGGAGGAGGAATGCTGCCTATGACCCTAAGAACACCATCCCCACCGTCAAACACAGAGGTGGAAACATTATGCTTTGGGGGTGTTTTTCTGCTAAGGGGACAGGACAACTTCACCGCATCAAAGGGACGATGGACGGGGCCATGTACCGTCAAATCTTGGCTGAGATCCTCCTTCCCTCAGCCAGGGCATTGAAAATGGGTCGTGGATGGGTATTCCAGCATGACAATGACCCAAAACACACGGCCAAGGCAACAAAGGAGTGGCTCAAGAAGAAGCACATTAAGTTCCTGGAGTGGCCTAGCCAGTCTCCAGACCTTAATCCCATAGAAAATCTGTGGAGGGAGCTGAAGGTTCGAGTTGCCAAACATCAGCCTCAAAACCTTAATGACTTGGAGAAGATCTGCAAAGAGGAGTGGAACAAAATCCCTCCTGAGATGTGTGCAAACCTGGTGGCCAACTACAAGAAACGTCTGACCTCTGATTGCCAAAAAGGGTTTTGCCACCAAAGTCACGTTTTGCAGAGGGATCAAATACTTATTTCCCTCATTAAAATGCAAATCAATTTATAACATTTTTGACATTAGTTTTTCTGGATTTTTTTGTTGTTATTCTGTCTCTCACTGTTCAAATAAATCTACCATTAAAATTACAGACTGATCATGTCTTTGTCAGTGGGCAAACATACAAAATCAGCAGGGGATCAAATACTTTTTTCCCTCACTGTATACTGTACCTTTTTCAACGTACCACCAAGACATCATTAACATCTTCTCTTAAAATTTCTAGAAAATATTTGTTGGTCCTGTGTGAACGATAGATTGCATGGATGGTCTAATGTCTGCATAGACTAATAGGTCCTGTCCCAAATGGCACCCTATTCCTTATATAGTGCGCTACTTTTGACCAGGGCCCATAGGCATCCCTAGACTTAGCTAGTGCTCCAGCCCTACCCTTGTCCTACTTGCCACACAGTCAATTATTCTATTCACAGTTTGGTTGCATCCAAAATGGAACCATATTCCCTTAATAGTGCACTTTTCGTAGTGTAGTATACTTTTGTAGTGCACTTGATAAGACATAGGGTGCCATTTCAGATGTACACTTTGTCAGAATCTACGTTAGTGTTGGTTGGCTGCTGAGGTTCCAGTCAGTCACTACATCCTGTAGCCGTCTCTGTACCAGAGGTTGCCATGACAACTACTGTAAACGTAAACAATAGTGGGCCAACCTATGTGGTTCTGACAGGACACCAGGCTTGAAGACGACGTAACACTTTGGGACATTGGCCATCATACATAGATAACAGCTATTTCATTAAATAAAATGAGAAAAATATATAGATTACTGTTTTGTTTTTAAAAGGCTAGTGTTGTCTTTTTCTTCCTTCCTCTATAAACATGGTGCTGCAACAAAGCTAATAATACAGTGGACATAAATCATTAAATTGTTTTCAACCATGTCCCCCTGGTAATCTGGCTTGGAGCTAAAAGGTCTTGTTGGGAACCACTGGTCTAAACATATATCCATCCTTAATGATTTTTTATATGTACAAATAAAATATCCATCATACACCACCAAGTAGAGAAGAAGAGGAGGGTTAGTTAGTTCTCTGTAGACTGTGTGTCCCTCTTTCCCCTGCCCCTTTGTGTCAAGTAACCTAGGTACCCAAACACCTCCAAGCCTCATTGGTTACTGAGAGCAGGCTCCCTGATGACCAACGAGGAAATCAGTGTGGATTTGATACATGATCCAAAAATAATTAAAGAGAGAAGGTAGATTTTAAGGACTAGTGGTTATACATGGCAGTGTGGCTTCCGTCCAAAATGGCCTCCTATTCCCAAATGCACTACGTAGGGTATAGGGTGCCAATTGGAACGCGGCCACACTATGGGAGATTGGTTTGGCAAGTTAGCATCTAATGTCTGAGAGTCCCGGCGGCTCTCTCTCTCTCCAACAGCAGGGTGCCCGATGGTGATGTCATCGCTGGGTTGTCTGGTAACCATGCAGAGTTAACTAGCAACGTCGTCGTCAAGGAGACACGGCGTGCATCGTCCACTCACACACTCCTCAGACACACTCCTCAGCTGACATCAGGAGAGGGTTGATGTACTCAAACCCTTCGAACTCCGACTGATCGATCTTCTTCACTGCATCACTGCAACACAGACAGGAAACAGTTATAGGGGGGCCATATGACTATATTGATCAGTAAGTAAATCTATTTTCATACCACCACTAACTAATCTAGTAACCTGAACAGGCATCATAAAGCATTGATTTAAAATGATCCATGAAGAATGATGGACAGACGGACAGACAGAACGACAGACTGTATGGGCCCAGGTAAAACTTACACTGAACAAAAATATAAACGCAACATGCAACAATTTCAAAGATTTTACTGAGTTACAGTTCATATAAGGAAAGCACTCATTAGGCCCTAATCTATGGATTTGACATGACTGGGAATACAGATATGCATCTGTTGGTCACAGATACCTTAAAGAAAAAAGTTAGGGGCGTGAATCAGAAAACCAGTCAGTATGTGGTGTGACCACCATTTGCCCTCATGCAACGCGACACATCTCCTTCGCATAGAGTTGATCAGGCAATTGATTGTGGCCTGTGGAAAGTTGTCCCACTCCTCTTCAATGGCTGAGATTAGTTGCTAGATATTGGCAGGAACTGGAACACGCTGTCGTACAGGTCGATCCAGAGCATCCCAAACATGCTCAATTGGTGACATGTCTGGTGAGTATGCAGGCCATGGAAGAACTGGGACATTTTCAGCTTCCAGGAATTGTGTACAGATCCTTGCGACATGGGGCCGTGCATTATCATGCTGAAACACGTGGTCCTCTGTAGCTGAATTGGTAGAGCATGGCGCTTGTAACGCCAGGGTATTGGGTTCGATCCCCGGGACCACCCATACGTAAAAATGTATGCACACATGACTGTAAGTCGCTTTGGATAAAAGCGTCTGCTAAATGGCATATTATATTATATTAAATATGATTATATTATGTGATAGTGGCGGATAAATGGCACGTTAATGGGCCTCAGGATCTCGTCACAGTATCTCTGTACATTCAAATTGCCATCACTAAAATGCAATTGTGTTCACTGTCCGTAGCTTATGCCTGCCCATACCAAACCCCACGGCCACCATGGGGCACTCCGTTCACAATGTTGACATCAGCAAACCGCTCGCCCACACGACTCCATACACACAGTCTGCCATCTGCCCGGTACAGTTGAAACCGGGATTCGTCCGTGAAGAGCACACTTCTCCAAGTGCCAGTGGCCATCAAAGTTGAGCATTTGCCCACTGAAGTCGATTACGACGCCAACCTGCAGTCAGGTCAAGACCCTGGTGAGGACGATGAGCTTCCCTGAGACGGTTTCTGACAGTTTGTGCAGAAATTCTTCCGTTGTGCAAACCCACAGTTTCATCAGCTGTCCAGGTGGCTGGTCTCAGACGACCCTGCAGGAGAAGAAGCTGGATGTGGAGGTCCTGGGCTGGATGTGGAGGTCTGCGGTTGTGAGGCCGGTTGGATGTACTGCCAAATTCTCTAAAACGACATTGGAGGTGGCTTATGGTAGAGAAATTAACATTACATTCTTTAACATTCTTGCAGTCAGTATGCCAACTGCAAGCTCCGTCAAAACTTGAGACATCTGTGGCATTGTGTTGTGTGACAAAACTGCACATTTTAGAGTGGCCTTTTATATTCCCCAGCACAAGTTGCACCTGTGTAATGATCATGCTGTTTAATCAGCTTCTTGATATGCCACACCTGTCAGGTAGATGGATTATCATGGCAAAGGAGAAATGCTCACATACAGTGAAGTAAACAAATTTGGGCACAACATTAAAACAATTTTTGGGATCTTTTATTTCAGCTCATGAAACATGGGACCAACACTATACATGTTTTGTTTCTATTTTTTGTTCAGTATAGTTCGCTATATATGGTGCATTTTGGGACGCATCCTGAGACAGACAGATACTCACTCGTCATCAGGCGTGAGCTGGATAGGCTCGTTGGTGAATTGGGCATCAAAGTTGTCTAGTCCAAACTCTCCTGAGATGTTGGGTTTGAACGGAGGAACCACCTGCTTCTGCTCCATCTGAAACAACACAATGCAACGAGGTCAGACACACACACACACACACACAGCATTGAGGTCAAAGAGACATCCACACATTCAGAAAGTATTCAGACTCCTTGACTTTTTGCACATTTTGTTACATTACAGCCTTATTCTAAAATTGATTAAATATTTTTTTCCCCCTCATCAATCTACACACAATACCCCATAATGACAAAGCGAAAACAGGTTTTTAGAGATTTTTGCTAATTTATTCAAAATAAATATTCAGACCCTGCTATGAGACTCGAAATTGAGATCAGGTGCATCCTGTTTCCATTGATCATTCTTGAGATGTATCTACAAATTGATTGGAGTCCACCTGTGGTAATTGATTGGACATGATTTGGAAAGGCACACACCTGTCTATATAAGGTCCCACAGTTGACAGTGCATGTCAGAGCAAAAACCAAGCCATGAGGTCGAAGGAATTGTCCGTAGAGCTCCGAGACAGGCACAGATCTGGAGAAGGGTACCAAAAAATACTACAGCATTGAAGGTCCCCAAGAACACTGTGGCCTCCATCATTCTTAAAATGGAATAAGATTGGAACCACCAAGACTCTTCCTAGAGCTGGCCGCCCAGCCAAACTGAGCAATCGGGGGAGAAGGGCCTTGGTAAGGGAGGTGACCAAGAACCCGATGGTCACTCTGACAGAGCTCCTCTGTGGAGATGGGAGAACCTTCCAGAAGGACAACCATCTCTGCAGCACTCCACCAATCAGGCCTTTATGGTAGAGTGGCCAGACGGAAGCCACTCCTCAGTAAAAGGCACATGACAGCCTGCTTGGAGTTTGCCAAAAGGCACCTAAAGGACTCAGACCATGAGAAACAAGATTCTCTGGACTGATGAAACCAAGATTGAATGAACTCTTTGGCCTGAATGCCAAGTGTCACGTCTGGAGGAAACCTGGCACCATCCCTACGGTGAAGCATGGTGGTGGCAGCATCATGCTGTGGGGATGTTTTTCAGCGACAGGGACTGGGAGACTAGTCAGGATCGAGGGAAAGATGAACGGAGCAAAGTATAGTGAGATCCTTGATGAAAACCTGCTCCAGAGTGCTCAGGACCTCAGACTGGGGCGAAGTTTCACCTTCCAACAGGACAACGGCCCTAAGCACACAGCCAAAACAACGCAGGAGTGGCTTCGGGACAAGTCTTTGAATGTTCTTTAGTGGCCCAGCCAGAGCCCGGACTTGAACTCGATCGAACATCTCTGGAGAGACCTGAAAATAGCTGTGCAGCGACGCTCCCCATCCAATCTGACAGAGTTTGAGAGGATCTGCAGAGAAGAATGGGAGAAACTCCCCAAATACGACTTACAGTCAACCTAGACCAGCAAGAACCATGTTTCAATGAAATGAGCCTTATTTAAAAACAATAATTAACGTACAAATTCCCCTGAAAATAGTTTACAACCATTTTAAACCACAGAAAAAAAATCCTCTCTCTCGCTCTCTCTCTCTCTCAGCTGTGAGGCAGCCTGTGACTCAGTGGAAACTCCATTGTTAACTCAGACCCCAAACAGACAGGCAGCCTAAAGGGTATTGACCCAGCACTGCCACCCCTGGAGGTAGGGTAGTGCAGGGCAAGGCTGCCTGTTACGTGTGAGGTGAGACTGATGGGAGCGGGAGCCAGCTCAGCAGGGTAACATGATCCCTCCAGACAGCCAGTCAGCAGACAGGGCACACCAAACTGGGAAAAGAGGTCAGGCTGGTCTGGGACTAGATGCCTGTCTGGAGGCCAGCCTGTCTGTATCAGGTTGGAGTCAATTCCTTTTCAATTTGCCCAGCAATAGGACAATAACACGTTTCTGAATTTGAACATTGAGGTTAGCCAAATGCTGCTTATTCTCTGGTTGTGACCCTCTAACTACAACAGAACCACTGTGACCCTGGCCACTTAGTGCTGGCTTGTATAGTCCAGGAATAGGCTTAATCTGGGTCTGGAAAACCTGCCCTTAGAGAACCCATACATCCATGGTTAAATCAAATTGGCCCGTCTGGCTGCCTGGTGGGAAAGGACACTTTCTGGGCTTGTCTAAGGTGATGACCCGCAACTATGACAGACTGTCTGGAGGAGAGATTCACTGTGATCCGCTCTGATTGACCTTCCCTTGTTTACTAGCTTTTTGCTGTTTTCTATTAAACTATGTGGAAAGACAGTATGTGAGTAGATTTGTCTCAAGGTCCGTCGTTCACAGTGTTTAAGTTCATTTTCGTTGGTGAGAATTCTGCTTCTGCTGCTATGTTTGAATGAAAACAATGATCCCCCTGTCTCTGTATATATTGGTCATGATGCTCACCTAAAGACTAGATACAGTAGGAGAGAGATCGACAGAGAGAGTTGCATTAAAGAGAGAGATAGAAGAGGGAGAGAGAGGGCAGCAAGAGATAATAGACAATGACTCACAAGGTCCCAGTCTACGTTTCGGAAGAAGGGATGACCCATGATGTCAGCAAAGCCCGTCTGGGGATGACAGCCTAGCCGCTCCTTAGGTTCCTGGGAAGAGAGAGAGAGGGAGGGAGGAGAGAGGGAGGGATGGAGGGAGGGGGGAGAGAGGGAGAGAGGGAGAGAGGAGAGAGAGAGAGAGAGAGAGAGAGAGAGAGAGGAGGGAGGGAAGGAGGGAGGGAGGGAGGGAGGGGAGAGGAGGGGAAGGAGGGAGGGAGGGAGGGAGGGGAGAGGGAGGGGGAGGGGAGGGAGGGAGGGAGGGGAGGGGAGGGGAGGGAGGGAGGGGAGGGAGGGGAGGGGAGGGGGGAGGGGAGGGAGGAGGGGGAGAGGGGGGAGAGGGAGAGAGGGAGGGAGGGAGGGAGGGAGGGAGGGAGGGAGGGATAGACAATGAGTTCAAGAGCATAGATATGAGACAGACGAGGAGAGAATGAGGGAGAGAGCATTGATAAGGGAGAGGGAGAGAAGGAGGGAAAATAAAGGTTTGTTACATCATGGTCACAGGGCAGTGTGACATGACCTTGTTAGGATTGATCTTCCTGTGTGTGTGTGTGTCTGGTAGTTACCTTGTTGAGGAAGCCCTTGAGAACGCTGGCAGCTTTGACTGACAACGACCGAGGAATCCTGATCTGTTTTTCCAATATTACTACAGAGAGGAGACAGAGGAGATTAGACTTTTTACTTTTCTGAAACGTTGCTCTTTATTGAAACAGCTACTTAGTTAGGACCTAACTAACAAGGAAACAAAGTAATATTTACACACACACACATTATCATCCCAGAGCACTCCCAGGAAGTGAACGAGTGCAAACTCGTTGGAGAGTAGGGTCCTAGAGAATAGGACCCAGCCATCCAGTGTGTCAGCTGATATACAGAGATATGTGTGACTTACTTTGGAAGAGGTAGTTTTAAGTATTGTGTGTGTGTTACCTTGGAAGAGGTAGTCTTCAGTGTTCTGGTCTGGGTTGTCGGAGCTCCCAACGATGTCGAAGGGCGACCGTCCAGCCATCATCTCAAACATCAGCACCCCCAGCGCCCACCAGTCCACACTGAAACCTGAACCCACACAATTGACAGAAAGTCATCTAAATGACTTTACTTTACATTTCAATATAAATACACATAAGAGAACATGCTTGTAGGGTGCAAACAATGATGTGCATGGATATCTATAATGATGTGCATGTAATATGATTGTCTTCTGCTTCTGAATCTGAGGCAAATGTGCATTATTTGTAGCAGACAGTCTTACCGTAGTCCTCTCCTCTTAGTATCTCAGGGGCGATGTAGTTGGGGGTTCCACAGAATGTACTGGTGGTGTCTCCCGGCCTCAAGCCCTCCTGGAGAGCACAGCAGTCAGCACACGCGTCTCACAACGTAGAGGCATAAACACACACACACGTCAGCACACAAACACAAAAAGATACACACACAGTACACAGACAGACAGAAACACACAGGCATAAGCACACCCAGGGTCAGACCCAGACACCCACCTTGCACATGCCATAGTCAGTGAGTTTGATGTGCCCTTCAGACTCCAGCAGCACGTTGTCCAGTTTGAGGTCTCTGTAGATGATGCCTCTCTCATGGAGGTAGTTCAATGCCAAGCTGATTTCTGCTGAGTAAAACCTGACAGAGAAAGAGATGGAAAATAATTGGTCAAGACTCAAGCCACACACCCAGATACATCACCGTCTAAGAGCTACACAACTAATCACCAAGCTCTTCATTAGTTGAATCAGGGTCGTGTTCATTAGACACCAAACGGAAGAAAATGTGCCGAAAGGAAGGGACTACCAGGACTTGTCCAATAAGAAACGCTCATTTTCAATAGCAAAAGGTTCTGTTGCGTAACCTAGTGAACATAACCCAAGTGTAGCTATGACATCATTGTTCAAACCTGGCGTGTTCCTCGGGTAGCTTCCTCTGTCTCTGCATGTGGAACATCAGGTCTCCTCCGTTAACATACTCTATGACAAAGAACAGTCTGCTCTCAGTCTGGAAACAGGAGTGTAGCCCCACTAGGAAGGGGTGGTTGGACGCCTGCTCAAACACGTGCTTCTCTGTCTGGACCCAGTCAATGTCCTACAACACAGGGAATAACACACACAGGATGCATTTGGAAATCCAGCACACTTGAAATCATATCAAACACTTGCTAAATAAGCAGACATAACCAGTCAGCCATCTGATGAGGACAGACAGACGGACAGAGTGAAAGAGTGGATGTGACAGATCTCTATTGACGGACAGATAGAAATAGGTCTGGACAGAGCAGCCTTAAACAGACAAAATGGACGTGAGGAGAGTGAAAATGTCTGAAAACACAGTGAGTGGTTCTGCTGACAGGCTTCTATTGACGAACAGGTAACAATAGGTCAAGACAGAGCAGCCTCTCAGACAGACAGAGGAGAGATGGCACAGATGATTGATCAGGTAGTGTCTGTCAACGTGTCAGACCAAGTGTGTGTGTTTCTTGAGTGTGTGTGTGTGTGTGTGTGTGTGAGTGCATCTGTGTACGTTTACCTCATCGTCGTTGACCAGCTCCTTCTTGACGACCTTCATGGCGTAGATCCTCTCAGTCTTCTTGAGTCGGACAAGCAGGACCTTAGCATAGCTGCCCCGCCCGATCACCCTCAGCAGGTCAAAGTCCACCAGACCCAGACTGGACGCTGACTTCCCTGTGTCTCTGCTGCTGCGCGCCTAGAGGACAGAGAGGTGGACAGAAATAGGAATGAGACAAAAAGACAGGTTGCCATCACTCTCCCTCGCCACAACTTTGGCAACAAACACACTTCTCTCACTCATACACAATCTCAGTCCATCTTCCTCACCTCTTTCTCTTCTCCATTGTAGTTTAGACTCTCACTGGAATCTTTGTTCTGAGGACCTGAGAGAGAGAGTGACAGAGAGAGAGATAGATAGGGAGAGAAAGAAAGCAAGAGCAGTCACATATCCTCCTAGACACTAGAGGGCAGACCTGCCAACATTGAATAACTTTTATGAGTACCACTTCAGCGGTACCCCCGGCCCCGACGACGGTGCGCGACATCCACACCGCACCTTTTATAGCCTAATGATGTTGGCAGAAAACTGCCTCAGTAGGAATGGTAGGCTATAGACTTATGGGTATTTGGTAATTGGCTGCTCTTCAATTTAAATGTGAAAATCAGGGCTCTCCCTAGGATTTTCTGACAAGGTGGTGCTGATGTAGGCCTAAGGTTGGGTAGGGGGGAGATCTGGAGGGGGTCAGTCAACTTTCCCCTAAGGAAGTTGGAGCATTTTTCATTTTAGAAAAACCTGTAACTGCCATTTCCTGAAACCAAGAGTCTTAAATTATATCAAACAATCTAGCCAACACAGAAGTCTTGTTTGATCCAAAATGAAATTGAGGTGGTCTCAATGACACTTTCAAAATGTTCTAGGTTCAATTTGGAGTAATGATTATTCTAATTATTAAGTGTCTTTATGTGGATAGTCTAGTGTTTGTTTCTGAATAATTCAATTACTGGATGCCATGTCGTAGTAGTCTAGCTTACTGTAGGCTATTTGGATTATGAAACTGAACTAGGCCTATATGAGCTGACTACTAGACACCCTTAGCGGAAAGCGGATGTTGCCGGTTTTCAGGGATACAGTATTTTCATCCCCACTTCCGTTTCCCCTGAAAAACGGAAGTGGAGACTCCGCTCTGGCGTCCATCTACGCCTGCTACGTTAGGTTAACTCCTAGGCTACCATTCATTCAACATGCCTTGTCATTGGTGAACTGACGATTATCAAATCATTAGCAGCCTACTGTTGACACAGCTATATGAATAACTGATTAATTAACATACGCCTACTAATCTTTAACAGTCTAACATAACTTTCTGTGAACGACTGTATTAGCGGAACAGCTCTCTCTGCCATGTCTGTTTCCATCCACGCAGTAACACGCACTGAACTACTGCAACACCGTACATGTTTCCTTGTTCGTCAATGTGCTCGTGCTTACTACCGTTGCGGAGATCAAAGCACGTGTGGGCAAGAAAGTGTTATTTCTTAGTTGACTAAACGCTGTAGCTACAGTGGCTTCAGAAAGTATTTGCATCCCTTGACTTTTTACACATTTTGTTGTGTTACAGCCTGACATTTTAATGGATTCAATTGATATTTGTCATCACTGGCCTACACACAATACCCCATAATGTCAGTGGAATTATGTTTTTAGATTTAAAAAAATATGAATAAAAAATAAATGTAAAACTGAAATGTCTTTAGTCAATTAGCCCTTTGTTATGGCGAGCCTAAATACAGTGGGGAGAACAAGTATTTGATACAGTGCCGATTTTGCAGGTTTTCCTACTTACAAAGCATGTAGAGGTCTGTAATTTTTATCATAGGTACACTTCAACTGTGAGAGACGGAATCTAAAACAAAAATCCAGAAAATCACATTGTATGATTTTTAAGTAATTTAAGTAAACTGCACGTTCTGCCCTTATTCACAGATTCGTTTTTTTTCCAGCTGAGACAGCTTTACATATTAATGATACAAAGTAAACAACCTACAAATATGTCTGACGGCGAAATACTTGCGAGTGATTTGATGGTGCAGTTGTGGCAATTGCGCTCCAATGCCGCAAAAGAGAACAAGGAGCAGTTCGTTTGATTTTGCGACCACAGGGATTTTGCTGCCCACATAAACTCAGGTGTCCAAAAAAATAAAAAAATATCCTAAACAAAATTGGAGACGCACCCCGTTCCAGCTGGGCCAAATGGACAGTTATCTAACTAGAAAGTAGCTACTTTACTTTATTGAATGATCGCTTGTCATAAACCTCTATGAGTGGGACGGTTAGTGGGTTTACATTCACATTAACCCAAAACACTACATAGCATACAGTGGGGGAAAAAAAGTATTTAGTCAGCCACCAATTGTGCAAGTTCTCCCACTTAAAAAGATGAGAGAGGCCTGTAATTTTCATCATAGGTACACGTCAACTATGACAGACAAAATGAGATAAAAAATCCAGAAAATCACATTGTAGGATTTTTTATGAATTTATTTGCAAATTATGGTGGAAAATAAGTATTTGGTCAATAACAAAAGTTTCTCAATACTTTGTTATATACCCTTTGTTGGCAATGACACAGGTCAAACATTTTCTGTAAGTCTTCACAAGGTTTTCACACACTGTTGCTGGTATTTTGGCCCATTTCTCCATGCAGATCTCCTCTAGAGCAGTGATGTTTTGGGGCTGTCGCTGGGCAACACGGACTTTCAACTCCCTCCAAAGATTTTCTATGGGGTTGAGATCTGGAGACTGGCTAGGCCACTCCAGGACCTTGAAATGCTTCTTACGAAGCCACTCCTTCGTTGCCCGGGCGGTGTGTTTGGGATCATTGTCATGCTGAAAGACCCAGCCACGTTTCATCTTCAATGCCCTTGCTGATGGAAGGAGGTTTTCACTCAAAATCTCACGATACATGGCCCCATTCATTCTTTCCTTTACACAGATCAGTCGTCCTGGTCCCTTTGCAGAAAAACAGCCCCAAAGCATGATGTTTCCACCCCCATGCTTCACAGTAGGTATGGTGTTCTTTGGATGCAACTCAGCATTCTTTGTCCTCCAAACACGACGAGTTGAGTTTTTACCAAAAAGTTCTATTTTGGTTTCATCTGACCATATGACATTCTCCCAATCCTCTTCTGGATCATCCAAATGCACTCTAGCAAACTTCAGCCGGGCCTGGACATGTACTGGCTTAAGCAGGGGGACACGTCTGGCACTGCAGGATTTGAGTCCCTGGCGGCGTAGTGTGTTACTGATGGTAGGCTTTGTTACTTTGGTCCCAGCTCTCTGCAGGTCATTCACTAGGTCCCCCCCATGTGGTTCTGGGATTTTTGCTCACCGTTCTTGTGATCATTTTGACCCCACGGGGTGAGATCTTGCGTGGAGATTATCAGTGATCTTGTATGTCTTCCATTTCCTAATAATTGCTCCCACAGTTGATTTCTTCAAACCAAGCTGCTTACCTATTGCAGATTCAGTCTTCCCAGCCTGGTGCAGGTCTACAATTTTGTTTCTGGTGTCCTTTGACAGCTCTTTGGTCTTGGCCATAGTGGAGTTTGGAGTGTGACTGTTTGAGGTTGTGGACAGGTGTTTTTTATACTGATAACAAGTTCAAACAGGTGCCATTAATACAGGTAACGAGTGGAGGACAGAGGAGCCTCTTAAAGAAGAAGTTACAGGTCAGTGAGAGCCAGAAATCTTGCTTGTTTGTAAGTGACCAAATACTTATTTTCCACCATAATTTGCAAATAAATTCATTAAAAATCCTACAATGTGATTTTCTGGATTTTTTTCTCTCAATTTGTCTGTCATAGTTGACGTGTACCTATGATGAAAATTACAGGCCTCTCATCTTTTTAAGTGGGAGAACTTGCACAATTGGTGGCTGACTAAATACTTTTTTCCCCCACTGTATGTTTACTTATCACAATGTTTTGGGGATATTCTATTCTGCAATGTAAGGTGAGAAAGTCTACTGTCTCTCAACCTCCCCATCATAAATACATATGGCACATATGCTAACCCAGGGGTTCCCACGACCCCATTTGATATATGAAAAATTTTGCGACCCCACCCATGTGAAAACAGCCAATGTTTACTTTTTTATTTGGGGCTATGGCATTCAATTGAAAAACATTTTAACAGTATTTCTGATTGTCTTCAACTCACCATCACATCCTTTGAATGTGGGGCAGTCAATCGCAAATTAGTTTGACAATGTCTTATCTCACCACCACTAATGAATGGGGGTGCTTGATGCATGTCGTGTAGTAGCTTCTCAAAGTCTGGGGGCGTGGTCGACAGTGCACACCTCATCTCTGCGGTCACATCCAACCTGGATCGATATTTGGTTTTAATGCAGACGAGAGCACTGAATCCAACTTCACACATATGAGATGGCGAAGGGTAGCCTACCATGAGTTTTATGGTGCTTTCAAGACAACTGCGAACTCTGAAAAATTTGAGGTCAAATCATGATGTCAGTGATCTTTAGGTCGTAAAGTCAGAGCTATAGAAAGATGCCAGAGTTCCCGAGTTGGATGAACGTTCAAAACGATCTTTCCCAGTCGGAGTTCGTTTCTTTCCAAGTTCCCAGTTGTCTTGAACACACTGAAGTCTGAGATTTCCGAGTTCCCAGTTCCCAGTTGTTTGAATGTGGCATTAATGCTCAGAGGAAGATGGCAGGGTATTCCCTTTGAGTCAAGAACCAAAACTCCTCCGTAGTGACCGTGAATGCATTGTCTGCAGCATTTGGTCACATGACAGCTCGATCAGCTGTTCGATTTCACTTACCGGCATTTCAACTGAGCAGGATCACAGTCAAACGGATTGGGAATTAGGTCCGTCCAAAGTGCTCTTCCAAGCGTTGTAGGTGAGAAGTCACTTTTTTTTTTACATCCATTGCGAATGACAACAGTTCCTCTCTCAATTAGAAATATATTTTCAACACTCCCCCTCGATAACCACCAAGCCTCTGTATGAAATAAAACATTGTCATGCTCTGATACCACATCTCCACATAGTTTTGCGAACAGGCGTGCACGCAGTGGATGTGGTTTGATGTAGTTTACAATCGAAGTTACCTGCTGCAGTATATCTCAGAGTTCTGTACTCAGCTCTTTTGCCGCCAGTTGCTCTCGGTGTATCATACAATGCGTCCATATGGCAGAGGGAGACACATTCATAACTAGAGCGCAGAGGCCTGCCCTCCATCCCGTGATAGATAGAGCCCAATCTGTGCAAAAGCCCACCATTCGATCCCATATGGAATCTGTTTTTTGTCAATATAGCCACGCAGCACACTGAACATCCCATATGTTGTTTCATGCTCGGGAATCGTGAGACAGAACAATATGTCCTCGTGAATAGCATCCCCCGACATGTATAGCTTAACAAAAGTCAATGCATGGGCATCTCTGCCCTCACAGCTAAAGTCCATTTGGAGAGCATAAGCTGAGGAATTTAAGTCATTCAGTCAGAGTTTCCGCTTGTTTGCTAGCAATAGCATAAATTATTTGTTTGACAGTGTTGTCTGACAAAGGTATTGATGTGAGTTTGTACCCCTGCTTTCCTACACATTGTTTTCACCGGTTGGCCGGTAATATCAAAGTCTCTGCAATAGTGTATGGTTTCATAGCGTAGCAGGTCTAGCCATTCACTGTGAGAGTTCAGCGGTCAAATGAGGCCTTTTCCCATGATCTAAGGGCACTCTCTGGTTGAATTTAATATTTTAGATTTGAATCACTTTCAGTTCGATTTTTAAGTTTAACCACATTATACAAAGACGATATTATAATATACATTATTTTTTTGTATATACAGTACCAGTCAAAAGTTTGGACACACCTACTCATTCCAGGGTTCTTCTTTATTTTTACTATTTTCTACATTGTAGAGTAATAGTGAAGACATCAAAACTATGAAATAACACATCTGGAATCATGTAGAAAACAAAAAAGTGTTAAACAAATCAAAATATATTTGATATATTTGAGATTCTTCAAATAGCCACCCTTTGCCTTGATGACAGCTTTGCACACTCTTGGCATTCTCTCAACCAGCTCCATGAGGTAGTCACCTGGAATGCATTTCAATTAACAGGTGTGCATTGTTAAAAGTTAATTTGTGGAATTTATTTCCTTCTTAATGCGTTTGAGCCAATCAGTTGTGTTGTGACGAGGTAGGGGGGGTATACAGAAGATAGCCCGATTTGGTAAAAGACCAAGTCCATATTATGGCAAGAACAGCTCAAATAAGCAAAGAGAAACGACAGTCCATCATTACTTTAAGACATGAAGGTCAGTCAATACAGAACATTTCAAGAACTTTTAAAGTTTCTTCAAGTGCAGTCACAAAAACCATCAAGCGCTATGATGAAACTTAACTCTGCTGCAGAGGATAAGTTCATTAGAGTTACCAGCCTCAGATATTGCAGCCCAAATAACTGCTTTACAGAGTTCAAGTAACAGACACATCTCAACATCAACTGTTCAGAGGGGACTGTGTGAATCAGGCCTTCATGGTTGAATTGCTGCAAAGAAATCACTACTAAAGGACACCAATAAGAAGAAGAGACCTGCTTGGGCCAAGAAACACAAGAAATTGACATTAGACCGGTGGAAATTTATCCTTTGGTCTGGAGTCCAAATTGGAGATTTTTGGTTCCAACCGCTGTGTCTTTGTGAGACGTGGTGTGGGTGAACGGATGATCTTTGCATGTGTATTTCCCACCGTAAAGCATGGAGGAGGTGGTGTTATGGTGTGGGGGTGCTTTGCTGGTGACACTGTCTGTGATTTATTTAGAATTCAAGGCACACTTAACCAGCATGGTTACCACAGCATTCTACAGCGATACGCCATCCCATCTGGTTTGGGTTAATGGGACTATCATTTGTCTTTCAACAGGACAATGACCCAACACACCTCCAGGCTGTGTAAGGGCTATTTTAACAAGAAGGAGAGTGATGGAGTGCTGCATCAGATGACCTGGCCTCCACAATCCCCCGACCTCAACCCAATTGAGATGGTTTGGGATGAGTCGGACCGCAGAGTGAAGGAAAAGCAGCCAACAAGTGCTCAGCATATGTGGGAACTCCTTCAAGACTGTTGGAAAAGCATTCCAGGTGAAGCTGGTTGAGAGAATGCCAAGAGTGCGCAAAGCTGTCATCAAGGCAAAGGGTGGCTATTTGAAGATTCTCAAATATAAAATATACTTCGATTTGTTTAACACTTTTTTGTTTGCTACATGTGTGCTATTTCATAGTTTTGATGTCTTCACTATTATTCTACAATGTAAAAATAAAGAAAAACCCTAGAATGAGTAGGTGTGTCCAACCTTTTGACTGGTAGTGTAATATTTTGTCTTTCTCTCAGGATTTTGGAAATTCTCCCACGACCCAATTTCATATCAGGCAACCCCACATGGGGTCTCGACCCCTAGTTTGGGAACCGCTGTGCTAACCTGTAGAGCACCTAGGCCTATATGGTGTAATGGTAACACAATAAGAACACCTCGAACGTCAAGAATCAGGCTAGGCTACATACCTCCGCGCGCTTGCTTTGTCGCGTTCTCTTCTTAAACGCGCCTTTGCATTTTGGCACTGCGCCAGATCCAGTCAACAGCTGTATCTTTAAGTATCCTTTCTGTCCCCAAAATGTCCTTGTTCATATGTATCGTCGCATGCTACACACACGCAGCGATGAAAAGTTGGCTGTTGTAGTATTTACAGTGAAAACAATGAAATTCCTAGCAACTTAACGAGTCACATGATCTGTTTTTGCAGCCGTTTCAATACAGCACTATAGGGAGAAAGGGGGGGAGATGGCAAACTCCACTGAACTAGTTTCAATGTATGGAATCAATTGAGAATTTCTGGATTTTGGGTAAACTTCTCCTTTAAACCTTCTAATTCAGTCAGCCACCAGTAGAGCACCTGACAGGACTTAAGGCTGTCTTAGTCCTACTGGATCCAGCTTAGTGACGGAGGTCTGGGGACACGGTCTAAAGAAATAATTAATTTCGTCAAAATGACTGATTGTTTATGAGGATCCATCTTAGCCTACCAGGGCTAGTTTTCCTTAAAAAGGCAGTGTGTGTGAGAGAGAGTGTGAGCGTATGTGTTACCTGGCTGTTCAGATTGGTCTAATGGAGTGATGGAGGCCCCCCTATCAGGCCCCATGATAGGCTCCTAAAAAGAGAGCGAGAGAGAGAAAGAGGACATGTTGAGAAATATTGTGTGTCAGTCCTTTCTTAATGAAAATACAATGTGTAGGGCCAGGAGTTTTTCCGGGTCAGGTCATGTGAAAAGACCAGGGTAAAACTCTGGGCACTAAGTATAAGAGGCGGCACTGACCACTCCCTGTTCCTCACCTGTATCATCTGTCGGCCACACTCCACGGTGACCAGTTTGTGACACTTCTTGTGGACCAGCAGTTTGCAGTTGATGCATTTGTAACCCTGTCGCCCCAGACCCCAGATACGGTCTGTGCAGATGGCGCAGTGAGCTCTCTGGAAGACAAAGAAAACACACCTTTAGAGAGAAAGAGAGAGGTGACGAAAGAGAGAGGAATAGAGAGAGGGATATAGAGGGAAACTGTTAGATTAATTTGTATTTTAAGAATAATGACTAAAGGATTTCACCCCAAATACAGTATAAATGTGTAAACTGTGTTAGAATTATCAACCCACTAACAGAGGGGGGCGGGACTAAACATTCCAGGGTGAAGGAGAAAGGTGGAAACTGTTTAAGAAAGCCTATGTGTGTATGGGTTTTGGCACCAGAGCTCTCCATGAATAAAAATACAGATCATTCTTGCTGGTTGTGGACCTTGAATCATTTATGATTAAAACCAGAGCCTTACAACCTCTGGTAATGATTCAAGCTTAGGGTGAATTAGAGATAGAAATTCTCTTAACAGAAACAGAGAGTTAAAAAGTGAGGAAGAGAAAGAGCGAAGGATAGAGAAGAGAGAGAAAGAGGTGAAGGAAGAGAGGAAATGTAAAATAGATGGATACAGTGCACTCTAAAAATGAGGGGTTCAACAAGGGTCCTTCTAAGATCCTCAAAGTTCTTTGACGAACCTTATGGTTCTTGGAACTGAAAATGGCCCCCAAAAGGTTCTTCCAAGAACCCCATAGGAGGTGGGATTCATCGAGGAACCTCCTTAGTTGGTGGGGGTTCTTGCAGGAACCTAACTGCCCAACTGAAACATTTGAATTTGAAAGAACAGCAGGTGCAGGCACTTAACTGAAAAATGTTAAGAGCTCCTTAATTTAAGGTAAGGTTTGTCCCATGTATGATCTAAATTCATATTGTTTTATGATACCATCCATCTTTTCATTTTTGCGCAAATCTTTCTAAAACAGAAAATGGACACAATTCAATGGATATCAATCAACAAAGAGGTAAGAATATGTAGGCTATAAAAATATGTTGAAGGCTAGCTGTATTGGATGCAGATGACTGAACTGCTCACTTTTGTGTCTGTAGGTATACAGACGAGGAGGCATACAAAGGGTATGTCAATTGGTATTGGTATGTTATGCTGATCACATTTACCATCCTCCTCCCTTACCTCTTCAATGAATATCCCATAGGCCTCTACATTATGGACAAGGTATGTGTATAAAAACCATTATCAAAACAGTTTATTTTTTCATTCACATTCACCACAAAAACCAAGATATGAATTATGTCGTGTGCATGTGTTGTTAATTATCTGTATAATTTTAAAAAAATGGATTCACAGACTTTACCCTCCCTACACCTCTGATGAATATAACAAAAAAAGAAACAACGCCAAGAATTAATAAATAAATGTACTAAAACAATAACTTCAAAAACAGTCCATTCATCACTGGATTTCTTTGCTGTGCGGGAAAAGGATTTCATCCATCGTGCCTGGTCGCAAGCTCGCAGCTGGCTTCTCTCTGAAACCACACATCCATCTGAAGGTGATGCTTTATCCATTGGAACCACACAATTACAAGGTGGACAGTAGGCCTCTTGAAGCTATAGAGGAAATCAACAAGATCCACAAGTATTCTTTCACAATAGCTGGCCTTATGTTATCTGCAGTGTTGAGCTGCACTGTCCCACTCCGTGGTGGATAACATCCACTCTTTGTTTATGCAATGGGCTGTAAGGCACAAGTATCATATTTTTCAAAAATCATCAGTCCACGTCAAGTGTAATTGAGCCATTGTATTTACCCAAGTTCTCGCTCAACTTTTTTTTGCCTGATGCAGGACTCTAGTGCGATAGGAGAGACTGACAAACATTCACACCTCCCTTAATTTACAAAAGGATAGTCTAATAGCTTGGCTAGGTGTGAAAAATCCCCCAATTTGTACCACAGTTTAGACTACAGATAGATGCTGCGGTCAGTCAGAGTTAAGTCCTATTGTAAAGTGTAGCCTAATGGCCAAAATAGGGCAAACTTGCAACGTATTCGAGGCTTAAGTACTCTAAAGTTTTACATTTCTAACTCAATATCACAGACGAGATTTGCCCTAACGAAAAATTCATCAACCTCTACATACATATTAATTTACTTTAATCCACCTAATTCAAACGAAATTAGCTGTAGTACGAGGAGAGACTGCATGCTAAAGACAATCAGAAAGAATGTGTCTTTAACCCTGCATTATAATATAACTTATTTTGAACGAAAGCCAGGAATGAGTGACTCACTCAGCCCTATGCTGTTCCTGCTTCTGTTGTCTATGAGTGTTTGCTTAATATCCTACTCATTCTGTGATCACCAAGCCTCATGCAACTGCAAAATGTTGGAAAAAGCAATTTCACAAATCTGGCTGTTTTTAAAAACTTTGCTATGCTGTATTAAAGGCTTTACTTTTTTTCTTCTTCATTAGAACAGACTCTCTGGTATTACTTTATTCAGTATTGTTAACACTGTTAGAAACTGGCAGATAAAATATATTGTAATCTAACAGCACCTGTTTGTCATGCAACAGTATCTCCTCTTGCACTTTTGACAATGATTTTACATGAGGCCTAATTCACATGTTATCCCTAAAACACTAGGCTAATAAATAATCACATTTTTCCTTTTGATTATTTAATTAACCTATATCATGTTATTTCAAGTTATCCATTTGGAGCAAAAGCGATTTGGAGTTATTGAACGGGAGTGGCAAAATGTATTACAATTGAATTTGAATGAACTGAATGATGAGGATGAAGAAGAGAGTGATTGAATTTAGATCAATAGTGTACGAATTGCTCTTCCTCTGTCCCACGTGCACAATCAAAAAGACACTTTTTTTGTTTCTACTTTGTCAGAAGCTGTAACTGGACTGTTGTTACTGTAAGAGTTGTATTCTAAGAAACGAAAATGGTCTGTTATATTCCATTATATTCTTAAAATATATGTGTTGACTGCTAAATTAACAACTTGATGGCGAAGGTTTAGACATTTTTGCAAATGAAAAATAAATAAAAAACTGAAATATCTTATTTACATAAGTATTCAGACCCTTTGCTAAGAGACTATAAATTGAGCTAAGGTGCATCCTGTTTCCATTGATCATCCTTGAGATGTTTATACATCTTGATTAGAGTCCACCTGTGGTAAATTTAACTGATTGGACATGATTTGGAAAGGCACACACCTGTCTATATAAGATCCCACAGTTGACAGTGCATGTCAGAGCTAAAACCAAGCCACGAGGTTGAAGGAATTGTCCATAGAGCTCAGAGACAGGATTGTGTCAAGAAACAGATCTAGGGAAGGGTACCAAAAAATTTCTGAAGCATTGAAGGTCCCCAAGAACACAGTGGCCTCCATCATTCTTAAATGGAAGAAGTTTGGAACCACCAAGACTCTTCCTAGAGCTGGCCGCCCGGCCAAACTGAGCAATCGGGGGAGAAGGGCCTTGGTCAGGGAGGTGATCAAGAACCCGATGGTCACTCTGACAGCACTCCAGTGTTCCTCTGTGGAGATAGGAGAACCTTCCAGAAGGACAACCATCTCAGCAGCACTCCACCAATCAGGCCTTTATGGTAGAGTGGCCAGATGGAAGCCACTCCTCAGTAAAAAGGCACATGACAGCCTGCTTGGAGTTTGCCAAAAGGCACCTAAAGACTCTCAGACCATGAAAAACAAGATTCTCTGGTCTGATGAAACCAAGACTGAACTCTTTGGCCTGAATGCCAAGCGTCATGTCTGGAGGAAATCTGGCACCATCCCTACGGTGAAGCATGGTGGTGGCAGCATCATGCTGTGGGGATGTTTTTCAGTGGCAGGGACTGGGAGACTAGTCAGGATCAAGGGAAAGATGAACGGAGCAAAGTACAGAGAGATCCTTGATGAAAACCTGCTCCAGAGTGCTCAGGACCTCAGACTGGGGCGAAGATTCACCTTCCAACAGGACAACGACCCTAAACACACAGCCAAGACAATGCAGAAGTGGCTTCGGGACAAGTCTTAGAATGTCCTTGAGTGGCCCAGCCAGAGCCCGGACTTAAACCCAATCGAACATCTCTGGAGAGACCTGAAAATAGCTGTGCAGCGACGCACCCCATCCAACCTGACAGAGCTTGAGAGGATCTGCAGAGAAGAATGAGAGAAACTCCACAAATACAGTGGGGAAAAAAAGTATTTAGTCAGCCACCAATTGTGCAAGTTCTCCCACTTAAAAAGATGAGAGAGGCCTGTAATTTTCATCATAGGTACACGTCAACTATGACAGACAAATTGAGAAAAAGAAAATCCAGAAAATCACATTGTAGGATTTTTAATGAATTTATTTGCAAATTATGGTGGAAAATAAGTATTTGGTCACCTACAAACAAGCAAGATTTCTGGCTCTCACAGACCTGTAACTTCTTCTTTAAGAGGCTCCTCTGTCCTCCACTCGTTACCTGTATTAATGGCACCTGTTTGAACTTGTTATCAGTATAAAAGACACTGGTCCACAACCTCAAACAGTCACACTCCAAACTCCACTATGGCCAAGACCAAATAGCTGTCAAAGGTCACCAGAAACAACATTGTAGACCTGCACCAGGCTGGGAAGACTGAATCAGCAATAGGTAAGCAGCTTGGTTTGAAGAAATCAACTGTGGGAGCAATTATTAGGAAATGGAAGACATACAAGACCACTGATAATCTCCCTCGATCTGGGGCTCCACGCAAGATCTCACCCCGTGGGGTCAAAATGATCACAAGAACGGTGAGCAAAAATCCCAGAACCACACGGGGGGACCTAGAGAATGACCTGCAGAGAGCTGGGACCAAAGTAACAAAGCCTACCATCAGTAACACACTACGCCGCCAGGGACTCAAATCCTGCAGTGCAAGACGTGTCCCCCTGCTTAAGCCAGTACATGTCCAGGCCCGTCTGAAGTTTGCCAGAGTGCATTTGGATGATCCAGAAGAGGATTGGGAGAATGTCATATGGTCAGATGAAACCAAAATATAACTTTTTGGTAAAAACTCAACTCGTCGTGTTTGGAGGACAAAGAATGCTGAGTTGCATCCAAAGAACACCATACCTACTGTGAAGCATGGGGGTGGAAACATCAAAAGGGACCAGGACGACTGATCCGTGTAAAGGAAAGAATGAATGGGGCCATGTATCGTGAGATTTTGAGTGAAAACCTCCTTCCATCAGCAAGGGCATTGAAGATGAAACGTGGCTGGGTCTTTCAGCATGACAATGATCCCAAACACACCGCCCGGGCAACGAAGGAGTGGCTTCGTAAGAAGCATTTCAAGGTCCTGGAGTGGCCTAGCCAGTCTCCAGATCTCAACCCCATAAAAAATCTTTGGAGGGAGTTGAAAGTCCGTGTTGCCCAGCGACAGCCCCAAAACATCACTGCTCTAGAGGAGATCTGCATGGAGGAATGGGCCAAAATACCAGCAACAGTGTGTGAAAACCTTGTGAAGACTTACAGAAAACGTTTGACCTGTGTCATTGCCAACAAAAGGTATATAACAAAGTATTGAGAAACTTTTGTTATTGACCAAATACTTATTTTTCACCATAATTTGCAAATAAATTCATTAAAAATCCTACAATGTGAGTTTCTGGAAAAGAAATTCTCATTTTGTCTGTCATAGTTGACGTGTACCTATGATGAAAATTACAGGCCTCTCTCATCTTTTTAAGTGGGAGAACTTGCACAATTGGTGGCTGACTAAATACTTTTTTTCCCCACTGTACATGTGTGTCAAGGTTGTAGCGTCATACCCAAGAAGATTGAGGTTGTAATCGCTGCCAAAGGTACTTCAACAAAGTACTGGATGAAGGGTCTGAATACTTATGTAAATGTCATATTTCCATTTTTTATAAATTTGCAAAAATGTCTAAACCTGTTTTGGCTTTGTTATTATGGGGTGTTGTGTGTAGATTGAGGGGGAAAAAAACAATTTAATCAATTTTAGAATAAGGCTGTAACGTAACAAAATGTGAAAAAAGTTGTTCTAACAAAAAAAGGTTTTAAAGTCTCTAATACAGCCAATATTAAAAACAGTCAAATGCATATGTGAATTCAATCGCTTTAGCCAACATTGTTATTTCGTTTTGTAACTAAAATGCTTGACTGTATTTAAAGACATGGATGACTTGTATGCTGTGTGATGACATGAACAAATGAATGAATGATTGATTGATATACTGTATATTGAAGTAGGCCTTAATGTCAATAAGTAAGTTACGCTAAAACAGCTACAGTAAACAGGACTCTTAGGCCTACAGCTCCATGTCATTTCAATAACTTAGCTTCTCAAACATGCCCTCTGGTGGTCAAACTAGCATTAATGGCAACAACGGCTGACAGTAGAATACTATGACGTCATGCACTCCAACATGCCATTCCATTCCGCAAGCTGTGCTGCGGTATGACGCAACTTTTAAAGGAAGAACCACTGTATATATAGAGAGAGGGGGAGATAGAGAGAAAGAAAGAGGAAGGAAGAGCAGAATATAGAGAAAGAGAGATGGATAGAAAGAAAGAGATGGATGGAGAGGTAGCTCACCCTGTTGAAGCGTTTTGCCTGGAAGGCATGGCCACTTGCGTAGTAGAGCTTCCTCCAGCGTCTAGCCCCACGACGATATATAGACTCTGAATAGGAGCAAGAAACGGGGGTTACAGGATCAAGTGTGTGTGTGTGTCAGAGAGAAACTCCCCATCTTCAGAAAACAATTATATGGATATAAGAGAAAAAGGGACAAGTAGTTGTAGACTTACTGTCCTCTCCTGGACAGGGCATGCCAGGCTTCTCTGGGACACAAGGAAACACTGAGAGGAGAGGGAAATAACACCATTATGCCTACAACATTGCAGTCCCTACATCACACAAGTGCGTGCGTGTGCCAGAGGTGAGTGGTGGATGCTCTCTCATTAACTAGCATACTTGGCGCCCCACTGTGCCCTTCCCCCTATCCTCCACCTCTTGTTTCATCTCCCCCCTCATCCCCCTCTAGTCTCCTCCACTTCCACTACTGTGACCTTCACCTTGCCCTTAACCTGTGACCCTCCCTTCTATCCAGTGTTGATCCAGTGCACACGTGCACAGACACACAGACTACTCAGTAAACCCATGCCTCGCTAGGAGATGGAGAGGATCAGTGTAGCAGACAGAGTGAGTCATGTTTGTTATGTATCCATTATGTTGTCTGCCGTTTTATCCTTGTCTGCAATGTCAGCCCAGCAGCCAACATTCATATTTATTCAATTAATAAGTTGAATTGAATGTAATGGAACGTGAATGTCCTTAAGTTGTCTGATGTTGAATGTGTGTCTACACTGAGGATAAATTAAGTTTATTGAATTGAACGCAAGGCCAATGTATGTATTATGTTGTCTGCATTGTCACTGCACTGTCAGTCAAGGAATGATTTCCCCTTGGGTATAAATAAAGTTTATTGAATATAATTGAAGGTCGTGTTACCATGGATGATGAGTTCAGAGTCTTTATTGAGTTCATAGAGCCTCAGGGCTTCCTCCAGCTCCAGCTGAGATGATACTGTACACGGGTCACCTGGGAGGACAGTGGACACAGCAACACAACCGGTCAGTACAGCAACTGCATCTCACATGACACCCTATTCCCCATATAGCGGAGTTCTGTAATCATTCACCACCACCTTCTGTCGGTCACAAAAGCTGCTGTGTTCCTCAAGATCTCTCTTAGCTGATACATTTAGCTGTTCCCAGTTTAGAACAGGCGTCTATGAGGGAGTGTATGTGTGTGTTGGTGAGTTATGTGAAGGCAGCGGCTCAGTCTTGGCTGAGTTCATTATGAACAGTTGCAGTGTGTTTTGCAGAGCCTGTGACGAGGCTATTGAAGTATGGCTGGCTGGTGAGTGGTGATACATTAATTACTTAGGGCAGCCTGACCTTTCACTGAGTCCAACAACCTGACATCTTCATCTATACTGTGACACACACAAGCATTACTGTGGTACGACCAGCCCGATACTGAGGCAGGGCCAGCTAGCTGGATACCGCATGACTAGCTGGACAGATACTGAGGAAGTACAAAGTCTAGCACAGCTAGCTTTCTCGCATATCATATTTTTTTTATTTAACCTTTCTTTAACTAGGCAAGTCAGTTAAGAACAAATTCTAATTTACAATGACGGCCTACACCGGCCAAACCCGGACGACGCTGGACCAATTGTGCGCTGCCCTATGGGACTCCCAATCACGACCGGTTGTGATACAGCCTGGAATCGAACCAGGGGGTCAGTAGTCAAATCATATCAAATGAAATTGTATTGGTCACATGCGCCGAATACAACAGGTGCAGACATTAGTGAAATGCTTACTTACAGCCCTTAACCAACAGTGCATTTATTTTAAACAAAAAAAGTAAAAATAAAACAACAAAAAAAGTGTTGAGAAAAAAAAGAGCAGAAGTAAAATAAAGTGACAGTAGGGAGGCTATATATACAGGGGGGTACCGTTGCAGTGCCTTAGACCGCTGCGCCACTCGGGAGCTGCACAGCTATTTTCAGGTCTCTACAGAGATGTTCGATCGGGTTCAAGTCCGGGCCATTCAAGGACATTCAGAGACTTGTCCCGAAGCTACACGTGCAACACAGCATTCCTAACCTAGCCCACAATGTCTGCTGTGTGGATCTATTTTGAAGTTTCAAAGGAAGGTAACAAAAAGGCCATATGCAATGTTTGCGCAGCTATTATTTCCCAAGGAGGGGAGAAAGTGAAATCTTTCAATACCACAAACCTAATTACTCATTTGAAAGTGCATCACCCCCAGACGTTCAGTGACTACTTCCAACAACTAAACAAGTTCAAGTCCAGCAGTCATTTGAAAGAGTAAGAACATTTTGGTGAAACTCAAAGGCGAAATCCATTAACGCCAAGATAATGGAATTCATTGCCCTTGACATTCTACCGTTCTCTGTCGTGGATGATGTTGGCTTTTTCGCCGACTGGTCGAGCACCGGTACACTCTACCAAGCAGGCGCTATTTTTCAGATGTTGCCCTACCGGAGTTACGCAGTATTGTTTTACATTTTTCAGTCATTTAGCAGACGCTCTTATCCAGAGCGACTTACAGTTAGTGAGTGCATACATTTTCATACTGGCCTCCCGTGGGAAACGAACCCACAACCCTGGCGTTGCAAGCGCCATGCTCTACCAACTGAGCTACAGGGGATTGTTGAAACGTACATCCGTGAGCTACTTGCTATGGGGGTCACTGCTATTAGCTTCACGACTGACATTTGGACCAGCGATGTCAGCCCCATGAGCATGCTGAGTCTGACAGCACAGTGGTTCGAAGAGGATTTCGTACTGAGGAAAGCCGTATTGCATGCTCAAGAATGTGCTGGTTCTCATACCGCTGCTGCCATTTCAATGGCATTTGAGAACATGTTTGAAACTTGGAAAATCCCCAAGAACAAAGTACACGCTGTGCTATGTGATAAAGCACATAACATGACAAAGGCTTTGGAAGAATGCGGAGTTGCCAGTTTGCCATGCATGCCACACACGCCATTGGCAACAGGTAGGAAGATAGTGGGTCATTTTAAACACTCACAGCTAGCATACAGCCGCCTGCAAGCAATACATAAGCAGTACTGTTTACATGAAAGAGAGCCTGCTGGAACAAAAACGAGTGCTTGGCGTGTACGCAGCCGACTGAGTTACCTGCAACAATCAGTACTTTTTATTTTGTTTTATTTCACCTTTATTTAACCAGGTAAGGCAGTTGAGAACAAGTTCTCATTTACAACTACGATCTGGCCAAGATAAAGCAAAGCAGTGCGATAAAAACAACAACACAGAGTTACATATGGAATAAACAAAAATGTACAGTCAATAACACAATAGAAAATAGAAAATCTATATACAGTGTGTGCAAATGTAGTAGGTTATGGAGGTAAGGCAATAAATAGGCCATAGTGCAAAATAATTACAATTTAGTATTAACACTGGAGTGATAGATGTGCAGAAGATGATGTGCAAATAGAGATACTGGGGTGCAAATTAGCAAAATAAATAATGTAAATAACAATATGGGGATGAGGTAGTTGGGTGGGCTAATTACAGATGGGCTGTGTACAGGTGCAGTGATCGGTAAGCTGCTCTAACAACTGATGCTTAAAGTTAATGAGGGAGATAAGTGTCTCCAGCTTCAGAGATTTTTGTAGTTCGTTCCAGTCATTTGCAGCAGAGAACTGGAAGGAATGGCAGCCAAAGGAGGTATTGGCTTTGGGGTTGACCAGTGAGATATACCTGCTGGAGCACATACTACGGGTGGGTGTTGCTATGGTGACCAATGAGCTAAGATAAGGCGGGGATTTGCCTAGCAGTGATTTATAGATGGCCTGGAGCCAGTGGGTTTGGCGACGAATATGTACTGAGGGCCAGCCAACGAGAGCGTACAGGTCACAATGGTGGGTAGTATATGGGGCTTCGGTGACAAAACGGATGGCACTGTGATAGACTACATCCAATTTGCTGAGTAGAGTGTAGGAGGCAATTTTGTAAATGACATTGCCGAAGTCAAGGATCGGTAGGATAGTCTGTTTTACGAGGGCATGTTTAGCAGCATGAGTGAAGGAGGCTTTGTTGCGAAACAGGAAGCCGATTCTAGATTTAACTTTGGATTGGAGATGCTTAATGTGAGTCTGGAAGGATTTAAGCTCGTTTGGAGGTTTGTTAACACAGTGTCCAATGAAGGGCCAGATGTATACAAAATGGTGTCGTCTGCGAAGAGGTGGATCTGAGAGTCACCAGCAGCAAGAGCGACATCATTGATATACACAGAGAATAGAGTCGGCCCGAGAATTGAACCCTGTGGCACCCCCATAGAGACTGCCAGAGGTCCAGACAACAGGCCCTCTGATTTGACACATTTAACTCTATCTGAGAAGTAGTTGGTGAACCAGGTGAGGCAGTCAGTTGAGAAACCAAGGCTATTTAGTCTGCCAATAAGAATGCGGTGATTGACAGAGTCAAAAGCCTTGGCCAGGTCGATGAAGACGGCTGCACAGTACTGTCTTTTATCAATCGCGGTTATTATATCGTTTAGGACCTTGAGCGTGGCTGAGGTGCACCCATGACCAGCTCGCAAACCAGATTGCATAGCGGAGAAGGTACGGTGGGATTCGAAGTGGTCGGTGATCTGTTTGTTAACTTGGCTTTCAAATACTTTCGAAAGGCAGGGTAGGATGGATATAGGTCTGTAACAGTTTGGATCTAGAGTGTCACCCCCTTTGAATAGGGGGATGACCGCAGCAGCTTTCCAATCTCTGGCGATCTCAGATGATACGAAAGAGGTTGAACAGGCTAGTAATAGGGGTTGAGACAATTTCGGCGGCTAATCTTAGAAAGAAAGTGTCCAGATTGTCTAGCCCAGCTGATTTGTAGGGTCCAGATTTTGCAGCTCTTTCAGGACATCAGCTAACTGAATTTGGGTGAAGGAGAAGCGGGGGGGGGCATGGGCAAGTTGAGGCGGAGGGTGCAGAGCTGGTGGCCGGGGTAGGGGTAGCCAGGTGGAAAGCATGGCAAGCTGTAGCAAAATGAAATTCTCGATTATTGTAGACTTATCGGTGGTGACAGTGTTTCCTAGCCTCAGTGTAGTGGGTAGCTGGGACGAGGTGCTCTTATTCTCCATGGACTTTACAGTGTCCCAAAACGTTTTGATGTTTTCTGTTTGAAAAAGCTAGCCTTTGCTTTCCTAACTGCTTGTGTATATTGGTTCCTGACTTCCCTGAAAATTTGCATATCGCGGGGTCTGTTCGATGCTAATGCAGTACACCACAGGATGTTTTTGTGCTGGTCAAGGGCAGCCAAGTCTGGGGTGAACCAGGGGCTATATCTGTTCTTAGATCAACTTTTTTTGAATGGGGCATGCTTATTTAAGATGGAGAGGAAAGCACTTTTGAAGAACATCCAGGCATCCTCTACTGACTGAATGAGGTCAATATCCATCCAGGATACCCGGGCCAGGTCAATTAGAAAGGCCTGCTCGCTGAAGTGTTTTAGGGAACGTTTGACAGTGATGAGGGATGGTCGTTTGACCGCGGACCCATTATGGACTCAGGCAATGAGGCAGTGATCGCTGAGATCCTGGTTGAAGACAGCGGAGATGTATTTAGAGGGTAAATTAGTCAGGATGATATCTATGAGGGTGCCCATGTTTACGGATTTAGGGTTGTACCTGGTAGGTTCCTTGATAATTTGTGTGAGATTGAGGGCATCTAGTTTAGATTGTAGGACGGCCGGGGTGTTAAGCATATCCCAGTTTAGGTCACCAAGCAGTACGAACTCTGGAGATAGATGGGGGGCAAGCAATTCACATATGGTGTCCAGGGCACAACTGGGGGCTGAGGGGGGTCTGTAGCAAGCGGCAACAGTGAGATACTTATTTCTGGAAAGGTGGATTTTTAGAAGTAGAAGCTCAAACTGTTTGGGCACAGACCTGAATATCATGATAGAGCTCTGCAGGCTCTCTCTACAGTAGATTGCAACTCCGCCCCCTTTGGCAGTTCTATCTAGACGGAAAATGTTGTAGATGGGGAAAGGAATTTCTGAATTTATGGTGGCCTTCCTAAGCCAGGATTCAGACACTGCTAGAACATCAGGCAGAGTGTGCTAACGCAGTGAATATCTCAAACTTGGGGAGGAGGCTTCTGATGTTAACATGCAAGAAACCAAGGCTTTTACGGTTACAGAAGTCAACAAATGATAGCGCCTGGTGAGTAGGAGTGATACTGGGGGCTACAGGGCCTGGGTTAACCTCTACATCACCAGAGGAACAGAGGAGGAATATAATAAGTATACGGCTAAAGGCTTTAAGAACTGGTCTTCTAGTGCGTTGGTACAGAGAATAAACGGGGCAGATTTCCGGGCGTTGTGGAATAGATTCAGGGCATTATGTACAGACAAGGATATGGAAGGATATGAGTACAGTGGAGGTACACCTAGGCATTGGGTAACGATGAAAGAGATAGCATCACTGGAGGTACCGATTGAGCCGGTCTCCGCGTGTATGGGGGGTGGGACAAAGAAGCTATCTGAGGCAGGTTGAGCGGGACTGTGGGGCTTTACAGTGAAATAGTACAATAACAACTAACCCAAACAGCAATAGGCTAGGCATATTGACATGGGAGAGAGGCATAACGCAATCACAGGTGTTATTCAAGAGGGCTAAGACAACAACTGGTAATGGTGACGAAAGTTTGGGCTGAGGCTAAACAGACAAACAGGATGGGGTACCGTGTAAGGGAACAGTCCAGCGGGCATCAGATGTGTAGCTGAGTGATCATAAGGTCCAGTGAACAGCAATAGGTAAGTCCGGGAGCAGTTCGTGTCAACACTAGGAGGTCCCATCCGGTTGACAGAGAGGTGGATAGCCGGGAGATGGGCCTGGCTCGAGGCTAGCTCAAGTATAACTGGTGCTAGCTTTGGGACAAGTAGTGATTAGTGGTGATTAGCCAACAACAACATAAATTCGGTTGCAGCTAGCTAGTTGTGATGATCTGGTGTTAAGGTCCAGTGATTCAGTGATTCCGGCAGAAAATCCGAAATGCTCTGGGTCGATAATTGTCCAGGCTAGAGCTGGCTGGTAGGTAGTGCAGGCCACGGACAGTGGTGAAGACCGCTAACAGTGGCTAATAGCAATAGCTAATAGCAAGTAGCTGGCTAGTTTCAGCCGTGTGTTCTTGATAAAAGGTATGAAGAAATAATAGAATCCGTTCCACATTGGGTGAGGCGGGTTGCAGGAAAGTATATTTAGTTAAGGATGGAAAGTGAGAGAGAAATATATACGAAAAAAAAGTATATTTACACAAGGACGCACTGCTATGCCATCTTGGACTCTCATTGAAAACATGAACACACTCCTAGCTCCATTCGAACAACTGACTTGAGAAATAATCTCATCAACTGCGTCTGCAGCAGACGTGATACCCTCTGTCATGGCATTGAAACGCCTGCTCAACAAAACTGCCGACACAGACCGTGGGGTTAAAACTTGCGAAAGTACTCTACTAGAGGCTGTGAACAAGCGATTCGGTGGCATTCTCTCTGAGCCTCTTTACTGTGTCGCCACCATGCTCGATGCTAGGTACAAGGACCACTACTTTGATGCAGACAAGAAACAGTGTTTACGTGAAATGTTACAGTCACAGCTGGACAAGATGGAAACGGACACAGTGACAGTGCACACCAAGGAAGAGGACCCACGACAGAAGAGGCCACGGACAGACAGAGCTGAAACTTCACTGCTTGACATGTATGATGAAATTCTGGTTGAGAATGGAACGACTGAACAAATGAACAATGAAACAGCACAGCAAGTAAGTGAAAGAAATAAGTTTTGATTATGTTTTACTGGTAATGGGGACATACGTAAATGCCAACAAAATAATTTTTGGGTCAGTGTGTGTGTACAGTGGGGGAAAAAAGTATTTAGTCAGCCACCAATTGTGCAAGTTCTCCCACTTAATAAGATGAGAGAGGCCTGTAATTTTCATCATAGGTACACGTCAATTATGACAGACAAATTGAGAAGAAAAAAATCCAGAAAATCACTTTGTAGGATTTTTAATGAATTTATTTGCAAATTATGGTGGAAAATAAATATTTGGTCACCTACAAACAAGCAAGATTTCTGGCTCTCACAGACCTGTAACAACTTCTTTAAGAGACTCCTCTGTCCTCCACTCGTTACCTGTATTAATGGCACCTGTTTGAACTTGTTATCAGTATAAAAGACACCTGTCCACAACCTCAAACAGTCACACTCCAAACTCCACTATGGCCAAGACCAAAGAGCTGTCAAAGGACACCAGAAACAAAATTGTAGACCTGCACCAGGCTGGGAAGACTGAATCTGCAATAGGTAAGCAGCTTGGTTTGAAGAAATCAACTGTGGGAGCAATTATTAGGAAATGGAAGACATACAAGACCACTGATAATCTCCCTCGATCTGGGGCTCCACGCAAGATCTCACCCCGTGGGGTCAAAATGATCACAAGCAAAAATCCCAGAACCACACGGGGGGACCTAGTGAATGACCTGCAGAGAGCTGGGACCAAAGTAACAAAGCCTACCATCAGTAACACACTACGCCGCCAGGGACTCAAATCCTGCAGTGCAAGACGTGTCCCCCTGCTTAAGCCAGTACATGTCCAGGCCCGTCTGACGTTTGCTAGAGTGCATTTGGATGATCCAGAAGAGGATTGGGAGAATGTCATATGGTCAGATGAAACCAAAATAAAACTTTTTGGTAAAAACTCAACTCGTCGTGTTTGGAGGACAAAGAATGCCGAGTTGCATCCAAAGAACACCATACCTACTGTGAAGCATGGGGGTGGAAACATCATGCTTTGGGGCTGTTTTTCTGCAAAGGGACCAGGACGACTGATCCGTGTAAAGGAAAGAATGAATGGGGCCATGTATCGTGAGATTTTGAGTGAAAACCTCCTTCCATCAGCAAGGGCATTGAAGATGAAACGTGGCTGGGTCTTTCAGCATGACAATGATCCCAAACACACCGCCCGGGCAACGAAGGAGTGGCTTCGTAAGAAGCATTTCAAGGTCCTGGTGTGGCCTAGCCAGTCTCCAGATCTCAACCCCATAGAAAATCTTTGGAGGGAGTTGAAAGTCTGTGTTGCCCAGCGACAGCCCCAAAACATCACTGCTCTAGAGGAGATCTGCATGGAGGAATGGGCCAATATACCAGCAACAGTGTGTGAAAACCTTGAGAAGACTTACAGAAAACGTTTGACCTGTGTCATTGCCAACAAAGCGTATATAACAAAGTATTGCAATATGTTATAATGCAATATGTTGTATTACATTTTAATTTCCTAAATGAAAGATGAGATGTGTTGTAAATTTGCTCGCATTTTACTAGTCAAGTCAGTTGCGCACATTTGAAAAGTTTAAGTTGTGCCATTCTTAGCAGTTTATGACATAGCCACGAGCCAGTAATTTTTTCAAGCAGTTAAAGCTAAAATGATTAACTGCATTTTAGTTTAAACCAATATTTATTTCTAAGCATTTTTAAGTTTCTCCATACAGTCAAGATTGGATAGTAAGAAGAGCCAACCAACAACCATCTTTGTAATGTGGGGCAGCTAAAATATTTGTGTCATGAATATATGTTGTGCGATAAAATACATTCATGGATTTGTCATTTTTCTCATTTCTCATTCTCAAGTTATTAAACAATCTGTTCCTAACTGAACAAATGAACATATGACACTTTATTTCAACAATTTAACTGTACTAGAATGCTTAAAAAGGCCGCTAAAATGTTAAGTGGTCCTCTGTAGCTCAACTGGTAGAGCACGGCGCTTGTAACGCCAAGGTAGTGGGTTCGATCCCCGGGACCACCCATACACAAAAATGTATGCACGCATGACTGTAAGTCGCTTTGGATAAAAGCGTCTGCTAAATGGCATATTATATTATTATTTATTAAATATCGGTTATCAGCATTTTTTTTTGGCAAAGAAAATATTGGATATCGGTATCGGACAAAAATGCTAGCTAAGTAAGTGAAAAATATACTACGAATGATAGCTTTCTCACTTCTCCTTAATTTTGGAATAAATTAATTTGTTGAAAATAAATAGGGCTATGAACAATGAGTCCTAGGTTTTGTATTGAAGTCAATGTACCCAGAGGAGGACAGAAGCTAGCTGTCCTCCGGCTACACCATGATGCTACCCCACACAGTGCTAGAGGCTACTGTAGACCTTTTATTGCAAAACAGTGTTATTTGGTGACGTGAATATATTAGTATAGTTTTATATAAAAAGGATAACTTTTATGAATGTTCCACTATTTTTATTTGTATGAAATTCACCAAGGAGGACGGTCCTCCCCCTCCTCCTCTGAGGAACCTCCACTGTTTGGGATGCTCTGGATCAAAGTGTACGACAGCGTGTTCCAGTTCCCGCCAATATCCAGCAACTTCGCACAGTCATTGAAGAGGAGTGGGACAACATTCCACAATCAACAGCCTGATCAACTCTATGCGAAGGAGATGTGTCACTCAACGTATTTTTGTTCAGTGTACGTTTTTTCCTCATTGGACCTGTGTTTACAATGCATCCAATTTCAGTTTGTGTAGTTGTTGGTTTAGCTTTCTGTAACTGTATTGCAGTTCTGTAAACGGACATGCAGTACGGTCTGCATGTGTAGCAACATATTGCGTCATGATTGCAAGGTGTTCCAATATCTTTTCCAACTGTCCCGTTATCTGGTTTTAATATCCATTCTAGAATTCCCATTCTAGAATGCCCTTCTAGAAAATCAGAACCAAGTATTCAACAATGCTGTGGTATAATTTTTTATAGTATAATCTTTGAGAACTAACAATCACCAAAATAAAAGCTAGACAGTCAGGGAGAATTGAAAATTCCAAAAACAATGAATTTAGCAGTATTTGTTATTATGTTTGAACAAAAGAATAGCATTAGCCATGGCAAAATGCATATAATTGCAGGAAATTAGCTTAGATGGAGAGATGGATGAGAGATTGCTATATGGATGGAGGATAATAAAAACTTTAAAAAACCTTCTTCGTCGATCCACTTCATGGTGAAGAGCTGGTCATTGTCCATGGAGCACATGTCTTTGACCTCCCCGTACAGACCCTCGTAGGAGATGGATGGCTCAAAGTGTGTGATCATGATGTCCCTGGGAGAAGACCGGAGAGGGGGGGGCGACAGTCAGGGACAATACACTAAGTACACACACTTATTTACAGAATTGTTATTCTGTCAGACTTGGGCCCTGACAGTGAATCTCAGTAAGACAAAAATAAAGGTGTTCCAACAAATGTCCAGTTGCCAGGACAACAAATACTAATTATATCTAGACACTGTTGTCCTAGAGAACACTAATAATTATACCTACCTCAGCCTAAACATCAACACCACAGGTAACTTCCACAAGGCTGTGAACGATCTAATAGACAAGGCAAGAAGGGCGTTCTATGCCATCAAAAAGACCATAAAACTCCACATCCGAATTAGGATCCGGCTAAAAACTCATTGCCCTCTATGGTTGTGAGGTCTGGGGTCCACTCACCAATCAAGAATTCACAAAAAAATTGGACAAACACACAATGGAGGCAGCGCGCAGAATTCTGCAAAAATATACTTTGTGTACAACACAAAATCCCAAACAGAGCAGAAATAGGACTATACCCGCTAGTTACCAAAATCCAGAAAAGAGCTGTTAAATTCTACAACAACTTAAAGAGGGCGATGCCCACATATTCCACCACAAAGCCCAAACCTACAGAGAGATTAACCTAGAGAACAGGACCCTCAGCCAGCTGGTTCTGGGGCTCTGTTCACATACCCAAACAGACCCCACCGAGCCCCAGGACAGCAACACAACTAGACCCAACCAAACTATGACACGGCAAAAAGATAACTATTTGACACACTGGAAAGAATCAACCAAAGAAACTGAGCAAATTTGGAATGCTATCTGGCCCTAAACAGAGAGTAGACATTTGACATTTTAGTCATTTAGCAGAAGCTCTTATCCACAGCGACTTACAGTTAGTGCATTCATCTTAAGATAGCTTGGTGGGACAACCACATATCACAGTAAGTACATTTTTGCTCAAAGTAGCTAATAGCAAGGTCAGAGCTAGTAAGAAGAAGAGAAAGTTGAAAATTAAGGTGCAAGTCTTAATTCACAAAAGGCATTATTTTTTAAATGTTAGTCTTTTTTTGTTTTGTTTTTTTGACCACTGACTGACCCAAAATTAGGGAAGTCCTTATGTACAGACTCCGTGAGCATAGCCTTGCTATACTGCTGCACCACAGAGCATCTTTACTGGTTGCATCACCGCTTGGTATGGCAACTACTTGGCATCAGACCGCAAGGCCCTACAGAGGGTAGAGCGTACAGCCCAGTATATCACTGGGGCCGAGCTCCTTACCATCCAGGACGTCTATACCGGGCGGTGTAAGAGGAAGGCCCTAACAATTGTCAAAGACTCCAGCCACCCAAGTCAGACTGTTCTCTCTGCTACCGCACGGCAAGCAGTACCGATGCACCAAGTCTGGAACCAACAGGACCCTGAACAGCGTCTACCCACAAGCCATAAGACATCTAAATAGTTAGTGTTAGATTAATTTGTATTTTAAGAATAATGACTAAAGGATTTCACCCCAAATACAGTATAAATGTGTGAACTGTGTTAGAATTATAATGTATTGTCAACCTACTAACAGAGGGGGGCGGGACTAAACATTCCAGGGTGAAGGGGACTGAGAAAATGGGTTACAGGGGGCCTCCTAGAGGTGGGCGGAGCAGGGTGCCTTTGTGTGGAAGGAGTATAAAACAGTATGTATGTGTTTTGGGCGGGAGAGCTCTCCATGAATAAAGATACAGATAATCCTTGTGGGTTGTGGACCTTGAATCATTTATGATTAAAACCAGAGCCTTACAACCTCTGGTAATGATTCAAGCTTAGGTTGAATTAGAGATAGAAATTCTCGTAACAGTTAGTTACATAGCAAAATAGCTACCCGGACTATATGCATTCACCCTTTTTGCAACAACTCCTGACTTATCACATACGCTGCTGCTACTGTTTATTGTCCATCCTGCTGCCAAGTCACTTTCTCCCTACCTACAGTGCATTCGGAAAGTATTCAGACGCCTTGACTATTTCCACATTTTGTTACGTTACAGCCTTATTCTAAAATTGATTAAAATGACAAAGTGAAGAGGTTTAGACATTTTTGCTGATTTATTAAAAATAAAACAGAAATACCTTATTTACATAAGTATTCAGACCCTTTGATATGAGACTCGAAATTGAGCTCAGGTGCATCCCGTTTCCATTGATCATCCTTGAGATGTTTCTACAACTTGATTGGAATCCACCTGTTGTAAATTCAATTGATTGGACATGATTTGGAAAGGCACACACGTGTGTGTGTGTGTGTGTGTGTGTGTGTGTGTGTGTGTGTGTGTGTGTACAAATACAAATTTATATATACACATACATACATATATACACACACACACCACACACTACCGTTCAAAAGTTTGGGGTCACTTAGAAATGTCCTTGTTTTCGAAAGAAAAGCAATCTTTTTGTCCATTAAAATAACATCAAATTGATCAGAAATACATTGTAGACATTGTTAATGTTGTAAATGGCTATTGTAGCTGGAAACGGCTGATTTTTAATGGAATATCTACATAGGCGTACAGAGGCCCATTATCAGCAACCATCAGTCCTGTGTTCCAATGGCACGTTGTGTTTGCTAATCCAAGTTTATCATTTTAAAAGGCTAATTGATCATTAGAAACCCCTTTTGCAATTATGTTAGCACAGCTGAAAACTGTTGTGCTGATTAAAGAAGCGATAAAACTGGCCTTCTTGAGACTAGTTGAGTATCTGGAGCATCAGAAATTGTGAGTTCAATTACAGGCTCAAAATGGCCAGAAACAAATAACTTTCTTCTGAAACTCGTCAGTCTATTCTTGTTCTGTGAAATGAAGGCTTTTCCATGCGAGAAAATGCCAAGAAACTGAAGATCTCGTACAACGCTGTGTACTACTCCCTTCACAGAACAGCGCAAACTGGCTCTAACCGGAATAGAAAGAGGAGTGGGAGGCCCCGGTGCACAACTGAGCAAGAGGACAAATACATTAGTGTCTAGTTTGAGAAACAGACGCCTCACAGGTCCTCAACTGGCAGCTTCATTAAAATAGTACCCGCAAAACACCAGTATCAACGTCAACAGTGAAGAGGCGACTTCGGGATGCTGACCTTCTAGGCAGAGTAGCAAAGAAAAAGCCATATCTCAGACTGGCCAATAAAAATAAAAGATTAAGATGGGCAAAAGAGCACAGATACTGGACAGAGGAAGATTGGAAAAAAGTGTTATGGACAGACAAATCAAAGTTTGAGGTGTTCGGATCACAAAGAAGAACATTTGTGAGACGCAGACCAAATGAAAAGATGCTGGAGAAGTACTTGATGCCATCTGTCAAGCATGGTGGAGGCAATGTGATGGTCTGGGGGTGCTTTGGTGGTGGTAAAGTGGGATATTTGTACAGGGTAAAAGGGATCTTGAAGAAGGAAGGCTATCACTCCATTTTGCAAGGCCATGCCATATCCTGTGGACGGCGCTTGATTGGAGCCAATTTCCTCCTACAACAGGACAATGAACCAAACCACAGCTCCGAACTATGCAATAACTATTTAGGGAAGAAGCAGTCAGCTGGTATTCTGTCTATAATGGAGTGGCCAGCACAGTCACCGGATCTCAACCCTATTGAGCTGTTGTGGGAGCAGCTTGACCGTAAGAAGTGCCCATCAAGCCAATCCAACTTGTGGGAGGTGCTTCAGGAAGCATGGGGTGAAATCTCTTCAGATTACCTCAACAAATTGACAACTAGAATGCCAAAGGTCTGCAAGGCTGTAATTGCTGCAAATGGAGGATTCTTTGACGATAGCAAAGTTTTAAGGACACAATTATTATTTCAATTTAAAAAATGTATTTCTAACCTTGTCAATGACTACATTTCCTATTCATTTTGCTATATTTCCTATTCAAACTCATTTCATGTATGTTGTCATGGAAATCAAGGAAATGTCTAAGTGACCCCAAACTTTTGAACGATAGTGTATATATACATACAGTGCGTTCGGAAAGTATTCAGACTCCTTGACTTTTTCCACATTTTGTTACATTACAGCCTTGTTCTAAAATTGATTAAAATTGTCGTCCCCCCCTCATCAATCTACACAATACTCCATAATGACAAAGTAAAAACAGGTTGACATTTTTGCAAATTTATTTAAAATAAAAAACGGAAATATCACATTTACGTAAGTATTCAGACCCTTTATTCAGTACTTTGTTGAAGCACCTTTGGCAGCGATTACAGCCTCGAATCTTCTAGGGTATGACGCTACAGGTTGGTACGTGTGATTAGGGTAATTGTCCTGTTGGAAGGTGAACCTAAGCCTCAGTCTGAGGTCCTGAGCACTCTGGAGCAGGTTTTCATTAAGGATCTCTCTGTACTTTGCTCCATTCATCTTTCCCTCGATCCTGACTCTCAGACCCTGGCGCTGAAAAACAGCATGATGCTGCCACCCCATGCTTCACCGTAGGGATGGTGCCAGGTTTCCTCCAGACGTGACGCTTGGCATTCAGGCCAAAGAGTTCAATCTTGGTTTCATCAGACCAGAGAATCTTGTTTCTCGTGGTCTGAGAGTCTTTAGGTGCCTTTTGGCAAACTCCAAGCGGGCTGTCATGTGCCTTTTACTGAGGAGTGTGTTCCGTCTGGCCACTCTACCATAAAGGCCTGATTGGTGGAGTGCTGCAGAGATGGTTGTCCTTCTGGAAGATTCTCCCATCTCCACAGAGGAACTCTGGAGCTCGGTCAGAGTGACAATCGGGTTCTTGGTCACCTCCCTGACCAAGGCCCTTCTCCCCCGATTGCTCAGTTTGGCCGGGCGGCCAGCTCTAGGAAGAGTCTAGGTGGTTCCAAACATCTTCCATTTAAGAATGATGGGGACCTTCAATGCTGCAGACATTTTTTGGTACCCTTCCCCAGATCTGTGCCTCGACACAATCCTGTCTCGGAGCTCTACGGACAATTCCTTCAACCTCATGATTGGTTTTTGCTCTGACATGCACTGTCAACTGTGCCTTTCCAAATCATGCCCAATCAATTGAATTCACCACAGGTGGACTCCAATCAAGATGTAGAAACATCAAGGATGATCAATGGAAACAGGATGCACCTGAGCTCAATTTCAAGTCGCATAGCAAAGGGTCTGAATACTTATGTAAATAAGGTATTTGTTTCTTATTTTTAATACCTTTGCAAAAATGTCTAAAAACCTGTTTTCCCTTTGTCATTATGGGGTATTGTGTGTAGATGTGGAAAAATCATCAAATGTGAATACTTTTCCCGAATGCACTGTAGGTGCGAAGATGCATTCAAAATCCAAGTCCAGGCACTCGTGTGGGTTTGAAAGTTAAAAAGCCTTTAATGTGTGGCCAATAACCAATTGGCTTACACCTTCATCCTTATGCTTTCAATATATTACTGTGTGTTCTATTACATTCTGATGGAGTGTGAGCCCATAGTACTTTCAAATAGAGCTGGGACGATAAACTGAAAATTACCCACACTGCCCTCTTCCCCAAGCAATTTTGCTAACGTTGGTCATTTCGGAGATTAGGCAACAATGTTTTTTGGCTCTAAAACCAATTTTTGGTCAACAGTACTGTGCATGAACATGCCATGAAATAATCCCATAGAAAATCTGTGGAGGGAGCTGAAGGTTCGAGTTGCCAAACGTCAGCTTCGAAACCTTAATGACTTGGAGAAGATCTGCAAAGAGGAGTGGGACAAAATCCCTCCTGAGATGTGTGCAAACCTGGTGGCCAACTACAAGAAACGTCTGACCTATGTGATTGCCAACAAGGGTTTTGCCACCAAGTACTAAGTCATGTTTTGCAGAGGGGTCAAATACTTATTTCCCTCATTAAAATGCAAATTAATTTATAACATTTTTGACATGCGTTTTTTCTGGATCTTTTTGTTGTTATTCTGTCTCTCACTGTTCAAATAAACCTACCATTAAAATTAGACTGATCATGTCTTTGTCAGTGGGCAAACGTAGAAAATCAGCAGGGGATCAAATACTTTTTTCCCCTCACTGTATCTGGGCCTACAAATGGAACGTTTTTGAATGACATTACATTTACTGTAAGTCCAATAGCATGGCCATCTAGCAACAATATCACATTTACAGTTCGCAATCTAGCTAATGTGTTTTGAGTTCCCACTTCCTTAGATGGTAAATCTAGCATATAGCCTAGGCCAGGGTTGCCCAACTGGTGAGCTCATCATGTTTTTTGTTTGTTATCGTTTTTATAAAATGGAAATACCAGTCGATGTAAATACATTTGACTGGTAATGTTTATCGGTCTAATTTGCATAATTTCGTGGAATTAGCGTGTATACAGTATATACGTTATGTATCTTATTTACCACACTTTTTTTATGTAGCCTACTGGTTGTATGAATTTGGGATCTATCGTCCCACAACTGTCCCAGAATCTGTTTGGAATAGGCTATTTCTTTCACGATAAACTGACCAATAGAATAGGTCAACTTTTCTACTAAGGGGGATAGTAGATTGACATAGGATAGTGATTTTGCTGTTCGTTACTCATCTTGTTGGCTGACGAAAAGTAAACGTGGACAGTTATTCTAAAATCACATTTACATAAAATCTTCAAAGTGCACATCTGAATTCATTGTTACATCCTCAACCTGCATGTTCTGTTAACATGAATTACCATAATCTATGATTTCTGTCATTCTGAGCACCGTGAGTGGACACCATAATCAGGTTAAGTACCAAATGCATATGGGTCCGGTAAATTAAAATGCTGCCGGTGAAATTTCCGGCGCCACATTTTCCTAATGGAAACCCTATTCTTGCAGTCAATTTGCAGTCAAAAATTATTTGTAATTATGCACGCAGCTGAATATAGTTGATGATCCCTGGCCTAGGCCAATATGCACAAAAAACATGCAGGCAATTTAATTTCTAAAGAGACAAATTAAGATATGATTATTCTGGATCCTATTTTGACATGTTGCACATAAAAATATCCATCATGCATTCCCTGGACATGTTAGATGAACTAGCTAACTTCTTTCACGTCTTACTTGGCACTGGAAAAAGTCAGTCTAGAGCCCTCCGGCTAATGGAAAGGAACTGTGCTTAATTGCATTTAAAAAAAAAAAATTTGTTGCATTTATCGTTAGAGCAAAATTCGTCCATTTATTTTACGATATGACTTTTTGTCCATATTGTCCAGCTCTACTTTCACATCACATGTCAGTCAGGTAAGCAGGAGCTGAAGGTAGTAGAAGTAGGTATATCTGAACACTGCATGCTACTGCCATATGTGTGGCAATAAAGAATATGGCAGTGTACAACAGCGTGTGCAGATATTTCTACTCTTTAAAATTGTTGTATAGGCCTACATTACTTTGAAGTTCATAGGCTACTGTAAGTGAGCAACATTCTAGCCTTGGAATGACAGAGGTTCTGAGCTGGCAGAAAATTGGCTGGTATAGGCCGTCTCATAATCCCTCCCCCGCCTCCCTCTCTCGCTTCCTCCTTCATATTCTCTCCTTCTGCCTCCCTCTCTTGATTCCCTCTCTTTTTCTCTTCCTTAGTCACATTTTCGCTCCTCTCGCTTCCTCCCTCGCACTCTCTTCTACCTCTTCCTCCCCCTCCATACAGTTTGTGTTAATTAGTGACAGCACAGGAGGAGTGTTGACCCTCATTCTGGTAGCTACACTCCCACCTCTACAGGCCCCCACGTCCTTCTTAGCACCATGGCTGGTAGGAGCAGGAACAGACACAGACAAAGACACGTGTTTTCTCTCAAATGACACCCCATTCATTCAGCCACACAGTACTGTTACTACACTAGCAGAGCCAGTATCAATGCCAGTGCACTGCTCCATCTACGTGACGTCCAGCCAGGTAACTGGGCCTGGGCAGTAGCTGTTCATTAAAGTCGAACTGACCGTGTTTTAGCAACATTAAATCTTATTATAATCTGTTCATATACACCCCCAGAATGACAGTTTTTAAAACATTTTCTGACAAGCAAGCACTTAGATATGGTCATTTTCACGTTTTCATAAATTAATAGAATGTTTGGGAATAACGTATAGTATGGCATTTGTGATAATTATATAGCGGGCGTGCATTTGGACAACTAATAGAGACACTGAAGTAAATAAAACCTAATAAAAACATGTCATTACCACGACCGGAGTCTACGCAGACCGGTGCGCCATAGCCAATCAGAGCTACAGTAGGCCTATATGCAAATAAGCCATTTGCCACACGGGTCTGCCATCATTCACTTTGAACTGGGCACTTTGAACTGGACATCTTTAGAACGCATTCACCAAAAGCCACAAAATACACCTGAATGGATTTTTGCAAATATGTAAATACCACGGGAGGCCTCTTACATTTGGGAACTTCACAGTCCTATTGATCAAACAACCATGAAAAGGTAGGCTCTCTCTCCCTCAGTTGCGTATGCACACCTACAAGATCAACAACTAATGCTAGCCAGAGAGAGATAAGCTAAAATCTAACGAGGGAACATTAGATAAACCCTCAAGAAAGTTGGCTGTCAAAATTGCACTGAAACGATGGGAAATAGTAGCCTGCTTGTCCCTCTATAGCTTGCCTGCCTATGCATGCTTGTCCCAACCCACGTTTTGACAACTGAATGGGAACTTGCCTGCCCGCCCTTTTGATCGATGCCAAATACATTAGATTGACAATGAAGCGATATGCTAACTGTGGCTAACAGTTGTTCAAGTTCAGCATAGCTAGCTAGCAAAGTGATTCACATTTCTTGCTAGCTAACCAAATGACACCTGCATCTCTAGCTGTAGCTACGAAAAACGGATATCAGGGGGAAAGGTTTGTCCCCCACTGCGCTAACGACATGACATCCTCCCAGTAGCTAGCTAACATTAGGCTCCGTGTTTTTAGCTTGCTAAATAAATAACTACATAAATAGATACGATAGCCCAGGGGTGTCAAACTCAAAATCAGCCCCCAGGCCATATAAAAAATAACAATATAATAAATGAGGGCCAGACATAGCCTATTTGTTTTTACAAAAAAAATGTGTAACTGCGATCCAAACTGGCCATTGTTGTATTACAAAAAGTATGGTCCTTTATAACTTTTGTACACTTATGTACAAAGGATGCTGTATAGTATTTTAAGATATTAAAACAAAATATAAATAATATATTTGTCCAGCCTTTGCTGCTATGCTTGCAGATGTGCATAATATGCTGTGAACCTAATCAAAAAGTGTTTAATAACTCCAAATAACAAAAACTTAGCTATAGGTTTGTTGTAACATTTTTTAAAAAATGTGCACTGCATGGATCACCGGTGCAGTTGAATGCAGCATTGCTGTATGGCACACTCAAAATGTATTGGAGTAGCCAGCCTTGTCTACTGCTCAAATGTTGCTGTAATAGGCCTACATGTTTCTCCTTTGCATGGTGTTTTGTTGCAGGTTTTGCTTTGGTTATTCATTGTCAAGCTTTAAAAACCGAAGCCAGACTGCAACATTTTAGTAGCCTAGCTAGGACTGTAAACATTACACACGAAAGCAGCGCAATTGAAGTTGAATTCTCCAATGAGAGCGCATCAGGCTGTAATTTCATAAAGTATTTGACTCAACTGTTTATACTCGCTTGTGGGTCCTATTCGGCCCGCGGGCCTTGTGTTTGACACATGCGCTAGCCTGTTAGCCACGTTATGATTGACTTGTGATCATTGCCCTTGCTAGTTTGATTGTATTGGCATTCCCAGCCTCAGCTCCAGTCGGCCATTTTTGTTCAAAATATTAAGTCATTGAAACTGAAACAGTGCATACCGAATGGGTGGAGGCAGAAAACAATGTACCAGGCCAGCTATTATTTACAATCTAATAGCAATATTTTTGGGACTATCAAGAAATGAATTGGTAAATTATATTAATCATGCGTTAAACTGCATCCATCTAGTCTGCCAACAATGCCTGGAATTTTTAGTCAAATAGAACCCATTTTTAAATCCTCTTATAAAGGCGGTTTTGAAGTATAAACTGGACATTTTATATTTTTGACTGTTCCATATCGGCAAAGTAGTTCAAACGATGTCAGTTCCACTTTAAACACCTAGCTACTACACTGTGGTTAAAGTTTACCCAGCTAGCAGAAGCACTCTAACAAAGAAACTGCTGTTACTCCCCTACACAGAGCAGGTCTGCAGGCACTAGCGCTAAAGTCTCACACAAAACTAATGGATATTGACATGGATGGACAGTAAAAAACTAAAACAACCTCTAAGCCTAAATGAAACTGTTGACCTGCCTTGGGGCTGTGCCTGTGCTGTGGGGATAGCTACATTACAGTGACAATCACAGATTGTGTAATAGTTGCTCATCACTGGTGAGTAACAGAAGAAATGCCATTCTACAGTGAGGGAAAAAAGTATTTTATCCCCTGCTGATTTTGTACGTTTGCTATAATTTTAATGGTAGGTTTATTTGAACAGTGACAGACAGAATAACAACAACAAAAATCCAGAAAAACGCATGTCAAAAATGTTATAAATTGATTTGCATTTTAAATGAGCCTGTCAACTATGCCTCTGCCTATCCCTGTTCTCTCCTCTCCGCACAGGCTACACAAACGCCTCACACCGCGTGGCTGCTGCCTCTCTAACCTGGTGGTCCCTGCACGCACCACTCACCTGGAGTTCCAGGTCTCAGGCAGCCTCTGGAACTGCCGTTCTGCTGCCAACAAGGCAGAGTTCATCCCAGCCTATGCTACCCTCCAATCCCTCGACTTCTTGGCGCTGACGGAAACATGGATTAACACTGAAAACACTGCTACTCCTACTGCTCTCTCCTCGTCTGACCATGTGTTCTCGCATACCCCGAGAGCATCTGGTCAGCGGGGTGGTGGCACAGGAATCTTCATATCTCCCAAGTGGACATTCTCAATTTTTCCCCTAACCCATCAGTCTATCTCCTCATTTGAATTCCATGCTGTCACAGTCACTAGCCCATTTAAGCTTAATATCCTTGTCATCTATCGCCCTCCAGGATCCCTTGGAGAGTTCATCAATGAGCTTGACGCCTTGATAAGCTCCTTTCCTCACAGTTCTGGGGGATTTCAACCTCCCTACGTCTACATTTGACTCATTTCTCTCTGCCTCCTTCTTTCCACTCCTCTCCTCTTTTGACCTCACCCTCTCACCGTCCCCCCCTACTCACAAGGCAGGCAATACGCTTGACCTCATCTTTACTAGATGCTGTTCTTCTACTAATCTCACTGCAATTCCCCTCCATGTCTCCGACCACTACTTTGTATCCTTTTCTCTCTCGCTCTCCTCCAACACTACTCACTCTGCCCCTACACAGATGGTAATGCGCCGTCGCAACCTTCGCTCTCTCTCTCCCGCTACTCTCTCCTCTTCCATCCTATCATCTCTTCCCTCTGCTCAATCCTTCGCCCTCCAATCTCCTGATTCTGCCTCCTCAACCCTCCTCTCCTCCCTTTCTGCATCCTTTGACTCTCTATGTCCCCTATCCTCCCGGCCGGCTCGGTCCTCCCCTCCAGCTCCGTGGCTTGATGACTCATTGCGAGCTCACAGAACAGAGCTCCGGGCAGCTGAGCGGAAATGGAAGAAAACTAGACTCCCTGCGGACCTGGCATCTTTTCACTCCCTCCTCTCTACATTTTCTTCATCTGTTTCTGCTGCTAAGGCCACTTTCTACCACTCTAAATTCCAAGCATCTGCCTCTAACCCTAGGACGCTCTTTGCCACATTCTCCTCCCTGCTGAATCCTCCCCCCCTCCTCCCTCTCTGTGGATGACTTCGTCAACCACTTTGAAAAAAAGGTTGACGACATCCGATCCTCGTTTGTTAAGCCAAATGACACTGCTGGTCCTGCTCACACTGCCGTACCCTATGCTTTGACTTCTTTCTCCCCTCTCTCTCCAGATAAAATCATGCGACTTGTGACGGCAGGCCGCCCAACAACCTGCCCGCTTGACCCTATCCCCTCCTCTCTTCTCCAGACCATCTCCGGTGACCTTCTCCCCTACCTCACCTCGCTGATCAACTCATCCTTGACCGCTGGCTATGTCCCTTCCGTCTTCAAGAGAGCGAGAGTTGCACCCCTTCTCAAAAAACCAACACTTGATCCCTCTGATGTCAACAACTACAGACCAGTATCCCTTCTTTCTTTTCTCTCCAAAACTATTGAGCATGCCGTCTCTAGCCAACTCTCTTGCTATCTCTCTCAGAATGACCTTCTTGATCCTAACCAGTCAGGTTTCAGGACTGGTCATTCAACTGAGACTGCTCTTCTCTGTGTCACGGAGGCTCTCCGCACAGCTAAAGCTAACTCTCTCTCCTCTGCTCTTGTCCTTCTAGACCTGTCTGCTGCCTTTGATACTGTGAACCATCAGATCCTCCTCTCCACCCTCTCCGAGCTGGGCATCTCCGGCGCGGCTCACTCTTGGATTGCGTCCTACCTGACCGGTCGCTCCTACCAAGTGGCGTGGCGAGAAGCTGTCTCCGCACCACGTGCTCTCACCACTGGTGTCCCCCAGGGCTCAGTTCTAGGCCCTCTCCTATTCTCGCTATACACCAAGTCACTTGGCTCTGTCATATCCTCACATGGCCTCTCCTATCATTGCTACGCTGACGATACACAACTAATCTTCTCCTTTCCCCCTTCTGATAACCAGGTGGCGAATCGCATCTCTGTATGTCTGGCAGACATATCAGTATGGATGACGGATCACCACCTCAAGCTGAACCTTGGCAAGACGGAGCTGCTCTTCCTCCCGGGGAAGGACTGCCCGTTCCATGATCTCGCCATCACGGTTGACAACTCCGTTGTGTCCTCCTCCCAGAGTGCGAATAGCCTTGGCGTGACCCTGGACAACACCCTGTCGTTCTCTGCTAACATCAAGGCGGTGACTCGATCCTGTAGGTTCATGCTCTACAACATTCGGAGAGTACGACCCTGCCTTACACAGGAAGCGGCACAGGTCCTAATCCAGGCACTTGTCATCTCCCGTCTGGATTACTGCAACTCGCTGTTGGCTGGGCTCCCTGCCTGTGCCATTAAACCCCTACAACTCATCCAGAATGCCGCAGCCCGCCTGGTGTTCAACCTTCCCAAGTTCTCTCACGTCACCCCGCTCCTCCACACACTCCACTGGCTTCCAGTTGAAGCTCGCATCTGTTACAAGACCATGGTGCTTGCCTATGGAGCAGTGAGGGGAACGGCACCTCCGTACCTTCAGGCTCTGATCAGTCCCTACACCCAAACGAGGGCATTGCATTCATCCACCTCTGGCCTGCTGGCTCCCTTCCTCTGCGGAAGCATAGTTCCCGCTCAGCCCAGTCAAAACTGTTCGCTGCTCTGGCACCCCAATGGTGGAACAAGCTCCCTCACGACGCCAGGACAGCGGAGTCACTCACCACCTTCCGGAGACATTTGAAACCCCACCTCTTTAAGGAATACCTGGGATAGGATAAAGTAATCCTTCTACCCCCCCCCCTTACCCCATCCCACCCCCCTAAAAAAAAAAAAAAAAAAACATTGTAAAGTGGTTGTACTACTGGCTATAAGGTGAATGCACCAATTTGTACGTCGCTCTGGATAAGAGCGTCTGCTAAATGACGTAAATGTAAATGAGGGAAATAAGTATTTGACCCCCTCTCAATCAGAAAGATTTCTGCCTCCCAGGTGTCTTTTATACAGGTAACGAGCTGAGATTAGGAGCACACTCTTAAAGGGAGTGCTCCTAATCTCAGCTTGTTACCTGTATAAAAGACACCTGTCCACAGAAGCAATCAATCAGATTCCAAACTCTCCACCATGGCCAAGACCAAAGAGCTCTCCAAGGATGTCAGGGACAACATTGTAGACCTACACAAGGCTGGAATGGGCTACAAGACCATCGCCAAGCAGCTTGGTGAGAAGGTGACAACAGAACTGTCAATCTCCCTCGGCCTGGGGCTCCATGCAAGATCTCACCTCGTGGAGTTGCAATGATCATGAGAACGGTGAGGAATCAGCCCAGAACTACACGGGAGGATATTGTCAATGATCTCAAGGCAGCTGGGACCATAGTCACCAAGAAAACAATTGGTAACACACTACGCCGTGAAGGACCGACATCCTGCAGCGCCCGCAAGGTCCCCCTGCTCAAGAAAGCACATATACAGGGCCGTCTGAAGTTTGCCAATGAACATCTGAATGATTCAGAGGAGAACTGGGTGAAAGTGGTGGTCAGATGAGACCAAAATCGAGCTCTTTGGCATCAACTCAACTCGCCGTGTTTGGAGGAGGAGGAATGCTGCCTATGACCCCAAGAACACCATCCCCACCGTCAAACATGGAGGTGGAAACATTATGCTTTGGGGGTGTTTTTCTGCTAAGAGGACAGGACAACTTCACCGCATCAAAGGGACGATGGACGGGCCATGTACCGTCAAATTTTGGGTGAGAACCTCCTTCCCTCAGCCAGGGCATTGAAAATGGGTCGTAAATGGGGATTCCAGCATGACAATGACCCAAAACACACGGCCAAGGCAACAAAGGAGTAGCTCAAGAAGAAGCACATTAAGGTCCTGGAGTGGCCTAGCCAGTCTCCAGACCTTAATCCCATAGAAAATCTGTGGAGGGAGCTGAAAGTTCGAGTTGCCAAACGTCGCCTCGAATCCTTAATGACTTGGAGAAGATCTGCAAAGAGGATTGGAACAAAATCCCTCCTGAGATGTGTGCAAACCTGCTGGCCAACTACAAGAAACGTCTGACCTCTGATTGCCAACAAGGGTTTTGCCACCAAGTACTAAGTCATGTTTTGCAGAGGGGTCAAATACTTATTTCCCTCATTAAAATGCAAATCAATTTATACAATTTTTGACATGCGTTTTTCTGGATTTTTTTGTTGTTATTCTGTCTCTCACTGTTCAAATAAACCTACCATTAAAATTATAGACTGATCATGTCTTTGTCAGTGGGCAAACGTACAAAATCAGCAGGGGATCAAATACTTTTTTCCCCCTCACTGTATGATTCCACTCCACTCTTCTTGTGCAAAGGAAATTGGTATAGGCCTACTACTACTGTCGCCTTGTAACAGTCAGTCCAACCAAGCTGTATGAACAAAATAAGACTATACACTGAGTGTACAAAACATTAGGAACACTTTCCTAATATTGAGTTTCACCCCCTCCTTTTGCCCTCAATTCATCAGTGCATGGACTCTACAAGGTGTCGAAAGCATTCCACAGGGATGCTGGCACATGTTGACTCCAATGCTTCTCTCGTGTCAAGTTGGCTGGATGTTCTTTGGGTGGTGGACCATTCTTGATACACACGTGAAATGGTTGAGTGTGAAAAACCCAGCAGTGTTGCAGTTCTTCACACAAACCGGTGCACCTTGTACCTACTACCATAACCCGTTCAAAGGCACTTAAATATTTTCTCTTGCCCATTCAACCTCTGAATGAATACACAATCCATGTCTCAATTGTCTCAAGGCTTAAATCCTTCTTTAATATGTCTCCCCCCTTCATCTACACGGATTGAAGTGGATTTAACAGGTGACATCAATAAGGGATCATAGCTTTCACCTGGTCAGTCTATGTCATGGAAAGAGCAAGTGTTTCTAATGTTTTGTACACTCAGTGTACATGTGAGAGGTATAATATTCAGACACTCTTGGAGAAGGACATTGAGAGAATGTATTTTCTTTGTAGTTTCTGAGCAGTGTTTCTGCATTAGCCTTCATAGGGGTACTTCATTAGTTACCTATGACAAAAGTCATTACTGGGGAAAGTGGGATTCAGCCCCTTGCCCCTGTCGCCACCACCCTCTAAAACCCCAGCGGCAGCCCCATCTGCTTCTGAGCAGGTAGGTCATCGGTCACTGGTGAGCACCCAAGCAGGGAGACTGTTGATCAGTGTGCCCCTCTCCCCAGGCAGCACACCTAGGAACATCCATCTCTCTGTCACCACTGGGGGCATGTACCCTCAATCTCCATTGCAGTTATAACCACCCTGCTCTTCTGCACCTCTACAGTCCCTGTAGAGGTACTCCACCCACACCCACCAGTTTCACCTATATGTATTTAGCAGTGATGCACCGCAAAAAAACAAAAGATTTTAAAATAACCATTTTAAACATAAGAATGTAGAACATATATATTTTTTAATAAGAGCATCTCTGAGAACTAACAATCACCACAATAAAAACTAGGCAGTCAGGGAAAATCAAAAATTCATTATGAGATTATTATGGATAAGAGCGAGAAGATTTATTGGAAAGGAGCATCAAGCTCATAACCCTGCACTTTTACCACCCTGTGAAGTTCATCATAACTTCTCATCTGTAGCCTAATTAACTGCATGCTTTCCCGACGAGTCGTAGTAGGAGGACCACAACACATGTCTTCGCGTGACTCCAAGTTTACTTCGATATGATAGTTATTATATCAACATTTGCACATAAGTGTTTCCACCGACGTTTCTCACAATTAATTTAACATACAAAAAGATCTAGCGTATTTTGTTTTGTCGACATTTGGAAATTTAACTGATAAATGTTCTGTTTCCATCAGACCTGTCATGACATTTTTTTATCCAACATGTACTTTATGCACATAAAAAGGTCAGATGGAAACCTGGTTAATGTTAGAAAAAAGTTCGGTCCAAATCCGATGTTAGGTACTATATTTATTGAATATTAAAAATTGACAATTTGGGTGCAATCAATTAACTTAATTTCTCAGAGATCAAATTATATTTCAAAAATAATGCTGCAGGAATGCTAATGTTATGTTTCTAACAGAAACAATTTCAGAACAAATCAGATGGTTGGTGTCAAAAACCTCTTTCTTGTGCTTTTTGAGGTGGAACGACCCAGCTGCTGTAAATCTCAATTTGCCTACTCAGGAGCCTAGAGTTTCATTAACTATCTCTGTCAGTGATTTCAATCTTACAATCATGTTTTGGCATGATTATATGTCTCATTTCAAGTAACTAGCTGCAGGATTAAAGAAACATTCAATCATATAGCCTACTTCACATAGAAACCCAAATAGTATATAGATAGAAAGATGTGTGGGTGTCATGTATGCTAGAATGGAGGTTTAAAAACTACAGCTGCATATGCATATTAGCCGAGACAGCATATCTTACACATGACATACATTGCAATACAATCTTCTCTAAAAACAGCTGGGCAAAATGTATACGATGTGCTCTGCAATAAGATGACCAGAGTTTGATTTCTAAACAAGATGAGTTCTCAAAATGTCAGCAGCTGCCTAATACCCTGGTGGTCATGCATAATGAATATAAGGTATGGAGAACGATAGAGTCAGCAGGATTATAGAACAAGTTCAGAAATGAATGTTTGAGTTTCAAATACTAAATGTTCAGTGAACGTGAATACATTTAGGTGGTTTAAATGATTAGCCTCACCTAAAAGTTGACGGTGCCAAATTCTTGGCAATCCATTATTCTACTACTAACCATGACTGAGTGAGGCTTTCCATAATGTACATTTCATACATTCGAACAAAGAACACCCATCACATTTAGTGTTTCACCATTTATTGAGTACGGAGACAAATAGCAAAAGGTGTCTCAGGCAGTATTTTAAGTATCTAAATATAGCGTAAACTACCAATCAATGCATATAGAAAGAGAAGTGCTGTGGAGGGCATAATCTTACAATGTTGTAGTCCAGAAATGAGAGCTTTACCATCTATGCCAAAAGCCTGAGCCTCTGACGGAGACAGTAGAACTGTCAAAACTTGGAAAGATAGTAAATTCATGTTGAGCTTCCTTGACATCTTAGCTGCTGCACATTTAGAATTTGCCGGAACGAGTCGTTTCTATGCGACACGGCAACGCGTAGAAGCAGATAACAGCGCGTCATACAGTGCTACCAAAACAAAGATCTCCACACATGCAAGAGGCATATCTCACTCGATACAAAACACTGAGTTTTCAGATTTCTCTCTGGGGTTTGTAGAACCACCTGCAACTGGACACTGACATTTATAAAGATAGCTGTTTTCCAGAATCGAAAACGAAGAGATTCTCGCCAATACCAGGTTAGTTGAAGAATCTATCGTGCCGTTTTGTATAGGTGAACCTGTAACATCCAGTAATGGATACCAAAAAACTTTGGTTACATCACATTATCTGTTGTATAATCTGTAGCTAAGTCCAACTAGGCCTATTGACAGGGATAATTTGGCATTTCTTGTTTGTCAGTATGAATGAAATTAGTGAGTCCTGCCTTAATGACTGTGTTAGCTTCATAATACTTGTCCTATTGATTTTTGTAGTTTTAAAGTATTACTTGGAGTTGAAATAATGATAGCTAGAGCTCCCTGTCCCGGAATGACATGCTAGTGATAAAGCCATCTGCTCCTGCTAGCTAGTAACAGGTCTGTTCCTTGTAGCTGGCTATTTAAATTGCTACGGTTGCTGCGTTCTAAGTAAAGTTGGGAGTTATTTTACAGCTTGCATTGATAGTATTATGTTTCTATAACTAAATAGCTAGATTACAAATATAAAAAAAGACTTTACCCATGGCAGTGGTTGAACGGAGGTCTCTCTCGAGCTGTCACACGCTGTGTTTAGTACCTTAGCTACGGAGAACGTGATTGGTAGACGTGATCAGCAGAGTTGGTACCTGGATAGTACAAGTTTTGATTGGTTTGCTGTTTTGACACTGCCAACAAACGGAAATGTGTTCAGAATAAATATACACCTTAAACATTAAGAATACCTGCTCTTTCCATGACGGACTGACCAGGTGAATCCAAGTGAAAGCAGATATGATCCCTTATTGATGTCACTTATTAAACCCACTTCAATCAGTGTAGATGAAGGGGAGGAGACAGGTTAAAGAATGATTTTAAGCCTTGAGACATGGATTGGGAGATACTCAATACCAGGAAGGTGTTCCTAATGTTTGGTATACTCCGTGTATATGAATGTCATTCTCTTTATGGTGATGTATCCTAAATAGGTACACAAAGGCAGAAATATGCAATATCCTCCTTTGCATATCTGGATATTATTTTAATGAGCTCCGCCACCAAACAAGACCAAATTTGGTTGGTCCGGACCAAAACTGAACCAATCACAGACATCTATGTTTAACAACTTTAGACATCAACGCACAGCAAACTCAGTAGAATAGAGTAGAGTTCAGTACAGTATATTACAGTGTACTAAACTGTAGTGTGCTCTACTGTGGACTGTACTATACTTTTCTTTACCGTACTCTACAGAAGAACCGGACGGGGGAAGGAAAGAAAAAAGATACCAAGAAAAAAAAGACAGCAATAGAGTCCAGACTTCACACACTCTTGCTTTGACCACCAGACGACAGAAAGAGAAAGAAAACAGTTATCAGCTGAACATAACAGTATGCCAGTGGAAGGGAGGACAGTAGCAGGTGACCAAACTGTGATTTCTGACTACTATGATTAAGGCTTTTGCTGGTAGATGTTTTCTAAGACCTTTCAGGTTATGTCGTTATAGGACTCGTTTTACAGTGGATATAGATACGCTTGTACCGGTTTCCTCCAGCATCTTCACAAGGTCCTTTGCTGTTGTTCTAGGATTGATTTGCACTTTTCGCACCAAAGTACATTTATCTCAAGGAGACAGAACGCGTCTCCTTCCTGAGCGGTATGATGGCTGCGTGGTCCCATAGTGTTTATACTTGCGTACTATTGTTTGTACAGATGAACGTGGTACCTTCAGGCGTTTTGAAATTGCTCTCAAGGATGAACCAGACTTGTGGAGGTCTACAAATTTTTTTCTAAGGTCTTGGCTGATTTCTTTTGATTTTCCCATGATGTCAAGCAAAGAGGCACTGAGTTTGAAGGTAGGCCTTGAAATACATCCACATCTCCAATTTACTCAAATTATGTCAATTAGCCTATCAGAAGCTTCTAAAGCCGTGACATCATTTTCTGGTATTTTCCAAGCTGTTTAAAAAGGCACAGTCAACTTAGTGTATGTAAACTTCTGACCCACTGGAATTGTGATACAGTGAATTATAAGTGAAATAATCTGTCTGTAAACAATTGTTGGAAAAATTACTTGTGTCATGCACAAAGTAGGTTTGTTAACAAGAAATTTGTGGAGTGGTTTAAAAACGAGTTTTAATAACTCCAACCTAAGTGTATGTAAACTTCCGACTTCAACTGTGTGTATGTATGTATATATATATATATATATATATATGCCTTAGCTCCTATGAACTTCACGTTGGTGCTCATGGGTCCTTTTACATGGAAATTACCTTAGGATTCTACGGTACATTTGTATACTTTTCAGCCAGTAGTTCTGAAAGTAGCACTCACGAGCCAAAAGTGCTTCCTCAAAATTGCGTACTACATCACATACGTATATATAGTGTATGTGGACACCCCTTCAAATTAGTGGATTCGGCCATTTCAGCCACACCCGTTGCTGACAATCTCCATAGAGAAACATTTGCAGTAGAATGGCACAGTCATAGGATGTCACCTTTCCAATAAGTCAGTTCGTCAAATGTCTGCCCTGCTAGAGCTGCCACGGTCAACTGTAAGTGCTGTTATTGTGAAGTGGAAACGTCTAGGAGCAACAACGGCTCACACAAGCTCACAGAACGGGAACGCCGAGTGCTGTAGAGCGTAGCACTCATAACCGAGTTCCAAACTGCCTCTGGAAGCAACGTCAGCACAAGAACTGTTAGTCGGGAGCTTCATGAAATGGGTTTCCATCGTCGAGCATCCACACAAGCCTATGATCACCATGCGCAATGCCAAGCGACGGCTGGAGTGGTGTAAATCCTGCTGCCATTTGACTCTGGAGCAGTGGAAACGCATTCTCTGGAGTGATGAATCACGCTTCACCATCTAGCAGTCCGACGGACGAATCTGGGTTTGGCGGATGCCAGGAGAACGCTACCTGCCCCAGTGCCAACTGTAAAGTTTGGTGGAGGAGAAATAATGGTCTGGGGCTGTTTTTCATGGTTTGGCAAGGCCCCTTAGTTCCAGTGAAGGGAAATCTTAACGCAATAGCATACAATGACATTCTAGACGATTATGTGCTTCCAACTTTGGGGAAGGCCCTTTCCTGTTACTCCCCCATGCAACAAGTGAGGTCCATACAGAAATGGTTTGTCAATATCGGTGTGGAAAAACTTGACTGGCCTGCACAGAGCCCTTACCTCAACCTCCTTCGGGATGAATTGGACTGCGAGCCAGGCCGAATCGCCCAACATCAGTGCCCAACCTCACTAATGCGCTTGTGGCTGAATGAAGCAAGTCCCCGCAGCAATGTTCCAACATCTAGTGGAAAGCCTTCCCAGAAGAGTGGAGGCTGTTATAGCAGCAAAGGGGGGTCCAACTCCATATTAATGCCCATGATTTTGGTATGAGATGTCCGACGAGCAGGTGTCCACATACTTTTGGTAATGTAGTGTATGTGCAGAGATGTGCACCACGTCATTGCTCTCCCTCTACTGTGTTTGCATCTTGCTAGCAGTCACTCAAATGGCGAGGGGCTGAAACTCATTGGTTGGAACTCGAATTGCAAGGGGGCTAGCCAACATGGGGGAATATGGAAGGGAAAATGGCGCTGCACAGATACCAGTAAACAGTCTCTTTCAAACAAGGGATTTTGTGGATAATTGCATATGCACGTATGAACTACACATTGACACATCCAGCCCTAAGCACGAGGTAAAAAATAAAATAATCCTAGTCGCCAAATATCAGGAGCATGTCTTTAACCCTTTACACTTGTGGGAATTGGCCTATATGGATAGGGCTAAATTGAAATGTTTCTAACAGAAGAAATATGAAAAGCATGGTAGTAATAGAAAGCGAACAGTTTGGAGATCATGTGAAAATCATTAGACCAAAGTTGAGGACACCAGAGTTCACCTGACAAGACTGAATCCAAACATTACACTGTTGATTTTATGTGCATTTTACATTTACGGTACTTTGCGCCACATTTGTTGATAACGAAATCTGAAAATAACCTGGATACATTCAGTAGCATAAGAATATTCCTGGAAAATGCTGGGTAGGGGCACCATAAGACAAAATTATCAAGGGCTTGAGTGAGAGGACTAACTAGTGTCTCCAAGTGGCCACACACCTCTCCAAAGTGTGCAGAGTTCCTAAGTCATTTCCATGCACTTTTATGACTCAAAGAAGAGACTTCAACTATACTGACCAAAACTATAAATGTAACATGTAAAGTGTTGGTCCCATGTTTCATGAGCTAAAATAAAAGATCCCATGTGTAACCACGCCAGCCCAGGACCTCCACATCCGGCTCCTTCACTTGCGGGATTGTCTGAGACCACTGTAAAACATTTTGACCAATCGATTGGTCGAAAGAAAAGACTCTCGGTGCGTTCAAGTGCGTGTTCCGCTGCAAATTTTCTCACAATAGACAAACACAAAGGCTCATTATGTTCAGAACCACCCAGGGTATGACGCCATGTCATCTTGCAACTGTGCATCAAACATTATAAACTTTGACACTGTATTTGACATGAGTTTTATGATATGGAAATGTGAAGTGCACATGTGGACGGGTGTTTGGCTTGCTTGTATGATATCAAAGTGGTATTTATTAGAATCCTCAACGTCTCATCTTTCAAAATCCATAGAGTCCTCTTAAATTTACAGCAATTCCCTCACTCAGACTACAAAATGTTTTCAGGGAGGTATGGGGGTAAATTCTTGTTGCGTATGGTGCACAAGTTCAGAACAGCTGTCAGTCAAAACCAATACAGCACTATGAATCGCAAAGCCTGAGCTATGACGTAATTTACGGCATGTTACTGTACAGTCACTGCGTTCCAATTTAGACGCTTATCAGTGTCCAAATCTGCCATGTTCAACCCTTATATGGGTAAGAGTTTTATATGCTGCATCAGTTGGGCTACAGGTGATAATGCTTATTGCTAATAGCATACATGATAATATAGACCATGCATGGTCCAATATGGTAAATTGTACCAATATGTTTTTGGCATCATTTCTGGAGGTGTACATTATACATTTTAGATGGGGAGGGGGAGGGTGGGGGTGGGGGCCCCCCGCCCCGGCTAAACATGGTCGAAATGTTTTTACTTGTATTTTTCCATATATAGACAAACCCAATGCGTTTTAATAAAATCAACTACATGCTTGTCTGATGAAATAATACACAAATGACTCAAGAGGAAGCCAGAGATCAAGATAACCAGAAGACAAAAACCTTAACCTAACCATCCTCCTCCCACACCTGCTGGCTTTCGTAGATTCTGCCATTACTCTCCTGAAGTTGCCGGTAATAGGCTACACGAGGAGTTGGCAACCTTTCTCATGTGGAATGCCAACTTATCTTACCATTTCTACCGATCTGCGTGCCAGTTATAGTTTTCATATGCACATTTTCGTGGAACAGTTTCATTTAATTTATAATAACGTCTTCGTATCTCAATCATTGTCATGTGGTTAATCAAAATTCTATCCAAATGATACAAACCTAAAAAGTAACTTTTTTGCCCACGGGATAAGAGCTCATCAGGTAGGCCTATTTTATGACATTGTTTTCACTTTACCGGTGAGTGGTTATCGAAAGGGAGAGCTGGAAAGATTTTTCAAATAGGCTACACTGAGGAACTACTGTCATTCTCAATGGATGTAAAAACAGACTTCATTTACTTGCCGTTTGAAGTGAAGAAAAAATTACTTAGTGGTGGTGAGTTAAGACAATCAGAAATACTATCAGATCACCAAATGGGCACAATTATAGGCCTACATTTGCACGCAGGTCAGGTATCCTAGGCCTACTTCTATGCGTAATCAGGTGTGGGTCCTTCCTCAACATTGACAGGAGCGCTCCAAACAAAAGACAATAAATAAATTGACAAAACTCGTAAATGGAATGAAATAAACCAAAACTTGTTTCTCACAAGTGTAGCATAGGGTGTGCGCGCTGCAAACAATGTGACCACTCCAACAATGAGAATGGTAAAAGACTGTAATAATAATAATAATATATTGAATGCATTAACAGAAATTACCGTAACCAAACAAACATTGCTGATTAGAAATTATGGGAATGAACAGTAAATGTACTACTGGTGTGCCATCCCCACGGCCTCCGGAATGGATTAGTCCTCTGAAACAGGCGCAAATCAGACAGGTGTCTCATGTGCCATAAAAAATATATATATATTTGCGACTGCTCGACAAAAAGATCTTGGTCGACCAACAGCCTATTGACAAAACAATCAGTCGACTAAATGGGGTCAGCCCTAGTGCAGTGTTTCCCCTACATGCATCTAGCAGAGGTGCACCGCCGCTGCTAAATTGTGGCCACCAAATATTCAACATTTTAAAATGTTTTTGTGTGTGTTTTTTTATAAACCTTTGGGATGGTACAATGTTTTCAGTGTAAACTTAAAACGACTAAAATCTGATATAAAGTATGAAGAAAAGATAGTGGAGCAATATATAATTAAATAAGATCATCTTTGAGAACTAACAATCACCTAAATAAAAAAATAGACAGTCAAGGATAATCAAGAATTCCAAAAATGTCATGTCATGGGGCCCCCATTGATTTTGTTATAATGTTTGAGTCACTCAGACAGCATAAGAACACGGCATAAGCCATGGCAAAATGTGTAGAATTGCAGGAAACTAGCTTTAAAACTGTAAAATGTTATCTCAGCCCCACGGCAAAATGTGTTGAATTGTGTAGAATCTCCCCCCCCCAACTTTGCCACTGCTGCTGAATAAAATCCTAAAGGAATTCATTGCTCATGCTTCATAATGTTTACTTTACAAAGAGGAAGTTGATAACAGCTGATGTTTGGTGGTGACATTGAAACACCTGAGACAAATTGATGTTGCGTTAAAACTAAGACAGCAGACAGGCTTACAAATAGGCCCAGAGACTGAAAAATATTTTTAAAAGCATTAAAACCAGAAACTTGATGAGTGATGTCTATGAACATTCCACTGTCAGTGTCGGTCGGGTGACTTAAAATAATTGGAAAAAGGTTGTTGTATCATTACTCAAATGTACTATACATTAATAGTTACTAAGCTTATTGTATCATCATTGCATCCAGTATCCGTTCCCAGCCGCCATGCCTCTCTATTCTAACCACTACTCCCTCTATAGCAGTGTTAATGAAGAGTAATGACAGAAACAAGCAGAGCCTGCCACAGCCTGACACCACATATCACCAGACCAGACCCTGCCTGCTGCTGGCCTTGACTGGAAGGCTGGCTGACAGCAGTGTGTGTCTGTTTGAATGAGACTATGAAAGTGAATGGAGATAGAGGGCAGTGCTCGTTATTGCCATCTCTCTTCTGTCAAACTGGCCATTATTCTACTGCAGCGTTTCCCAAACTCTTTCTTCAGGACCCCAAGGGGTACACGTTTAGTTTTTTGCCCTAACACTAAACAGCTGATTCAAATTATAAAAGCTTGATGATTTGTTGATTATTTGAGTCAGCTTTGTAGTGCTAGTGCACCCCTAGGGGTCCCGAGGACTGAGTTTGGGAAACCTACTGTGTAGTCAAAGCAGAGCCATGAATACATTATATGACTCTGATACAAAGTGCAGCAGATATAAAGGACCAGGCTTGATGGTTAGAATCAAAAATGAGTTTCGGATGAGAGCCAACTAGTGTATGATGTAAGCCTGGAGCCAATCTGAATTGTTCTGTTTTATTCATGACTGAAACAGTAAAATTCTGATTGGATCTAGGCTAACAGAGATTAGCTTTTCCACTCAAATTCCCTTTACCCCTATCCTTCGCAAATGTATATGTACAACTGCCAATGCTGATTTAGGCCTTGCCTGGCTGGCTTGATGATGTGTGACCTATCACTGCACTTGACCAACCAATGAAATGTTTCATCCCAGATTCCCCACATACTCGACCTTCCAAGGCATTGTTCTCAGAAATAGTTAGGATGCTTTTATTTTTTTTAACCTTCATTTAACCAGGTAAGCCAGTTGAGAACAAGTTCTCATTTACAACTGCGACCTGGCCAAGTTAAAGCAAAAAACGTTATCTGTTTCCAGAAGAAAAAAAACGTTTTAGTATCCAGGGACAATACAGTGCTGGCAGGGCAGTAACTACAGTGCTGGCAGGGCAGTAACTAGAGTGAGTGGGAAATACAACAGGTCTGGCAGAAGTTACTGGTAATACACGTTTGGTCAGTCTCTCTCTGGGAAAAACAACAATCACAGACTCCATCACACAACGAGGAGTGTCATGGCAACTCCTGTGTGTGACAAATGATTTCCATCTCTGAATACAATTACTAGGTCCACTATTCACCGACTATAAATAACTAGCTACAGCCCAAATAGTAGCATAATCATGTAATCATGAACATTAGGTTTATCTAATTGTTGTAGGCTCTCACCTATCTATGTCAAAGAAAATAAAACAAATCCGAGATTACATCCAATAATAATAATAATAATCTCACAGGATGCTGTCAACGTTTGTTTTACATCAATGATTGAAATACTGTAATTTCAGCTGTGACAACAATAACTCACCAGGTTCAGTACAGTAAAGTTAGCTGGCTATGAGGACACATGATGAGTATCAAACATCCAGCTAACTAGGCTAACTTCATCGTCAAAAACATCAGCTAGCTGGTTAACGTTAGCCACTTAGCTAGCTAGCTAAGTAAATTCAATGTAGCTTAGTCATGTCTCAGAACCTGTAGCTAGCTACCAAGCCATAAACAATGGAAGCTTCACTTGCTAAAAATAGATTCATATTGAGAACGTGCATAAATTATACTGGCCAACATTAAGTAGCTAGTTAAGTTAGCAACAGCTAGCCAACTACATTTCTTGACAGTTTCACTTGTCTGTCAAGTTTATAACGTTATCTATTTAGCGAGCTAACTTAGCTAAAAAGCTAACTGACTGGCTAATAAAGCCTAGCCCAACTTCCTAACGAGTCAAATAACGAAGTGCTTTATTCCGATACAAATTACACAAACCGTAACAGTCTACTTACCCTTTGTAGTAAGCTTTTACCCGGACTTGGTGAGGGTTTTCGCCGGGGTGAGACATGGTGCTGTCCCGCAACGTCGGCATCATAAACTCTCGGATTCCGAACTCCGCTCGCAGAAGATGCTTTCCTTCTGGCTGCGACTAACTTAGCTGTGTACCACGCCCAAAACGATCTCCTCTGTAACTTGCCTAGATAGACAAAACAATTAGATAGCTGACTAGCTATGGAAACGAACAATTCGAGTTTTCTTAATTTTACAAAATCCAGACAAAGTAATGTACAACTTCAGGAGTCCGCCAAACAACATTCCCTACTGCAAAAAGGCCTCACGACGGACGAATCCATTAGCGGAATGTAGGAGGGGCCAAAAACTACTTGAATCAACAAACTAAACAAGAAGATACACTGTCTGATCGTAGATAATATTCGGTAAATGGAACATATAAATACAAGGCGAATCATATGAATGTCATATATTGTAATGATAGACAAGGAGTAAATGTTATTTTTAACACAATGCTGTAAATGTGAATGTGTTCAGCATTCCGATTGTACCAACTGAAATGAAAGGGGGGGGGGTCAATGGGAAACATTGTACATGGCCATTTATACATATAATTTATTTTCTATAAAAATATAATGTGGTAGTTGGAAATGTAGTTCTTGAAATAAAATTCATATTTTGGAAATACAAATGGGTCGTTTTGGCTACATTTGCCATACAAAACTAAACCACTTTACAGTCATAGAAGACTGTAAAGAATGCACTCACTAACTGTAAGTCGCTCTGGATAAGAGCGTCTGCTAAATGACTAAAATTTAAAATGTAAAATGTAATACATGAGCATGACACATACCAGCATTTCTCTGTTTGATCATCATGGACTAATCATTATTTATGTATGGTCATTATATATGTAAAAACAAGACATTTGCACCAATCTGTACCTATCCGGTGTATGTGACAATAAAACACACACATACATACATATATGTATTTGTGTATATATATATAGGCTAATGAAGCTGAGGACTGAGGAAAAGCTGGGGCCTCTTTTCCCGAGTCTTGTGCCCCCTAGTGGTGATAGTGTTACAGTAGATACTGCCAGTAACATAATTAATGTGTAGGTATAGGTCCCCAGACTCCACAAGGCTACCTTTAGACTGCGTTTCGTGACACAGCTTGAACTTGACTTGATATTTGTTGTTTGTTGCATGTTGAATAAAACCTTGACTGAGTCTCCAAAATGAGAAATGAGCTTTTCACACTAACCCCTCTTGCTCTACTGTGTAAGGTCCTCCCGCACTGCAAGTGGTGCTGTGTCTGGGTTTTCATTCCGTCCGGCCTATTTGTTTTTCTCTCCATTTTAGCAGTACAGGCTTGACGCATTAGAACATGACTGGGATTGTGACAGTCTGAACCGGTGGGTTTTCGTTCGGTCACTTCGCCATGGGTCAGGTCTAATAACAAATCCAGCCAGGTAACGCTAATGATAGGTGAACGATTGTGCATGGTGCATATATAAGGCTCTTATAGGTGGCTATAGAATTGGCCGAGGAAATAGAGGATGATGCCCAAACAGAATATATTTTATGTAGAATTATTATACGATTTTGATTTAGAATAATGAATAAATAAATTATCGTATAGGTAGGTTACTGCAGCCTATAGTTGCCAGCACTGTACATCCAGCGAGAAAAGGCCAAAAGGGGTGCCTGTAGCCCAATGCATGAATTGCCCAATTAAATACATTCCGCACATGATTTAACGACAATTGTTCAAAGATTTTAAATTGCATAACGGATTTGATGCATTGCTATTGTTGAATGAAAATGTTTGTAAAATTCAGCAGTCTGCTTGTCAGTGCATGTTTGTGGCTATAGGGTTTGGAATATTTTCTCGGTCGAGCGTTAGGTGTGTGTTGCACAAAAACTACATACATGTTTGAAAATGAAATAGTATAGCATCAGGAATTGGAACATAATCAATATCAGCAATCTATTCTGTCTCAAATGGTCCCTTTTTACCAAAATGTTTTGAGCAAATTAAAGTAGGCTATACTTTATTTACACAAATTAGGCTACATGTAAAACATGTGGACAAAATAGCCTATTTCAAACTAGGCCACTTCATTTTGAAGGTTTGTGTAATTTTCTTTAAATTTCATTCAACAATTCAAATGCTGGATACATTTAATTTGATATAGCCTGTTTTTCAGATTCTTCCAGTATTTTTAAGTGTAGGCTATATAAACCTGATGAGTAGGCTATACTAATCAACATGACATCCAAGCGCAGAGGCTTTATCAAAATAAATTTCTGATCTGATTGCAATGTATATTGATTGCAAGGCCTATATATATATATTAGGCTATAGGCTATTGAATTTCGATCATTTCAAACATGGAAAAACTTGGAAAATGTCAAGGTCATATGGGGAAAAATTCAAAAACAGAAATGTACTACCATTATGACAAGGAAATTAACAAAACTGAATGATTTCGTTGAAAACGCAGCAGATCAAAGGAAAAAACCCAACGAACAATTGCTCGATAAGAACTTAATGTCGACCTGATTTTAGTACAATTCCTTGTTTAGGCGTATACAAGACCCGGTTTCTGATTTGCTATTTCTGGGCTGATCATGAGCTTCTTTCAATAAATTGAATAGGTCAGTTGAAAACCTAAAAACATGCAATTAATACAGCTCGGGTCTTATTAAACAAACTTCATTAAAATATATTACACTTTTGCAAAGAATTCTTTATAACTAAGACAAATAGCCTACTCTAGTGACCAGGGTCCAGGGACATAACTTGGGGGCCTTCATATCTATAGATCTTTAAAGGATTCTTTTTTTTTCTGAGGTCATTGGCCCCAATGTCTCGTTTGTGAATTTAAGACCTATGAATGTAAAATAATACTTTTCTTCGATTTAAGGTTGTAAGAAATGAGCAGAATGTGCACACAGAGCATGGAAACTCTTCACTTCTATCAACCTCTAGATTTATAGCCACGTGAGGAGCACTCTGTCTTGGTCCAGTCAAGCGATCTTCATCACATCCCTTTGATCCAGTGGGCCCCATTTCTCAAGTGTATTCAAATGAACCCAGCACGAAATTGTCATTGACATTGTTATAGATAGGCCTATGCATCTATGATTAGATTTATTTTATGATGGGACAATTTATCAGAAAAATTACATCCCAACAAATATTATCTTAGGGATGTAGAAGGTGGGATTTTTTTTTTTTTTTTTTCATGAACAAAGTAGGCCACCAGATATAAATGTTATTTTCCAAAAAATACATCCAGCATCCCATATGTCAAATCAAATCAAATATGTTTAGGCTATTTACAAACTTTAAGAGAGGTGTTTTCTGTGTGTCCTTTCCAGTTGGCCCAGTGATACAGACAGTAGCCTAGTTTTATCAGTAGCATGATGGACAGGCAGAGCCCTGATAAGACAGAGGGAGGAGGAGAGCGTGAGACCAATGGAACTGCTGCTACTGTCACTGTCACCTCTAACACCAAAGCAATTACAGCGGTTGCCAACAACAACGCCATGACGACAACAGCCAGCACCACGCCCCCACGCAGTCAGGCCCCTCCCACCTCTCTGGGCACCGCCCCTATAGAGAGCCAGGCGGTTCAGGTGAGATAGGGGACAGGGAGGGAGACAGAGGGGACAGTGTCAGTGTGTGTGGTGAACTTCAAATAATGAAGCCACTAGTCTGGGTTTCAGTTTTAGCTAACATTCCATTCCTTGCCACTCCTGTCATTTTCCAAAGAGACTGGCCTTTCGGCAATCTCAATGTTGAAAATGTAGCCGAATTTACTGCAGTTGCTGATTGGTAGTTGAAAACAACACTCATATTTTCCATAACAATGTTATGGAACATGGGGTGCGCGCAAATTTGGCGCAATAAGAACACCAACAAACAATATCGTTATGACCTGCTGCGATCATTCTCTTGTGAGAAGGCAGTGTCAATGAAGATCATGTTGTTCAAAGTGTCTAGAGGACTCCATAATGAGAGAGATAAATAATGATGTGGAAAATATTAGCCTACAAGATTCAATCGAGCCAAGTTTGCTTCAGTTGCATGCCATTAATGAGAGGAAAGAAACGCAAACCTGCCACCTGTCGTCATTCCTCGCACATATGCTAATCATCATGACTTGCTTAGGCCTACATGTGTAAAACGTTGTAATGCTCATTTCAGTTATATTATTTGTCCCTCCTCTCTTGTTAAGAGATGGAGTCCAGACAGGCTGCTTTAGGAAGTACACACACACCCTGAAAGGACCAACCCAGCAAATTGGTCAGTGTTGATTTTTCAGTGTAACATTTCTAGTGTTGATTCAGGAGTTACATTCACTCTGTAAGAGTGAAATTAACACTCAGTGGTCTAAAATAACCCCTAGTGTTGGTGTTAATAACCAGAGTTATTGTTTTACATTTTGGAGAGTAAAACAGCCCATCAAAACCACGCCCATCATTATCATATTTCCCAGCATGCACTACAGCAAGTAGATATTTTAATTCTTGTTTTTAATATCTGTGTTTTTGCATGTACATTGATTGATTAATCATATGCTACACAAAGATAAATAACATATATATTTCTAAACTAATCCAATCAGTTAGTTAGAGTTTTTGCACCCGTTACTGAAATTGTTTTTCCAGGTTTAATGGTTAGGTAGTCTTCTTATCAACTATCCTAACTCTGACAGTCATTCTGAATGCAGGCTGCGGGTGAATAAAAATGCCAACTTTTGGATATCCTAACGGTGTCTCATATTGAACTGCATATTAAACGTTGAGATTGCTGAAAGACCCGTCTCTTTGGCAAATGACAGGACTGGCAAGGAGTAGAATGTTAGCTAAAAAGACTGTCTTCATTTGAACACCACTTTGCAAGCCAACATAATTTGACTTTGAGGCCTGATGTGGCCTGTAAACCAGGAGTTTCCTAACACCACTGGGTTATGGTAAAACTAGGCCATCAAAGTAAGGCCTTATGACAGGGCTGCCCAACCCTCTTTAGGGAGATCTACTGTCCTGTAGGTTTTCAGTCCAACCATTATTTAGCATATCTGATTCAGCTAGTTAAGGTCTTGTTGAGCAGCTAGCTAATAAGTAGAATCAGGTGTGTTAAATTAGGGTTGGACTGAAAACCCACAGGACCGTAGATCTCCAGGAAAAGGGTTGGGCAGCCCTGCCTTATGATATACAGTATGTATGGTATTGTCATAGTTTAATTTGAATGGTAGCATTCGCCTAGGTACTCACTTGGTGAAAGTCACAAGCCTTTATAAGGAAATAATTCAATAACCATGTCTCTGTCACAAAAAAGTACAGTCATGGGTGGTAACTCAAAACATTCCCTAGAAAAGAAAAGGCAAATTAGGCTTTACACCATACAGTTTTAAAACAACACCCAAAAATGATTTACTGTAACACTACAGGTGTTCATTTCTTGCACTGAGAAAGTTTAACAGCGTCAGCACTAAGCAAAGTGTGTCCAGTTTACTCTAAATGAAGTGTTGTGTTTTACACTGTAGTAGAGCTACGCAAACATCACAATCGAGTTAATTTGAACACTTTAAGAGTTGAATGGGGAACACTGCAACAGAGTTAAATCTTTAACACTTTCAAACGTGTTATGTTAGTAGGCCTACAGTGGGACGCATATGTTCACTGAAAATAGTGTACATTTTACACTTTCCGAGTTAAATGGGGGACAATGCAACAGAGTTAAATCTTTAACACTTTCAAACGTGTTATTAACACTGGTACAGTGGGACTTATATGTTCACTGAGACAGCTATAGTATTACTAGAGACGTTGGTTATGTAATTATTATCCCAGATTGTACCTTATTCCAGAGGAAGATTTGTTTTTAGTTTTTCCAAACAGCCCCCTGTAATAATTGTTTTATTCAATTGAGTCTAAGACGGAAGCCTGGTGGGTTTTATTCTAGGTGTGAAGATATTTAATCATCATGACGATAAAAGGCTTCAGTGATCACTTGTGCTTGGCTGCAAAATGTATACAGTGGCTGTCCCTATAGGTCTTATTTATAAATTGAGGAAATGTGATTGATCATAATCATTATTTTAGCGATCCACGTTAGACGTCCCTCGTAATGAAAAGGCCCCCCATTCTGCTGATGTGAGCTGCTGGGCTCCAACGCTGGACAGCGCAGTTGGTCACTAACGTTATGGATGAGAAAGTGAACTTGCCATTTCCAAAAAGGAGCTCAGTGGGAAATTGGGGAAGTCTTGCTTTGTGATCTGTTGCCTACGCCAACAGCACTAGGGTTTCATTAAATAGGCCTAGGCACTATACTTTTTTTATTGCACAATTCATTAAACTGACGCATTTGGCAATGGTCAAAATCAAATAAAATTGTATTTGTCACAAGCGCCGAATACAACGGGTGTAGACTTTACCGTGAAATGCTTGCTTACGAGCCCTTCCCAACGATGCAGAGTAAAAATATATATATATTTTTTAAAGTAATGAAAGATGAATAAAAACACAAGAAGGAAGCTATATACAGGGAGTACCAGCACCAGATCAATGTGAAGGGGTACGAGGTATTTGTGGTAGATATGCCCATAAAGGCAGAGTAAAGTGACTAGGCATCAGGATAGATAATCATAAGAGTATGAATAAAGAACAGAGTAGCAGCAGCATATGATGAGTGTGAAAGTGTGTGTGTGTGTGTGTGTCCATGTATTTGTGTGTGTTGTGTCAGTATGCGTGTGTGTGTTATGCGTGTGTGTGTGCATATGTAGTGTATGTGTGTGTGTGTGAGTGAGTGGGTATATAGTGTGTATACTGTATATAGTCTTGTGAGTGTTCATAGAGGGTCAATGCAGATAGTCCGGGTAACCATTTAATTAACTATTTAGCAGTCTTATGGCTATTGAGCAGTCTTATGGCTTGGGGGTAGAAGCTGTCTTGGAGAGCCGAAGCTCCGGTACTGTTTGCCGGACGGTAGCAGAGTGAACAGTCTATGGCCATTTTTGGTGCCTTCCTCTGACCAGCATGATATAGAGGTCCTGGATGGCAGGGATCTCGGCCCCAGTGATGTACTGGGCCGTCCACACCACCCTCTGTAACACTTTGCGATCGAGGGAAGTGCATTTCCCATACCAAGCAGTGATGCAGCCAGCCAAGATGTGCAACCAGAGGCGTCTTGCCCATAGGGGACACAAAGGCATGTGGCCCCTCAGATCTGTCCTGTAAAAAAAAAAAAAATGTTTGGTTGTTCATTCTCTGTAATACTACTAGCCACCTAGCAATTTTATGAAATTGGCTTTAGCTAGCCCAGATAGGTTCCCAATCTCATAACTAGCTACCAAGTTAGAGTAGCTAGCTTGCTAACTATCTTAGCTGGTATGCCTGCTGGCAAGGTTGGTAGACTTTAGAAAAGCAAGCAATTACTAAATGTACTGAATAATACTCACATTCCTTTGAATCTTTTACACAGATTTTAGCAGAGATGCAAATTTAGTTTCTTTAAAAAATAAACACCTGTCAGGAGGATACAGACAGCTCAAGAGGTATGCTTAGATATGCAGAAAAATAAACATATTAACATAGAATTAAGCATAATGATTATGGCTCTACATTACAGGAAAAATCTGTTTTAGGTGTTTAAAAAAATGCCAATATGCATGACGCCCCTGTGTGCAACTATAGAACCTTTTGAGGATCCGATGGCCCATGCCAAATCTTTTCAGCCTCCTGAAGGGGAAGAGGCGCTGTCGTGCCCTCTTCACGACTGTGTGGGTGTGGGTGGACCATGTTAAGTCCTTAGTGATGAGGACGCCAAGGAACTTAAAGCTCTTAACCCGCTCCACTACAGTCCTGTTGATGTGGATTGGGCGTGCTCTCCCCTCTTTCTCCTGTAGTCAACAATCAGCTCCTTGGTCTTACTGTTAAGGGAGAGGTTGTTGTCCTGGCGCCACACTGTCTCATTGCCGTCGGTGAAAAGGCCTACCAGCGTCGTGTCGTCAGCAGACTTGATGATGGCGTTGGAGTCGTGCATGGCGACGCAGTCGTGGGTGAACAGGGAGTAAAAGAGGGGACTAAGTACCTGGGCCCCCGTGTTGAGGGTCAGTGTGGCAGAGGTGTTATTGTCTACCATCACCACCTGGGGCTGGCCCATCAGGAAGTCCAGGATCCAGTTGCGGAGGGAGGTGTTCAGTCCCAGGGTCCCGAGCTTGGTGATGAGTTTGGAGGGGAGTATGGTGTTGAACGCTGAGCTGTAGTCTATGAACAGCATTCTCACATAGTTATTTCCCCTCTTGTCCAGGTGGGAGAGGGCAGTGTGAAGTGCAATTGAGATTGTGGATCTGTTGAGGTGGTATGCGAATTGGAGTGGGTCCAGGGTGTCTGGGATGATGGTGTTGATGTGTGTCATGACCAGCCTTTCAAAGTACTTCATAATTACAGATGTAAGTGTTACAGGGTGATAGTCATTTAGGCAGGTTACCTTGGAGTTCTTGGGAACAGGGACAATGTGGGTCAGCTTGAAACATGTTGGGATTACAGACTGGGACAAGGAGAGATTGAAATTGTGTGTCCCAGAAGTAGCAATATAGTTTGGTCACTTATTTTGAGCAAATAAAAAATAAATATATATTTGAGGAAAGAAGCACCTTGCTTGCTGCATATAAAATAGGCTACAGCGTTCACAATGAACTGGCGGGGAAGTTTGAAGGGCAAGAGCTTCTCTGGTGCGATGTGATCACATTGGCTGGTGGTAAAAATGCAATAAATGGGAATCCTGTGTTCTCCCAGCGCCCAATGGTTATGTTTACAATGAAATGTATTACGTCAGAATGCCCAACATTTTCCTATCAGTCTAATTTGCATAAACATTGGATGATAGCTGTGAGGGTTATCGAATCAGGATCAAATCCTCTGATCTCCTCAAGTTCATAAATTATATTTGGCAAATGACAGGAGTGGCAAGGAGTGGCATCAAATGTAGCTATGAAGCCATATCTGTATGTAAAGCAAAGGCTAGTCTTCTAAGCATAACCAAGCTAGCACATACAGTAACGTTCTGAGAACCATATGTTTCTTAGAGCTTGGTGAGAGCGTGGTTGTCCTATGGTTCTTTTGCATACAACCTTCCCACAAAGTTCTGGGAATGGTGCAGAATACCCAGCTAGCGCATAACATTCTGAGAACCATATGTTTCTTAGGTAGGAATTTCAGTACTTCAGCATAACGTTTTCTGCAGGTTTCCTCATTGTTCTATTTAAAGTCATGTTCTCAGAACATTAAGAAAATGTTCCATTAAAACCACAAGAAAACATTACTAATGTTCAAAGAACGTTATTTAAAAACATAAACATTCTCTCTATCCTCTATCTTGTTAAGTGTGTTCAGGTGTGTTGGCCATGCCCACTCATTGGCCACACCTGATCTTAATGAGTTATTGTTTCCTTTGAAATGGGGTCTGTTTGAATAGACTAAAATCAACGTTTCGAACGGACCCGAGGACAACTAATCCCGTTCCGTATAGACCTGGTTGGATCCAGACCCGGTCCGATCCGAGTGAGGGAAGCAGCAGAAAAGTCATTTTTTAAGTTACTTTATTAGACAGAGCTGGGAGAGTGATGCAGCCAGCTCTAGCAGGCGGGGGTGGGGCAATACTGTGATTGAGTGACACAGGGAGCATGGAGGATTCGATATCTCCTAACTTAGCCTATTGCCGCTATGATGACTTATGTAGCCTATTGCCACTATAATGACTTATGATTGGCTAACAACAAGCTACACGCTCCACTCTCGTGAAAAGCACGAGCAGCCGCATAAATTATAACATTTCTCTCTCTCTCTATTGCAGCTGTCACGTTCGGATCTATACGGATCCTTCCGGAAAAGTCAGTTAAAATTACACATACCCAAGACCCGTGACAATAATATCAGATCCGACCCAGACGTGTGACATTATTTTGAATTCTGGATCCGGACCTGCTCAGGTCTCGGGTATTCGGGTGTAGGTGGATCCGTAAAGACCTCTAATGCTAGCTCCATCCTGGTGGCTCAGTGGACTAATTCCATAGATAGAGAACAGAAGGTAATAGGTTAGAATCTCACTGACGCTGTGCCACAATAAAAAAGAAATGTGTTTGCATGATTAATGCCTAAGCAAATGAATTTCCATGTGTCCTATCTGTGCTTCAAAACTGTAAACCCAAACTAAGCTAGCAGTGTTATTAAAAGTCTTATTGAAACATGTTCTCAGAACGTTATTTAATTACCTTCAAATGATTTATATTCTCAGAACATTAATAAAACCTCCCAGGAGAACATTCTCAGAACCTTCCTACAACCTAAAAATGTATGTTCCCAGAACAGGCAAGATATTCACTTCCGTTCTCAGAACGTAAAAAAATAACATTCAGTTTTACCAGTCAGAAAACGTATGGCTTCGTTCCCTGAACCAATGGGAAACCAAAAAAAGACATTCCCACAACTTCCAAGGAACCAAATGTGCTAGCTGGGAAGAGTGTTATCTTGACCAAACCTGGGTCGTTCAGCATGCCTGGTATCGAACCCTGATCATGCACGTGCTGAGCTAAAGCTGAGGCATTAGTTCTGGGAGCTAACATGAGTCATCAGCTCTGGTGAGCGTAGTAGTCACCGAAACATTCCCAGCGACACAATATGAGTATTGTTTCTCTGCTGTCTCTCTCTCTAGCCCATCCACAGCAGGTCCCAGACCATGGCAGCTCAGTACCTGCAGCAGATGTACGCGGCCCAGCAGCAACACATCATCCTGCAGACAGCTGCGCTGCAGCAGCAACAGCCACCCAGTAACAGGCAGTCCCCTTCCTTACCCCCTGCTGCCAACACCACGGTGCCCCAGTCAACTGGTACCTCTGTAAGTTGAGCACTCTGGTATCATGACTACCAAGACTACCAATGCCTAGTAAGATCACTCCAATTCTGTCTGTCCCCAGATCACCCTCCCAGCCTCTCCAGTAACAGGCCAGCTGATTGGTTGTTCTCAGAGTTCCAGCTCCACCACAGGCACGATTACCCAGCAGGCCATGCTCCTGGGGAATTGCTCTGCTTCCTGTAACCAAGCCCAGATGTACCTTCGCACCCAGATGGTACCTACCTTCTCTCTCTTATTGTAACAGCTTTGTAGCGCATGATAAACTATCTACTTGCCCAAAGATCATGGGAAGTAAAAATAAGTAAGCATGTCTCCTTTTCCACTGATGTTTTCCAACATTTTTTCTTTCCCGTTGGGTCTTTCCACTAACTTTTTCCTGCTCTATTCTCTTTTCTCTTTCTTCTTTGTCTTTTCCCTTGCTTCTGTCTTCTCTCTCTCTCTTCTGTCTCTGTAAGTTGATTCTGACCCCTGCGGTCACGGTGGCAGCAGTTCAGTCTGACCTCCCTTCTGTCTGCTGCAGCTCCTCTCAACTCTCCGCTTCACAGGTCAGCAACCGCCACCAGGGGCAAGGGTCAAAGGTGAAAGGTTAAGCATTGCTAGGTTTTACATGCCTGGCAAGCGAACTAGGCTGTCATCCGAGGACAGCACAGCAGGAGTTTACATCTCAATGCTGCTGACATGTTATTTATACAAAAAATGTAAGCCTATGCACTCACTGCACTGTAAGTCGCTTTGGATAAAGGTGTTTGCTAAGTGGAATGTATCTGACTTGACATGTCATTGCTCGACATGATTAAGTTGCAATTACCTGAATATACAGTGAGGGAAATAAGTATTTGATCCCCTGCTGATTTTGTACGTTTGCCCACTGACAAAGACATGATCAGTCTATAATTTTAATGGTAGGTTTATTTGAACAGTGAGAGACAGAATAACAACAAAAAAATCCAGAAAAACGCATGTCAAAAATGTTATAAATTTATTTGCATTTTAATGAGGGAAATAAGTATTTGACCTCTCTGCAAAACATGACTTAGTACTTGGTGGCAAAACCCTTGTTGGCAATCACATAGGTCAGACGTTTCTTGTAGTTGGCCACCAGGTTTGCACACATCTCAGGAGGGATTTTGTTCCACTCCTCTTTGCAGATCTTCTCCAAGTCATTAAGGTTTCGAGGCTGACGTTTGGCAACTCGAACCTTCAGCTCCCTCCACAGATTTTCTATGGGATTAAGGTCTGGAGACTGGCTAGGCCACTCCAGGAACTTAATGTGCTTCTTCTTGAGCCACTCCTTTGTTGCCTTGGCCGTGTGTTTTGGGTCATTGTCATGCTGGAATACCCATCCACGACCCATTTTCAATGCCCTGGCTGAGGGAAGGAGGTTCTCACCCAAGATTTGACGGTACATGGCCCCGTCCATCGTCCCTTTGATGCGGTGAAGTTGTCCTGTCCCCTTAGCAAAAAAACACCCCCAAAGCACATGTTCCCCCCCTTGACAGTGGGGATGGTGTTCTTGGGGTCATAGGCAGCATTCCTCCTCCTCCAAACACGGCGAGTTGAGTTGATGCCAAAGAGCTCGATTTTGGTCTCATCTGACCACAACACTTTCACCCAGTTATCCTCTGAATCATTCAGATGTTCATTGGCAAACTTCAGACGGCCCTGTATATGTGCTTTCTTGAGCAGGGGGACCTTGCTGGCGTTGCGGGCGCTGCAGAATTTCAGTCCCTCATGGTGTAGTGTGTTACCAATTGTTTTCTTGGTGACTATGGTCCCAGCTGATCATTGCAACTCCACGAGGTGAGATCTTGCATGGAGCCCCAGGCCAAGGGAGATTGACAGTTATTTTGTGTTTCTTCCATTTGCAAATAATCGCACCAACTGTTGTCACCTTCTCACCAAGCTGCTTGGCGATGGTCTTGTAGCCCATTCCAGGCTTGTGTAGGTCTACAATCTTGTCCCTGACATCCTTGGAGTGCTCTTTGGAATCTGATTGATTGATTGCTTCTGTGGACAGGTGTCTTTTATACAGGTAACAAGCTGAGATTAGGAGCACTCCCTTTAAGACTGTGCTCCTAATCTCAGCTCGTTACCTGTATAAAAGACACCTGGGAGCCAGAAATCTTTCTGATTGAGAGGGGGTCAAATACTTATTTCCCTCATTAAAATGCAAATCAATTTATAACATTTTTGACATGCGTTTTTCTGGATTTTGTTGTTGTTATTCTGTCTCTCACTGTTCAAATAAACCTACCATTAAAATTATAGCCTGATCATTTCTTTGTCAGTGGGCAAACGTACAAAATCAGCAGGGGATCAAATACTTTTTTCCCTCACTGTATATCAGGTACAGTAGTGCCCCAGTATGGAACCCTGTGGGACACCACATGATATCCACATGATATGTTTTTATATCAAGCACTTTCTCAGAGACATTTAGATTTACGTATATAATAATACTGCGTTTCCTCTCTCAGGTCCACAGCCTCGCTGTGCAGGCCCATCTCCCAGGGGCTTTGGCCACTGCCCAGAGTGTCCTGTTGAAGCCGTTCTCCACCCAGCCCCAGACGTTGGTCTCCTCTCTGCCCAAGATGTCCATCTGTCCCCTGAGGTCCAGTCAGCAGTATGACCCCTCCACAGAAACCTCTGGAGCTGAGCCTCGACTGGCTGACGTCACCAGGCTAACATCAGCAAACCAGCTTATCGCGCCAGGTAAGTCAGTCACCATGGCAGGGTCACAACTTTTGTGCTCTGTTGGTTTCGTATCAGTGTTCTTAAATAATACTGGTCCTGAGGCAGGCTTTTGTTCCAGCCCAGAGGAGGTTTACAACACATATTAATGTCTCAATCACTTTCGTCTGTTAACATGGTTTTATTTCAACTCCAGCGTCGTACATTTTGTTCCAACCTAGTGCAGGTTTAGACCACCTTCAGGTATAATCATGTGGTTCTATTTCAGCGTCGTACACTCCTGTCCAATCCCATGCTGTGGTTAGGCACCAGCTGCACTGTCCTCCGAGCCATAAGGGGGCACCCCACCAGCACCAACACCAGCTCATCATCCAGCAGACCATAGCAGGATCCCACCGGCAGCTGCACCCTATCGCCCTGCGCCTTGCACCCCAAGACACTTCCCCCTCTCTCTTCCCACTTACCCTCCAGCCCCTGGCCACTCCCACCCACACCACCACCACTGTCCAATCCCAACCTGGGGATGGCCTTCCAGTCCTCTCCTCTTCCTGTGAGCCGCCCACCCCTCCCCCTACCCAGCAGACAGTGGTAGTATCCTCATCATCAGCCCCTCCACCTCTTCTGTGTCCCAGCCTGCTCCAGCCCCAGCCCCAGCTCCACCGCCAGCCCCAGCTCCAGCCCCCCACCCTGCGTCTTGGCCCCATCTCCCAGGCCTCTCTCCCCAGGCTGCTCCAGTCTCCACCGGCCTCCCTCCAGAGGTTGTCCCTGCGCACAGTCCAAGCCCTGGCAGTGCAGTCCACTGGGGTTCTGGTGTCGGAAGAGCTGCCTGTGGCAGAGGCGCTGGTCCAGATGCCTTTCCAGAACCATCACCCTCCACAAACTTTCCAGAATCTATCACAGACGTTCCAGAACCCTCCCCAGACGTTCCATAATCTCTCCCCGCCCCAGACTGTAGCTGTGGACCTGAAGGTGAAGCCAGCCACACTACGCACCCAGAACCCAGAGGAGAGGACAGAGGAGATGAGAGAGGAGATGAGAGAGGAGAGGACGACCCCTCCACCCACACTCTCTCCATCGGCTGGTTCAGACAGACTCTGTAAAGACATACAGCCCGCCCATACAGAGAACTGCACAGGTACACGGCACAATAGCATTTACTTTTTTTATTACTTAACTTTACCTTTTGCACTATTTACTATTTGTATACTAAATCGATAAAGCACACTGACATACATTAACTGCCTCTCTCTATCTATGCTCGGCTCCATCTACCAGGCAGGTTGGATTTCCCCTGCGTCCCTCCGTCCAGCCGCTCCGTTATCCACTCGTCCCAAGACTCCTCCTCTTACACCAGCTGCTCCCCCCCTCCCCTCCTGCCCTCGGCCGCGGTAAGAAGCCCCGGCCAATCCCCCTCAGCCTCAGCCACCCTACCAGGGAGCCCTGAGAGAGCTAGACCTCTCATCCTCACTCACATCATAGAGGGGTTCGTCGTCAGAGAGGCCCTGCAGCCGTTCCTCCCGGTACCGTTCCCGGTATCGTTCATCCCGGTATGTCCACTGGTGGGTGTGTTAACCAAGCTCCACAGTGTACACAGGCACTGGCCTGGTTCATTGTCACCAAAGGCACTGAGGCCAGTGCCAGCTCTAGCCTTTTGGGGGCCCTAAGCGAGATTTGGTTGCCCCCCCCCCCCAACAAGCGGGCAAAATCGTATAGTGGTCCCCCTCTTGACGGCGGAGAGAGATTGATTTCCTGCAATTCTACACATTCTGGCATGGGGTGTAGAGAAAATGTTGCAGTTTTAAACCAAGTTTTCTGCAGTTCCACACATTTTGCCAAGACTTATGACATGTTAATTATATCTGAGTGAGAGTGACTAACATACACCTTGTGTATTCTACTATTCTAACTCTCAACAGCAAGTTGAGACCCCGACTGAGTTCCTTTTTTGGGGTCGGGGCCCCCTAGCGGCCGCTTATGTCGCTTATGCCTGGAGTCGGCCCTGCGACTGAGCCCAGCTAGCACATAACGTTCTGAGAACCATTTGTTTCTTAGAGCTTGGTGAGAGCGTGGTTGTCCCATGGTTATTTTGCATGTTCTTAAATTGTTCCGAGAACGTTAAGAACATTTTCCATAAAAACTTTAGTAACGTTCTAAGAATGTTATTTAAAAACATATACATTCCGTTCTTAGCATCAACAAAACTCTCTCTATCCTCTATCTTGTTAAGTGTGTTCAGATCAGATAGGTAGGACTGGTGGAGTTATGTCGCACATGCAGCTAACAAAAATATATGGAAATGTTTGCTCTAACCAAAATTACAACCAAATAATTGCAGCATTACCGCAAAAATGGAAGAAGAAAATGGAAGGGGGAAAAAGTAAGGAACTGAAGATCTCGTACAACGCTGTGTACTACTCCCTTCACAGAACAGCGCAAACTGGCTCTAACCAGAATAGAAAGAGGAATGGGAGGCCCCGGTGCACAACTGAGCAGGAGGACAAATACATTAGTGTCTAGTTTGAGAAACAGGTGCCTCACAGGTCCTCAACTAGCAGCTTCATTAAATAGTACCTTCAAAACACCAGTCTCAACGTCAACAGTGAAGAGGCGACTCAGGGATGCTGACCTTCTAGGCAGAGTTGCAAAGAAAAAGCCATATCTCAGACTGCCCATCTTAATCTTTTATTTTTATTGGCCAGTCTGAGATATGGCTTTTTCTTTGCAACTCTGCCTAGAAGGTCAGCATCCAAAATGTCCACTTCCATTCTCAGAACGTTTAAAAAAACGTTCAGTTTTACCGGTCAAGAAATGCATCTCCCGAGTGTCGCAGTGCTAGCTGTGCCACTAGAGATCCTGGTTCGAATCCAGGCTCTGTCGTAGCCGGCCGCGACCGGGAGACCCATGGGGCGGCGCACAATTGGCACAGCGTCGTCCAGGGTAGGGGAGGGAATGGCCGGCAGGGATGTAGCTCAGTTGGTAGAGCATGGCGTTTGCAACGCCAGGGTTGTGGGTTCGATTCCCACGGGGGGGGGCAGTATGAAAAAAAAATATATATATATATAAAAAAAGAATTAAAAAAAAGAAGAAAAAAAAAAGAATGTATGCACTCACTAACTGTAAGTCGCTCTGGATAAGAGCGTCTGCTAAATGACTAAAATGTAAAAATGTAATGTAAAATGTATTGCTTCGTTCCCAGAACCAATGGGAAACCAAAAACATACATTCCCACATCTTCCAAGAAACCAAATAAGCTAGCTAGTAGCTTAGTCCCAGTCACACCTCATGCGTCACTCTCCCTCACTGTGAGAGCACTGCATCAAGAACCCCCAACCTCCCAGATATAAAATGTCCGCTTGAACAAGCAGTCTCCCACTGGTAGTGGATTAGTAAGCATTATGTTCAGCCCTCTATAGTGGTATATGTTGTGTATGTGATCCAGTGGTGTGTTCCTGCTTCAGATGGGCCGTTCCTCTTTGGGGGCGGACCAGCAGGCCACGCTTCCTGAAGCCCGGGAGGTGAGAACCAATGGGGATCCAACGCCTGAGATGAGATCCAATAAGGATTCGGCTCCTGAAATGAGAACCAATGGGGATCGAGTGTCTGAGATGAGAACCAATGGGGGTCTAGGGCCAGAGGAGAGCCTGATGGATGCTGAGCAGCCAGACAATGACTCAGACATGGATGATACCCCTACCCAGGACGGTCAGTACCGGTGTGTGTGTGTGTGTGTCTGTGTCCGTCCATCTGTCTGTGTGTCTGTCTAACAGCTTATCATCTCCTGCTGTACTATAGAGCCTACTGCTGAGAGCCTGGTAGATGTGCTGCAGTGTGAGTTCTGTGGGAAGAGAGGCTACGTTCACACCTTCCTCCGATCCAAACGATTCTGCTCCATGACCTGTGTCAGGAGGTGAGTCCTGTTTCCCCTATAGGGTTGCAGAATTCCTGGGTTTTCCAGATATCCCAGTTGGAAGATTCCTGTAGTTCCTGGTTATTCACTCCTGATTCCAGGAATCTGCCTATCTGTTTTCTTGAAAAATCTGAATTTTGGTAACGTTACCAGAATTTTGCAACATTATTCCCGACCCAGATTAAGCCCCTGAAGCCGAGATGTGGACTTGTATTTAAAAACCATATGTAACTGTTCTCTTCCAGGATCAAGGGGAATCTAGACACCCCAACTAGAATTTTTGGGATGTTATGGTGTTCTGTGGAATATCTCCCCTGGATGGCTAAACTCCAGAAACCTTATCTACAGATCTCATCTCTCTCTCTCTCTCTCTCTCTCTGTCCCCTCCCCCCTCCTGTCAGGTTCAATGTGAGCTGTACGAAGCGTCTGAGCGTGTTGAAGGTGGACAAGGCCAGTCGTTGGGGCCACAGGCCGATGGGCCGAAGAGGACGACCCCCAGGGAGGGTCAACGGGGGCACCAGAGAACACTTCCTCCTCAGACAGGTCAGATGTCATAGCCTGGTCCCAGATTTAGCATATCTAGCCAGCTATCCTATGGTCATTGTCAACGCCAGTCATGACAAGACAGTTTGCAAAACAACACAAACAAGGCAACAGTAAAAATGTCATCCCCCACGAATGATGCAGCCTTGGGCCAATTGAGATATCGCGTGTAACTAAGACATTTCTGTTAATAACTATAGCTCCCGTCTTGGGGCAATCAGTGTAATTTTGTAAATGCCGGATCTCTATGGCAAGATGCATAATTCACCCAAGTTTAGTCAAAATCGGGCCAGTGCTGTCTGAGATATCGCGTGTGACTAACGCACAAATGAATGGCCGCACAGAGACAGATCTACAGTCCCCTCCCCAATTTCATCCTGGGGGACAACAAATCTGAAACCAGGCTAGGTCAATCGGACAGACAGAATGGATAAACAACTTTGCAATTCTCTGGTCTACTTACAGTATGAAACCCCAAACTGTTATCACTCAGAGTGTTACATAGGTAAACGTCTGATCATGGTCATGTTGGGTTTTCCACTGCAGGTGCAGGGGCCCTACGGCTCTGAGGAGACACAGAGAACATTGAGGGGAGAAGGGGAAGAGGAAGATGAGCCCCCTGTCCCCATGATCACCAGGCTGCGCCGGCAGGAAGAGAGGGAGAGAGAGAGGGAGCAGGGAAGACAGAGAAAAGATACGTTCATATCCTCTGGTGAACAGACCGCAGGAGGAAGACAAGAATGTAGTGACAATCCAACACAGTGGAGCGTGGAACAAGTCTGCTCCTACATCAACTCTCTACCAGGTATCATGAATATGTCATACCAGGGGGGACTTAAAGCTGCTGTAGCCAATACTGTAATGGATGTACATATCATATCTTATACAATATCACTGGGGCCAGGAGTTTTTCTTGCTCAGGTCACATCTCCTGGCCCTAAACTCCTCTCTTTCCACCTTCCTCTTCCTCTCACCCCAATTTCTTCTTTCTTCCCCCTCTCTCTCCACCCTCTTCCTCCTCTCTCTCCACCCTCTTCCTCCTCCTCCTCTAGGTGGGCGGGACATATCAGAGGAGTTCCGTTCCCACGAGATTGACGGCCAGGCCCTCCTATTGCTGACAGAGGATCACCTGATGACAGCCATGAACATCAAACTAGGACCCGCCCTCAAACTCTGTGCCCACATCAACTCTCTGAAGGAACCATGAACACAGGACAGGGCCCATCTGGTCAAAGGTAGTGCACTATATAGGAGATACGGTGCCATTTGGGATGCGAACGAGAGGAGCACCCTTATCAGACTTAGAGGATATGGGATTCTAGGAAGAAATAACACACACACACACACATACACTTGCTCTCTGCCTTTTAACTCTGTGAGAAGCAGCGAGTTGTAAACTGTTCATCTGTGTGCCAGTCATCATTCAACACATTAACAACCGTGTATCACTGTAGTGATTGTAGCAATAAGGCTCAAGGTGGCCTTCTTTCTGTGTGTTACATTGTAAGTACTGTACATGCTGTTTAAACATACAAAGGTTTAAAGAATTGTATTTAAATGTTTTCAAAATGTTACTCTCTGAAGACTGTTTTCCAAGCCTGAGAGGAGTTGGGATTTAACGGCTCAAGGTGTGTCCCCCAAATGCCACCCTATTCCTTTTATAGTGCACCACTTTTGACCAGGACCCATAAGGCTCTGGTCAAAAGGAGTGGACTATATAGGGAATAGGGTGCCATTTGGGATGTATCCAGATTGACTTAAATTGCATATGAGGAAATCCACTTCCAACCCCTGTAGCATAGCAACTGCATAGCAACCAGGAATTGCCTTGTGAATTCCAAGGTTGATGAGACATTAGATCAAGTAACATGTTTATTATTGCTATAATAAATACACTGAACAAAAATATAAACGCAACAGTGTTGGTCTAATGTTTCATGAGCTGAAATAAAAGATCCCCGAAATGTTCCATTCGCACAAGCTTATTTCTCTCAAATTCTGTGCACAAATTTGTTTACATCCCTGTTAGTGAGCATTTCTCCTTTGCCAAGATAATCCATCCACCTGACAGGTGTGGCATATCAAGAAGCTAATTAAACAGCATGATCATTACACAGGTGCACCTTGTGCTGGGGACAATAAAAGGCCACTCTAAAATGTGCAGTTTTGTCACACAACACAATGCCACAGATGTCTCAAGTTTTTAGGAAGTGTGCAATTGGCATGTTGACTGTAGGAATGTCCACCAGAGCTGTTGCCAGATATTTTTATGTTAATTTCTCTACCATAAGCTGCCTCCAACGTCATTTTAGAGAATTTGTCAGTACATCCAACAACTGCAGACCACGTTGTGGTAAACCGTGGGTTGTTGGGTTTGAGCGCAGAGAGATGGACACAGAGACAGGGAGGTTCTAGTCAGAAAACACACCTTTACTGGGCAACATAAAATAAACGTAACAACAAAATAACTTAGGGCCGCCTCCTCGTATTCGGTTCCGTGCCCCCGGAGCTTCGTTCCCGTCTGTAGGCCCACTCCCTGCCTCTCTTTTTCTCTTCCACTGTGTTCCATTTATGTGGCCTGCACGGCTGGTTGGCACTCTCCCCTAATTGGTGCCATCAGCGTCGTGGTGCCCAGCCTGGATACTCCCAGCAGAGGGAGCCAACGTCGCAGCTCGTATCTCCCCTCTATCACCAACCCCCAGGGCAGACCTTCCGGGATACCACAACGTGTATGGCGTCGTGGGACAACATTCCACAGGCCGCAATCATCAGCCTGATCAACTCTATGTGAAGGAGATGTCATGAGGCAAATGGTGGTCACACCAGATACTGACTGGTTTTCTGATCCACACCCCTACCTATTTCTTAAGGTATCTCTGAACAACAGATGCATATTTACATTTACATTTGAGTCATTTAGCAGTCTCTTATCCAGAGCGACTTACAGTTAGTGAGTGCATACATTTTTCATACTGGCTCCCCGTGGGAAACGAACCCACAACCCATATCTGTATTTCCAGTCATGTGAAATCCATAGATTAGGGCCTAATGAATTTATTTCAATTGACTGATTTCCTTATATGAACTGTAACTCAAATCAAATCTTTGAAATTGTTGCATGTTGCATTTATATTTTTGTTCAGTATATAATACAAATAAAATCCTTTATCAGACTTGCATGTATTCATTATTGATCTATCATAGGGGAATAGTCTCGTTCCTGTACTGTCATTGCAAGTCATGGGATGCGTCCCAAATGGCACCCTATTCCCTATATAGTGCACTACTTGGGCCCTGGTCAAAATAAGTGCACTAAAGGGAATAGGGTGTCATTTAGGATTCACTATAGATGAGTTGACATGATTCACATTCAGAATGTTGTATAGCTTGATTTTCCAAACACTGTCACCAGAAAATTGGTACATTAACTTACTGACAAGCTAAACTTACATGACCATAGAATAAGGCTGGAACATTCAAATATGACTATTTATTTAAAAAAGAGCAGACTTTTCCATATAAAAATAGAGCGCTTTCTTTTATGTCCTGAATTTACAGTCGACCAGCCTAAACGGGCAACCATGTTGGAACAAATACTGTTGCAGTTGGTCTAAAATGAAGTCCCAGGTTCAACCAGCGGCGCACGTCTGTCTGAGTGATACGAGGTCCCACCCTCCCAGGAGTTTCGTGTTGAAGCTGTAAATCTTGATCAGTCGATCACAGATGATTTCACAATGATTCGATTCACTTGGTAATTCAATGTACTTTTGTTCAGTCACACCACTGCTAGCATGTACAACAGCAGTTGATTGTCCTCAGAGCCACATTTAGAGAGAGTTATATATGGCTCTTATTCTCTGCGATAGACCAGTGTCCTGGCCAGAGGGTGTACTTGTACTTCAAGCTGCTTCACGGTACAGAAAAAGGTGATAGCCTCCTACGTTACTAGCGGTTCTTGCTTGGACAAGGCTCCTTACTTACGTATTGTCCTATAATGCTTAGAAGGATCGTTTGATTAGGACACCAGCATTCTGAGGCTGCATCCCAAATGGCACTGTATTCACACTACTTTTGACCAGTGCCCTATGGCACTCTTAGTCTGAGGGTTGGAAGCCAAGTAGGCCGTGTTACGTTCAGTGTGCAGGACGCTGACGGATCGATGCTTTCATCTTCATCTGTTGCTCGATCATCGCATCAAACTCCTCTCTTTCCCTGAGGAGAGAAGCAAGGAGAGGAAAACAGATTTAGAACCAGAAATAAGTGTAAACGGAAACCTGATTGCGTTAGCTCCCCAAGCTAATGCCTAGGCTTTAACTCATCACTTACCTTTTACTCAGACAGGGCCCTTTCAAGTATTTGTCCTCTGCCTTCACCAGTGACAACTCGTCCACTCCAGCTATGGCATAGATAATAGCCTACACAAAAAGATCAAATCAAATTGTATTGGCCACACGCGCCGAATACAACAGGTGCAGACATTACAGTGAAATGCTTACTTACAGCCCTTAATGCATTTATTTTTAATAAAAAAAAGTAGAATAAAACAAAAAAGTGTTGAGAAAAAAAGAGCAGAAGTAAAAAAATAACAGTAGGGAGGCTATATATACAGGGGGGTACCGGTGCAGAGTCAATGTGCGGGGGCACCGGCTAGTTGAAGTAATATGTACATGTGGGTAGAGTTAAAGTGATTATGCATAAATAATTAACAGAGTAGCAGCAGCGTAAAATGATGGGGTGGGGGGGGGGCAGTGAAAATAGTCCGGGTAGCCATGTTTAGCTGTTCAGGAGTCTTATGGCTTGGGGGTAGAAGCTGTTGAGAAGTCTTTTGGACCTCACCCTTCAGAATAATAACTAATTTATGAGGAATGTTGTGTTTTTTAGACAACTGCACACTTCAAGGATTATGGCATTCAAGGAGTTGGTCTGATGGTCTGATGTGAACAAAAGAGGAAAGGCCCATCCCCCCTACTTGTGCCAAGTCATGTCATACCTGGACCACCTATTGACATGTGCCTTTTGTTAAGGAAATCAGGTGTTAAATGAGGTGAAAAGGAGTCTGGAGTAGGACTTTTAACGTCACTTCAACAATAAAGAATGGTAATAAAAACAGACAGCAAAAATCCACATTTGTGTTTCGATGGGACAATAAAGTTGTATTCTATTCTATTGCATTCGGACCTCTGGTAAGAGCACGTCCAGTACCAAGCGGATGCGGTCTACATCGGCCAGACAGGGGGCGGTGAGGGGGGCGGTCTCGTACACCCCTCTCAGGTACTGGTACACCTGGTCCAGCTGCTCCTCGTCCTCCAGGTAGGTGTCCACTACTGACCGACTGGCCGCCAGGAACCAACGCAGCCACTTAGACTGCTGCTGACCGCTGATCACACCCTGGGGTTAGAGAGAGGGGTTATTTACATGTACATTTTAGTCATTTAGCAGACGCTCTTATCCAGAATGACTTACAGTTAAGTGAGTGCATAAATTGTTTTCATACTCTCCCCCCGTGGGAATCCAACCCACAACCCTGGCATTGCAAGCGCCATGCTCTACCAACTGAGCTACTCCAGTTTGGAGACCATATTACATACAGAGAAAGATGGAAGGAAAGAGAGAGAATGGACAGAGAGAGGGGGATGGAGAGAGGGATGGAGAGAGGGAGAGAAGATACTGACAGACGAAGGAGAGGGATGGACAGATGGAGGGAGAGAACAACTGCTATACTGAGTGCCTGGGAGAGTGAGAGAGGCATCAGCATGGTTACTCACCAGAAGGTGCGTCTCCACCCGGCGCTGCCTGACGATGAAGTCTACCAGTTTCTCGTTGGCACGGTTACGTGCAGCCTTCGAACGGTCAGGCAGCAGCTTCCTCCTCCTCTCCTCCTCCTGCCGTTTGCTGCCCTCTTGATCTTCCCCTTCCGGATCAGAGGTTACGTGCTGCTCCTCCAGAATTAGCTTACTGGGGAAGGTCAGGTCTGAGGTGCCCTGGGGGTAGCGCCTTCTCACTGGGCAGCCTGGGGGAGGTTGGGGAGGGATCAGAGAGGTAATGTATTGATCTATCTAACCTTTATTTAGTCAGGTCAGTCACGGAAAATATATGATGTTGTACTAACGACCTGTTTAAACTGAGGACAGACAGCAGCTGAGATGTCTTGAGTGAATGGACGTGAACTTACTTATGTCATCAGAAAAGTATTCAATGAAGGAACCGGTGAAGCCGCATCCTGCAAAGACAATACAAACATCAACGACAGTAATGGGCAATATAACACCGAGTTTAATCTGGGTCAAGGTGCTCATTCTAAGAGAAGTGGAGAATAGTTTACCGATACGGATTCTATAGTCGGCTATCAACGCAAGACACCATTGGATGGCAGCATCATACTTCTCCCTGGCTTTACACTACAGACAATAGGAAACATCAACACAACAGTCACCAGAAATATTTTAAAAAATATACACTGAACAAAAATATAAAACGCAACATGCAACAATTTAAAAGATTTTACTGAGTTGCATACAAGGAAATCTGTCAATTGAAATAAATGCATTAGGCCCTAATCTATGGATTTCACATGACTGGGAAAACCAGTCAGTATCTGGTGTGACCACCATTTGCCTCATGCAACGCGACACATCTCCTTTGTATAGAGTTGATCGGGCTGTTGATTGTGGCCTGTGGAATGTTGTCCCACTCCTCGTCAATGGCTGTGCAAAGTTGCTGGATATTGGCGGGAACTCAATCAATCAATCAATTTTATTTTATATAGCCCTTCTTACATCAGCTAATATCTCGAAGTGCTGTACAGAAACCCAGCCTAAAACCCCAAACAGCTAATAATGCAGGTGTAGAAGCACGGTGGCTAGGAAAAACTCCCTAGAAAGGCAAAACCTAGGAAGAAACCTAGAGAGGAACCAGGCTATGAGGGGTGGCCAGTCCTCTTCTGGCTGTGCCGGGTGGAGATTATAACAGAACCATGCCAAGATGTTCAAAAATGTTCATAAGTGACAAGCATGGTCAAATAATAATCAGGAATAAATCTCAGTTGGCTTTTCATAGCCGATCATTAGAGTTTAAAACAGCAGGTCTGGGACAGGTAGGGGTTCCATAACCGCAGGCAGAACAGTTTAAACTGGAATAGCAGCAAGGCCAGGCGGACTGGGGACAGCAAGGAGTCACCACGGCCGGTAGTCCCGACGTATGGTCCTAGGGCTCAGGTCTCTCAGTTGGCTTTTCATAGCCGATCATTTAGAGTTGAAAACAGCAGGTCTGGGACAGGTAGGGGTTTCGTAGCCGCAGGCAGAACAGTTGAAACTGGAATAGCAGCAAGGCCAGGCGGACTGGGGACAGCAAGGTGTCATCATGCCCGGTAGTCCTGACGTATGGTCCTAGGGCTCAGGTTCTCAGAGAGAAAGAGAGAACGAGAGAATTAGAGAGAGCATACTTAAATTCACACAGGACACTGGATAAGACAGGAGAAGTACTCCAGGTATAACCAACTAACCCCAGCCCCCGACACATAAACTACTGCAGCATAAATACTGGAGGCTGAGACAGGAGCGGTCCGGAGACACTGTGGCCCCATCCGAAGAAACCCCGGACAGGGCCAAACAGGAAGGATATAACCCCACCCACTCCGCCAAAGCACAGCCCCCGCACCACTAGAGGGATATCCCCAACCACCAACTTACAATCCTGAGACAAGGCCGAGTATAGCCCACAGAGGTCTCCACCACAGCACAAACCAAGGGGGGGGCGCCAACCCAGACAGGAAGATCACGTCAGTAACTCAACCCACTCAAGTGACGCACCCCTCCCAGGGACGGCATGAAAGAGCACCAGCAAGCCAGTGACTCAGCCCCTGCAACAGGGTTAGAGGCAGAGAACCCCAGTGGAGAGGGGAACCGGCCCGGCAGAGACAGCAAGGGCTGTTCGTTGCTCCAGCCTTTCCGTTCACCTTCACACTCCTGGGCCAGACTACACTCAATCATATGACCTACTGAAGAGATAAGTCTTCAGTAAAGACTTAAAGGTTGAGACCGAGTCTGCGTCTCTCACATGGGTAGGCAGACTGTTCCATAAAAATGGAGATCTATAGGAGAAAGCCCTGCCTCCCGCTGTTTGCTTAGAAATTCTAGGGACAATTAGGAGGCCTGCGTCTTGTGACCGTAGCGTACGTATTGGTATGTACGGCAGGACCAACTCGGAAAGATAGGTAGGAGCAAGCCCATGTAACGCTTTATAGGTTAACAGTAAAACCTTGAAATCAGCCCTTGCCTTAACAGGAAGCCAGTGTAGGGAAGCTAGCACTGGAGTAATATGATCAAATTTCTTGGTTCTAGTCAGGATTCTAGCAGCCGTATTTAGCACTAACTGAAGTTTATTTAGTGCTTTATCCGGGTAGCCGGAAAATAGAGCATTGCAGTAGTCTAATCTAGAAGTAACAAATGCATGGATTCATTTTTCTGCATCATTTTTGGACAGAAAATTTCTGATTTTTGCAATGTTACGTAGATGGAAAAAAGCTGTCCTTGAAACAGTCTTGATATGTTCGTCAAAAGAGAGATCAGGGTCAAGAGTAACGCCTAGGTCCTTCACAGTTTTATTTGAGACGACTTTACAACCATCAAGATGAATTGTCAGATTTAACAGAAGATCTCTTTGTTTCTTGGGACCTAGAACAAGCATCTCTGTTTTGTCCGAGTTTAAAAGTAAAAAGTTTTCAGCCATCCACTTCCTTATGTCTGAAACACAGGCTTCTAGCGAAGGCAATTTTGGGGCTTCACCATGCTTCATTGAAATGTACAGCTGTGTGTCATCCGCATAGCAGTGAAAGTTAACATTATGTTTTCGAATAACATCCCCAAGAGGTAAAATATATAGTGAAAACAATAGTGGTCCTAAAACGGAACCTTGAGGAACACCGAAATGTACAGTTGATTTGTAGGAGGACAGACCATTCACAGAGACAAACTGATATCTTTCCGACAGGTAGGATCTAAACCAGGCCAGAACTTGTCCGTGTAGACCAATTTGGGTTTCCAGTCTCTCCAAAAGAATGTGGTGATCGATGGTGTCAAAGGCAGCACTAAGGTCTAGTAGCACGAGGACAGATGCAGAGCCTCGGTCTGACGCCATTAAAAGGTCATTTACCACCTTCACAAGTGCAGTCTCAGTGCTATGATGGGGTCTAAAACCAGACTGAAGCATTTCGTATACATTGTTTGTCTTCAGAAAGGCAGTGAAGTTGCTGCGCAACAGCTTTTTCTAAAATTTTTGAGAGGAATGGAAGATTCGATATAGGCCGATAGTTTTTTATATTTTCCGGGTCAAGGTTTGGCTTTTTCAAGAGAGGCTTTATCACTGCCACTTTTAGTGAGTTTGGTACACATCCGGTGGATAGAGAGCTGTTTATTATGTTCAACATAGGAGGGCCAAGCACAGGAAGCAGCTCCTTCAGCAGTTTAGTAGGAATAGGATCCAGTATGCAGCTTGAAGGTTTAGAGGCCATGATTATTTTCATCATTGTGTCAAGAGATATAGTACTAAAATACTTAAGTGTCTCTCCCGATCCCAGGCCCTCGCAGAGCTGTGCAGATCCAGGACAGCTAAGCCCTGGAGGAATACGCAGATTCAAAGAGGAGTCCGTAATTTGCTTTCTAATGGTCATGATCTTTTCCTCAAAGAAGTTCATGAATTTATCACTGCTGAAGTGAAAACCATCCTCTCTTGGGGAATGCTGCTTTTTAGTTAGCTTTGCAACAGTATCAAAAAGAAATTTTGGATTGTTCTTATTTTCCTCGATTAATTTGGAAAAGTAGGATGATCGAGCAGCAGTGAGGGCTCTTCGGTACTGCACGGTACTGTCTTTCCAAGCTAGTCGGAAGACTTCCAGTTTGGTGTGGCGCCATTTCCGTTCCAATTTCCTGGAAGCTTGCTTCAAAGCTCGGGTATTTTCTGTATACCAGGGAGCTAGTTTCTTATGACAAATGTTTTTCGTTTTTAGGGGTGCAACTGCATCTAGGGTATTGCGCAAGGTTAAATTGAGTTCCTCAGTTAAGTGGTTAACTGATTTTTGTCCTCTGACGTCCTTGGGTAGGCAGAAGGAGTCTGGAAGGGCATCAATGAATTTTTGTGTTGTCTGAGAATTTATAGCACGACTTTTGATGCTCCTTGGTTGGGGTCTGAGCAGATTATTTGTTGCGATTGCAAACGTAATAAAATGGTGGTCCGATAGTCCAGGATTTTGTGGAAAAACATTAAGATCTACAACATTTATTCCATGGGACAAAACTAGGTCCAGAGTATGACTGTGGCAGTGAGTAGGTCCAGAGACATGTTGGACAAAACCCACTGAGTCGATAATGGCTCTGAAAGACTTTTGGAGTGGGTCTGTGGACTTCTCCATGTGAATATTAAAATCACCAAAAATTAGAATATGATCTGCTATGACTACAAGGTCTGATAGGAATTCAGGAAACTCAGAGAGGAACGCTGTATATGGCCCAGGAGGCCTGTAAACAGTAGCTATAAAAAGTGATTGAGTAGGCTGCATAGATTTCATGACTAGAAGCTCGAAAGATGAAAACGTCATTTTTTTTTTTGTAAATTGAAATTTGCTATCGTAAATGTTAGCAACACCTCCGCCTTTGCGGGATGCACGGGGAATATGGTCACTAGTGTAACCAGGAGGTGAGGCCTCATTTAACACAGCAAATTCATCAGGCTTAAGCCATGTTTCAGTCAGGCCAATCACATCAAGATTATGATCAGTGATTAGTTCATTGACTATGACTGCCTTTGAAGTGAGGGATCTAACATTAAGTAACCCTATTTTGAGATGTGAGGTATCACGATCTCTTTCAATAATGGCAGGAATGGAGGAGGTCTTTATCCTAATAAGATTGCTAGGGTGAACACCACCATGTTTAGTTTTGCCCAACCTAGGTCGAGGCACAGACACAGTCTCAATGGGTATGGCTGAGCTGACTACACTGACTATGCTATTGGCAGACTCCACTAAGCTGGCAGGTTGGCTAACAGCCTGCTGCCTGGCCTGCACCCTATTTCACTGTGGGGCTAGAGGAGTTAGAGCCCTATCTATGTTGGTAGATAAGAGGAGAGCACCCCTCCAGTTAGGATGGAGTCCGTCACTCCTCAGCAGGTCAGGCTTGATCCTGTTTGTGGGTGAGTCCCAGAAAGAGGGCCAATTATCCACAAATGTTATCTTTTGGGAGGGGCAGAAAACAGTTTTCAACCAGCGATTGAGTGCTGAGACTCTGCTGTAGAGCTCGTCACTTCCCCTAACTGGGAGGGGGCCAGAGACAATTACTCGATGCCGACACATCTTTCTAGCTGATTTACACGCTGAAGCTATGTTGCACTTGGTGACCTCTGACTGTTTCATCCTAACATCGTTGGTGCCGACGTGGATAACAATATCTCTATACTCTCTACACTCGCCAGTTTTAGCTTTAGCCAGCACCATCTTTAGATTAGCCTTAACGTCGGTAGCCCTGCCCCCTGGTAAACAGTGTATGATCGCTGGGTGATTCGTTTTAAGTCTAATACTGCGGGTAATGGAGTCGCCAATGACTAGGGTTTTCAATTTGTCAGAGCTAATGGTGGGAGCCTTCGGAGTCTCAGACCCCGTAACGGGAGGAGTAGAGACTAGAGAAGACTCAGACTCAGACTCCGACTCGCTACATAATGGGGAAAACCGGTTGAAGGTTTCTGTCGGCTGAATGAGCGACACCGGTTGAGCATTCCAACAGTATTTCCCTCCAGAAGCCATGAGAAAGTTGTCCGGCTGCGGGGACTGTGCGGGGGATTTATACTAACATTACTGTCTGTACTTACTGGTGGCACAGACGCTGTTTCTTCCTTTCCTACACTGATATTACCCTTGCCTAACGATTGCGTCTGAAGCTGGGCTTGTAGCACAGCTATTCTCGCCGTAAGGCGAGAATTCTCCTGTATATTATGAGTACAGCGACTGCAATTAGAAGACATCATGTTAATGTTACTACTTAGCTTCGGCTGTTGAAGATGTTGATGAACCATGTCCAGATAAAGCGTCCGGAGTGAAAAAGTTGAATAAGGGAAAAAAGTTGCGATGGAAAAAAGGAAAATAACGTAAAGTTGGCAGCTAAAACGCACAGGAAAATGACTCTTCTGTCTCGGGATAAACGTCCGGGGTGAAAAAGTTTAACGAAAAAAGATGAGTGAGGACAAAACTAAAAAGTTGGTAAATTTGTTGAACACAGAGATTGATTAAACGTTTATTAAAAGTAAAACGTGAATAGTTTGTTAGGTAGCCAAGTAGCAACAAACAGCAGAGCAGCACGGAGACAATGCGGAAGCGAGAACTGGAACACACTGTCTTACACGTCGATCCAGAGCATCCCAAACATGCTCAATGGGTGACATTACATTTACATTTTACATTTTAGTCATTTAGCAGACGCTCTTATCCAGAGCGACTTACAGTTAGTGAATACATATTATTTTTTATTTTTTTACTGGCCCCCCGTGGGAATCGAACCCACAACCCTGGCGTTGCAAACGCCATGCTCTATCAACTGAGCTACATCCCTGCCGGCCATTCCCTCCCCTACCCTGGACAACGCTGGGCCAATTGTGCGCCGCCCATGAGTCTCCCGGTCGCGGCCGGCTGCGACAGAGCTTGGATTCGAACCAGGATCTCTAGTGGCACAGTTAGCACTGCGATGCAGTGCCTTAGACCACTGCGCCACTCAGGAGTACATGTCTAGTGAGTATGCAGGCCATGGAAGAACTGGGACTTTTTCAGCTTCCAGGAATTGTGTACAGATCCTTGAAACATGGGGCTGTGTATTATCATGCTGAAACATAAGGTGATGACGGCGGATGAATGGCACAACAATGGGCCTCAGGATCTCATCACGGTATCTCTGTGCATTCAAATTGCCATTGATAAAATGCAATTGTGTTCGTTCTCCGTAGCGCGAGCGGGCGGATTTTGGACAGAGCGCAGAGTGGCATTTTTAAAAGGACGGAGCGTCGCCCTATGTCCCGCTCCAATTTCGCTCGCTCACACCACGAGTCTGAAGCATGCTCAAGCCTGACCAAGAATCCATCTGTGTCTTGCACAGTCATCAACAGTAGACTATTTTCAGTCAAAACTCGGCACAATAATGGAGTTCACCAAGTACTTCAAAAAGGAAAATGAGAAATCATACAGGTGTACTATTAATATAAATATAACTAACAATGATAATGTGGTACAAGAAAAAGAATGTGGTGACATCCTTTCAGTCAGTAAAGTTTCATTTTGGAATCTAAAAATACAGATCTCTCGAAAACACGAAAGTGTGCTACGTCAACACGCTGGGAAGAAAGCAAAAGGTTAGCAAGTTGAATACGGTAACTTGTTACAAAAGTGTAAAGTAAATATAGCCTAATATTCAAACAAATTTGTTTTGTCATTTAAAGTAGGCCTAATATATGGTTTGTTTAATTTAATTTGTGTCGTCCGTGAATTTGTATTTTATAGAGCAAGAGGAGCAGCAGCAACAAGAGAAAAGGGTTGAGGAATCCAAAAGTTTCTTCACTGCACACAAAGGCCCAACCATAACAATGGAGAGAAAAAGAGAGCTGGATGTAGCATTTTAAAAAATGATTTACATGGACTATGAACCACTGAGTAAAGGAGAACGCGAAGGGATGCAACACTTTGCCAGCGCAGCTCAACCGGGCTACACCCCCCATGCTACAACACCGTACGGGACACGCTCATGCCACATGCCCTGGAAGAGATGGAAGCCAAACTGCAAGACCTACTGAAAAATGGTGATGTGCTCGTTCTGTCAGCGGACATTTGGACCAGTAGAAGAGGGCACAGCTTCCTTGGCATCGTGGCCAGTTTCATTGATGGGACGATCCGGGGGCACACGGTTTTGTTGGGCTGTGAGCACATACAGGGGCACCATACCGCAGATCGTATTTACCAAAAGTATGAAAGTGTACTGAAATATTGGAACGTGCAACGACGTGCGATTCGGGTCGTCACTGACCGTGCCAGCAACATGATCAAGGCGTTTAACCTCCTCCCTGGCACTGAAGAGGAGGCGGAGGGTGAAGTGACTGCGGATGCCAGCAGCAGCGCAGAACATGAAGAGGAGGATGAGGGACCACCTGCGCCCTCGCAAGTTCATGTGGAAGTGATAACCACTAATGTAGAAACTATGATAAATCAGTACTTTACTGTGTCAAATTTACATCTGAGATGCCCCATTCACATGCTTCAGCTGGCGATCAAAGACGCCGTTAACAAGCACGAAAGTCGGGCACCTGGTGAAAAGTGTACGCAAGAGCACCCTGAACACAGAGGAAACCGACCAATTAGGTGTCCGCCCCACAAATGCCTGCGCCACTCAATGGAGCAGCCAACTGCGGATGATTCAGTCGTTCATCCGGTTGTTCCAAAAAGACCCGTTATGGCAAAACAAACTCAAGTCTAATGTTGCTAACATCACCCTGAATCAAGTACGGCAGCTGACGCACCTTGTCAGTGTGCTGACACCACTGGCAGACCTCACAGACAAAATGCAGAAGGAGCTGGGGAACCTGGGGATGATCCTCCCTGCTGTCACAGAAATCAAATCCCTGCTCTCCAATGACATTCACGCTGCACTTCCAATGGGCATCGCTGCTTTTGCAGAAACATTGGCAAACAACGTGTCAATTCGCTATGGAATATACTACACTGATAAACATCTCATTTTAGCATCAGTGTTAGATCCCCGTTTCAAGACAGAATGGATAATCCGACATGAGTCTGTATGCAACAAACTCGGGGAGATCCGCGACCTCCTCATAAAAGAAGCTGAGGAAATTAACGCTCCCAGCGGGACACCCGAGACCGACACCCCACCTGCCGCTGACCTGAATCCCGAGCCTGAACCAAAAAGAGCTCACCTGTTCGGGTCATACTTCAGCGAGCAGCTACGCATAACCGGAGACGCCAAAGGTGAAGTCGAAAATTACCTCTCATCCCCGAGACAGAACCCGGACGCAGATGTTATTCGATTTTGGAAAGAAAACGCCACGTATTTTCCCCGCCTGGCTAAAGTAGCTTGCATTGTGTTCAGCATCCCAAGCGGGTCTGCGAGCGCAGAGAGGGTTTTCTCTGCTTCTGGCCTGCTGTCAAGAAACCACCGCGTGAGTCTGAAGCCTCAGACATTGGCCAGACTTGTGTTCTTGAAGGTGAACTCAAAAGAACTGTAGATAAGGAAGCAATTCATTAAAAAATATATATAATAAAGTTTGACAATGGATATAAGCCAATTTAAATTTTATCCACATGCACGCTGCGCAAAAGTTCAGTTATCAGAATTTTGGCCTAATAGTTAATTTACTTTTAAAACTTTGATGTATAGCCTGTATATTTTTATTTATATAATTAGGCCCATTGTTTTCGTTTAATTTTACAGGACTTTTTGTGTATATTTCTTCTTACATAGGCTAGGCCTAATTTGTAATTTGAAATAAAACATTTATATTTGGAAAATGTTGTCGTTGCTCTTTAGTTCTTTGGGAGGTAAGGCTGTGGTTTAAGCTAAAAGTGAAATACATGCAGATTTCTTTCCTTTTTTGGAGGGGGGGGGGGGCGATTTGAGTGGAGAGTGATGCAAACTGCGTTGAGCGCTGAGCGATAATGAGCGGACTGGCCTGATGTGGCTTTGAGCGGGGGGAGCGGAGGGGTGAACAGCTCCGTGAGCGAGGAGCTGAGATTCTCACCGCTCCACTCCGCTCATATGCTCTGTCACCCACACGACGCCATTGACACTGTCTGCCATCTGCCCGGTACAGTTGAAACCGTGATTCATCCGTGAAGAGCACACTTCTCCAGCTTGCCGGTGGCCATCGAAGGTGAGCATTTGCCCAGTGAAGTCGGTTACGACGCCGAACTGAGGTCAGGTCAAGACCCTGGTGAGGATGATGAGCACGCAGATGAGCTTCCTTGAGACGGTCTCTGACAGCTTGTGCCGAAATTCTTCGGTTGTGCAAACTCATAGTTTCATCAGCTGTCCGGGTGGCTGGTCTCAGACGATCCCGCAGGTGAAGAAGCCGGATGTGGGGGTCCTGGGCTGGCGTGGTTACACATGGTCTGCGGTTGTGAGGCCGGTTGGATGTACTACCAAATTCTCTAAAACAACTGTAAGAGCAAAAATCACTAGATGACGTTATAATACTATTATTGCATCAAATGGTTGTTTTCTGCAATAGAATAGGGTTCTTAGAACTCTCATGTGTCTGTGTTAACACTGACAGTAGATTTACGATGCCTTAGGTGATAAAACCTACAGCATGCATTCCATAAAATTAGTTGGTGTTTGTGTAATGAGGTACCAGGTAGAGATGGCTTGGGTATGGATAATGATGAGAGGAAGCTATCTGGATGGGAGATACTCCTTTCTCATATATCAATTCTCACCGTGTGACCCATTCCATACATCTGTTATTTGTCATGTAGACTAAGAGGGTGTATCTTTCCTATAAAAGATCTTTGTATTCTTTGTGTCGGGGCTCTCAGCCAACAGTCAAGACTGTTGGGCCAACCAGCCTCGCTTATTACCTTATTAATACGTTTTGAATAAAGTAATATCCTGATTGGTGATTGACCCTGTCTCTCCTCATTATTGATAAGAATTTCCACTACACAACGTCAAAGGTGGCTTATGGTAGAGAAATGAACATTACATTCTCTGACAACAGCTCTGGTGGACATTCCTGCAGTCAGCATGCCAATTGCACGCTTCCTCAAAACTTGAGGCGTTGTGTTGTGTGACAAAACTGCACATTTTAGAGTGGCCTTTTGTTGTCCCCAGAACAAGGTGCACCTGTGTAATGATCATGCTGTTTAATCAGCTTCTTGATATGCCACATCTGTCAGGTGGATGGATTATCTTGGCAAAGGCTAAACACTCACTAACAGGGATGTAAACAAATTTGTCCACAAAATTAGAGAGAAATAAGCTTTTTGTGCATATTGAACATTTCTGGGATCTTTTATTTCAGCTCATGAAACCAACACTTTACACGTTGCGTTTATATATTTGTTCAGTGTATATAAAAAAAATCAGCTGTATCTATATTATATATTTGTTCTGTGGAGTCAGTATTCTTAAGAAACTGTTTTCCTCAGTTATCCTTACCTCTAGTTGAGCCGCCTCTTCACAGTCAAAAGGCTTCAATGTTTTTAGGGCCACAGAAAAGCTTTAAAAGAAACACAAAAAGACGACAGTTTATATTGGAGCGCAGAGGGTAATCGGGCAATCAGGGAATGGACACCAGTTACAGCTCAAAGGGATGACTGTAGGAAGAGCTGAACATAGTTTTGGTTCCTACAGAGTTTTGGTTCCTACCCTTTTCGTATCCTCTTCTTGTCAAACAGCAGGTCGTCAATAAACACAATGCTGGCTTTTTTCAGCTTATGGTTCACACTCTTCACCTATGGAGTCAAACAGTTTCTAGTTCAGTTACTACTGATGACTATTCCAAATTAATTTAGTTGGAGCACAGCGATCAATACTCACCATTGCCGGCCAGAAAGGATAGCTTCTAAATTTGCACCAAACACATATTCCTTCTGTTATGGACAGCGGCTCTGAAAGATAAATAACTACGGGTTATTTTAGTTTTAGTATTAATTAACAACTCAACATAAGCTATAGTACACATGCAGGAAGGCATCATATCAGCAAGGGAGTTTACCAACACACGCGCACACTCTCGCTCTCTCTCTTACACCTTGACCAAACCGGCCCCCACGTGCATGTTGATATTGGCTATCCCCACCAGACGTGTTCATGACACGCATGTTAAAATACCAAAACCAACTGTGAACCAACTATATTAAGTTGGGGACAGGTCGAAACACACATAAAACATTGATGGACATTTAGCTAGCTTGCTGTTGCTAGCTAATTTGTCCTGGGAGATCAACATCGGGTTGTCATTTTACCTGAAATGCATATGGTCCTTTTTTTTTTGCTGGATCTGTGTTCTCTACTCCGACAATTAATCCACAGATAAAACGGGAAACCTAGTTAGTTCTTTGATTAATCTCTCCTCGTTCATCTTTCAATCTCCCATGCTGGTTAGTATGATTGTGAAAACCAATGAGTAGATGGGCGATGAGGGACTTGCAGTGCTTCAAGCATCTCAAATAGAACCAAGCTCTATTTAAGTGCCTGGCTATGCAGACGCCCGTTGAAGCGTGCGAGCAGTTTGGATTAAATGATTGAATAACATGTAGGGCCGGGACGATCCCTGTATCACAATATTTTTCCAATGGCAAAAATGAAAACACAAAGCAGTCAAACTCTTTGGTCCTTTAAAAACCTGCTTTATGTCAAATCTTCTGTGCTATAGCTTGGAAAACAAATAAACGTTACTCTGGATGACAAACATAATGATATTTGTTTCCAACATTAGGGCTGTTTTCCTACAGAAATTAAATCTGCTTTGTGTTTTGTTTCCTTGCCACGATACTAACAAGTACAGCAATACTGGTACGTTCCACCCTAATAACATGCATGTGTACATTTATTTAGCAATGCTCACGCACACAACGTAGCCAGTCTAGTCAGCATGTTACTCACTTGTGTTATTTAAGAAACTGGGTAGGTCTTCCTCATCCTCTTGCTCTTCCTCCTCTTCCTCTTCAAGAGTCAGTGATGTTACATGGTCTTCCTGTACGCTTAGCTCGATGGAGAGGTCTGAGGACAGGGCGGCATCTCCTGTGTCTTTGTCTGGTGAGTCTGACTCCTGCAGCTCAAACCTGGGTCTGGAGCATTGGAGAGGCTCAGCGCTGGTAGTGCCGTCGCTCTGCAGGCCAGCTCCCTCTGCTGTCTGGCCCTTCCTGCTTCTACGCCTGCGTTTGGCTGGGGGGCCCTCCTCAGAACTGAAGGTCTGGGACCCTCCCTCTGCTGCAGCCTTCACCTTCGTCTTACCACCCTGAGTCTTCACTCCCTTCACAGTAGCCGGGTTCTTCCTTGGCCTACCGCGAGGTTTACTGCCGGGTAAAGCTAAGTGTGTCTGGGAGAGATGACATACATTTTTGTGAACAATTTTGTATTGAACATATAAATACTGGGATTTAATTGAAACAGATTGAAACGCAATAGGCAAGAGAGACGGTTATTGAATGGTGATTACTTTTAAACACTGACCACAATCTAGAGCACTATTCAGTGTATGACCATTCACCCGACAACGTATTATATGTTTCTAATTAGTGATGAAGATGATGATGATGATCCAGTACCTTCTCCAGAGGGCTTAGTTCCAACAGATTCCAGGGAGTGATGGGTGAGGCGTTCTGGGGGCCCTCCATCTCGGAGCCCAGTCCCATGTGAGACAGGGAGACAGAGAAGGGGTTGTCTGTTCCTGTCGAGGATCTGGGGTGAGGGCCTGGCGTGGAGCTAAGACAGAGCTGCTGCTGGACCCGCTGAGGTCTGCCTCTGACTCTCTTAGGTGTGTTTGGTGAGAAGGGGTTGCCAGGAGGGCTGAGAGTAGGAGAGAGGCTACTCTGCAGGCTGGAGGAGAGGTCTGCAGACAGTACAGGGAGTGAGGAGGGGACATCTGAGTCTACCTTGTGGGTCTGTGATTTTTTGGTACATTTTCTCTTTGGGACCCAAGGAGGACTGAGTGTGGGAGAGGAAAGGTTGGTGGAGAGGTCTGCAGATAGCACAGGGAGTGAAGGGACCCCTGAGTCTACCTTATAGATACTTGATTTCTTAGTATATTTCCGATTTTTTATAGTTTCCTCCTGTGACTGTTCCGTGTCTCGTAAAACTACCTTATGCTTCTGTGATTTTTTTGTTGTATTTTCCCCATTTCTCACAGTCTCATGTGAGTGCTCCTTATGGCGCTGTGATTTTTTTGTATAGTTCCTCTTTCTCACAGTCTCCTGTGATTGGTCAATCCCGAGTGACCGTTCTACCGTATGGCTTTGTGATGTTTTAGATGCCGCCTGGTCTACTCTATTCGTCTGTGATTTCATAGATGTGATTTTTCCAGTCTCCTCCTGTGACTGGTCAGTCTCCTGGGTCTGTGATTTTTTTGTATATTTCCCCTTTTGCACAGTCTCTTGTGAGTGGTCTACCTTGTGGGTTGAAGATATTTTAGACATATTTTTCCTTTTTGTTACAGACTCTTGTGACTGGTCTACCTTATGGGTTGGTGATTTTATAGATGTATTTTTCCCATTTCGCACAGTTTTCTGTGACTGGTCAGCCTCCTGTGACTGGTCAGCCTCCTGTGACTGGTCTACCTTAGGGGTCTGAGAATATTTTGTATACGTCCTCTTTCTTACCGTCTCCTGTGACCAGTCTATCTTATGGGTTGGTGATTTTATAGATGTATTTTTCCCATTTCTCACAGTCTCACTCTCCTGTGACTGGTCAGTGTCCCTTGGCTGGTCTACCTTATGGCTCTGTGATTTTTTTGTATATTTCCTCTTTCGCCCAGTCTTTTGTGTTAGGCAATTCTCCTGTTCTACCTTAATGGTCGGTAAGGGTTTAGATGTATTTTCCCCATTTCTCACAGTCTCACTCTCCTGTGGCTGGTCGACCTTATGAATTTGTGATTCTTTTGCCGCCTTTCTCCCATCTCTCAGATTCTGTGGTGACTGGCACAGAGTCCTTTGCTCTTTGGCACATTTGCTTAAAAATATCCCAGAGGCTGTGATACTGTCATTCTGGCTGGGTTTATCCCCCAGCACCCTGGCCCCAGTGGCCTGTGAGTATCTGTATCCACCAGTGATTAGAACATTAGGGCCTGTTGTGTCTCCATGTCCAACAGAAGCACTGGAGAGATGGGGCCCGTTCTTACTCTGTCCCTTATTGGGGCTCTGTAAGTCCAAGGTGGGGCATGGTGGTTCAGAGGTGGCCTCAGTTGACTGGCACCTATCCTCAGGCACAGGTGAGCTGGGTGACAGGAGCTGTGTCTCAGCCTTTGTTTGGGCATCAGGTGACTGACACCTGTCCTCAGGTATCACAGGCAAGTTGGGTGTCAGTGTCACAGCCTCTATTTGGTCCTCTGGCTGTAAACATGGATGTGAAACTGTAGGGGACTGGGCCTGATGGATCTGGTGTTCTGTGTCAGTCTGGGGTTTCTTGTGTTTGGGTGGCCTCCCCCTCTTGCGACGTTCACCCTGTGGCTGTGACGCATCAGAGGTTATTTTCTCTGCTGTCCTCTTTTTTTGGGGTGAAACAAGTGTTTGAGACAGGCTAGAAGGGTTGATTGAAACTGGTGTTTCAGATGGGGTTGCAGGGTTGGTTGAAACAGGTGTTTCAGCTGGCTTAGCAGAGCTTGTTCCTTCCCCATCCCCAAAGCAGTGTGTGGGAGACGGAGGGCTAACTCCTGGCTGTGGAGTGGCTGTTTGCTGGTTGGACCAATCCGAGGTCTTCTGTGTGGAAGAGGAAGAACTGTCCTCTGGAGAATTCATGTTCAGGGCCAGGCAGTTCCTCCTCTGCAGGCTGGAGGAGAGGTCTGCAGACAGTACAGGGAGTGAGGAGGGGACATCTGAGTCTACCTTGTGGGTCTGTGATTTTTTGGTACATTTTCTCTTTGGGACCCAAGGAGGACTGAGTGTGGGAGAGGAAAGGTTGGTGGAGAGGTCTGCAGATAGCACAGGGAGTGAAGGGACCCCTGAGTCTACCTTATAGATATTTGATTTCTTAGTATATTTCCGATTTTTTATAGTTTCCTCCTGTGACTGTTCCGTGTCTCGTAAAACTACCTTATGCTTCTGTGATTTTTTTGTTGTATTTTCCACATTTCTCACAGTCTCATGTGAGTGCTCCTTATGGCGCTGTGATTTTTTTGTATAGTTCCTCTTTCTCACTGTCTCCTGTGATTGGTCAATCCCGAGTGACCGTTCTACCGTATGGCTTTGTGATGTTTTAGATGCCGCCTGGTCTACTCTATTCGTCTGTGATTTCATAGATGTGATTTTTCCAGTCTCCTCCTGTGACTGGTCAGTCTCCTGGGTCTGTGATTTTTTTGTATATTTCCCCTTTTGCACAGTCTCTTGTGAGTGGTCTACCTTGTGGGTTGAAGATATTTTAGACATATTTTTCCTTTTTGTTACAGACTCTTGTGACTGGTCTACCTTATGGGTTGGTGATTTTATAGATGTATTTTTCCCATTTCGCACAGTTTTCTGTGACTGGTCAGCCTCCTGTGACTGGTCAGCCTCCTGTGACTGGTCAGCCTCCTGTGACTGGTCTACCTTAGGGGTCTGAGAATGTTTTGTATACGTCCTCTTTCTTACCGTCTCCTGTGACCAGTCTATCTTATGGGTTGGTGATTTTATAGATGTATTTTTTCCATTTCTCACAGTCTCACTCTCCTGTGACTGGTCAGTGTCCCTTGGCTGGTCTACCTTATGGCTCTGTGATTTTTTTGTATATTTCCTCTTTCGCCCTGTCTTTTGTGTTAGGCAATTCCCCTGTTCTACCTTAATGGTCGGTAAGGGTTTAGATGTATTTTCCCCATTTCTCACAGTCTCACTCTCCTGTGGCTGGTCGACCTTATGAATTTGTGATTTTTTTGCCGCCTTTCTCCCATCTCTCAGATTCTGTGGTGACTGGCACAGAGTCCTTTGCTCTTTGGCACATTTGTTTAAAAATATCCCAGGGGCTGTGATACTGTCATTCTGGCTGGGTTTATCCCCCAGCACCCTGGCCTCAGTGGCCTGTGAGTATCTGTATCCACCAGTGATTAGAACATTAGGGCCTGTTGTGTCTCCATGTCCAACAGAAGCACTGGAGAGATGGGGCCCATTCTTACTCTGTCCCTTATTGGGGCTCTGTAAGTCCAAGGTGGGGCATGGTGGTTCAGAGGTGGCCTCAGTTGACTGGCACCTATCCTCAGGCACAGGTGAGCTGGGTGACAGGAGCTGTGTCTCAGCCTTTGTTTGGGCATCAGGTGACTGACACCTGTCCTCAGGTATCACAGGCAAGTTGGGTGTCAGTGTCACAGCCTCTATTTGGTCCTCTGGCTGTAAACATGGATGTGAAACTGTAGGGGACTGGGCCTGATGGATCTGGTGTTCTGCGTCAGTCTGGGGTTTCTTGTGTTTGGGTGGCCTCCCCCTCTTGCGACGTTCACCCTGTGGCTGTGACGCATCAGAGGTTATTTTCTCTGCTGTCCTCTTTTTTTGGGGTGAAACAAGTGTTTGAGATGGGCTAGAAGGGTTGATTGAAACTGGTGTTTCAGATGGGGTTGCAGGGTTGGTTGAAACAGGTGTTTCAGCTGGCTTAGCAGAGCTTGTTCCTTCCCCATCCCCAAAGCAGTGTGTGGGAGACGGAGGGCTAACTCCTGGCTGTGGAGTGGCTGTTTGCTGGTTGGACCAATCCGAGGTCTTCTGTGTGGAAGAGGAAGAACTGTCCTCTGGAGAATTCATGTTCAGGGCCAGGCGAGCTCCAGTGCTTCAGCTCCTCAGGAGGGCAAAGCTTGTCATCTTGAGCTGTGGTGGAACCATGCAGGATGAGAACAGGTTTATTCTTTGTGTTGATCAAATAACAGCCATGTGAATTTCAGAGAGGGGTGTAATCTGTAGGCTTGTAGTGTGCATCTAAGAAACACTTTAGCAACAATCTAGTCAGCTAACCACAGCTTGTGAATAATTGAAAGTTCTGCTTAGCTAGCTATAACTTTAACAACAGAGCTAAATGCATTTGCATGTAACTAGCTAGTTGTGGGGATTGTGGGTTTACCATAGACAACAATACCAACACAGTAACACATAAAGTAAATTAGCTAGCACACATCTGTTAGTCGACACTCCACTGATCAGTCTCGTCGGACATTTTACAACAAAAATGATCGAATGAGATTACAGACAGTTGCCTAGCTTTGATAGCTTTATGTATTGACTTTGCATCCGCATATGCATGCCCACCGTGCTTGCTGGTCAAGCAACGGTAGCAAGCTAATGATAATTATATCGCCTACTCTGTACTGGCTAACCAGCTAGCTAGCTACTGTATCCGATTGCAATTAATATTTCGCTTACAACCTAGCAAGAAATAATAGTAGCATAGTAGGCTCCAAATACTGATTTGCATAAAGATGTATACATACACATAGACACAGCAAGGTAGATGGAATACTTTCTTCTAGATACTTGAAAGGTTGCAACTCCTCTCTGCATCTCGTCAGCAACTTTAAAACAAAGTACTTCCGGTTCACGGAATTTCGGACATTTTCAAAATAAAATTCACCCACTTTATGGTAGAAAAGTGCAAGTAACCTGTAAATAATTGTTTAAACATTAACAATGATTCATATTTATTCATATTTAAGTGGCATTTGCATTAAATTAGGGTTTTAATACATGTTCCAAGGTCAAATAAATGCCCCCAATGCGAATCACTGTATATGGAATACGTATTGGCTTGTAGAACAAAAACTATTCTGGGTGCCGCACTAAAAGTATTGTAGGGAATAGTCAGTAGGGTCTGTAGAATGGTGTCATTTCACGGGGCTCTAAATAATACAGAGTGTTGCTGGCCTTTTACTGTGGTCAAACAGCTTAAAATGGGGTGCATGGACACTATTTGTATACAGTACAAATATAGCACTGTACAGGAAAAACTTTTTAATTTTTTTATTTTTTTAAGGGGGTAGATCAGCTTTAACATTGCAGATAGATTGTAACTTCCATAAAAGTAATTGTCTGCATCATTTCCAATCCCCCATATGTTATTTTTCTTCTTGCAAATACATACACATACACATACACATACACATACATACATACATACATAATATATATATATGCATACATACATATATATATATATATATATATATATATATATATATATATATATATATATATATATATATATATATATATATATATACATACACATACATATACATACACATATACATATCCTTTAAAAAATATATATATTTCCCTTTATTACTTTCCAACCCCACCACCCCTTCCCTAATTGGAGTAAACTAGTGAACAACAATGCTTAGGCCTCTACTTCCAGCTTATACATACTATATACATTTTATGGACAGTCAATTTTACAATAATTATATTTTGCTTGTTTTTACTCCTGAACTTCCTTTACCCTCAACCTCTCCGATCATTTTCATAATGTCCATCCAGTTTGCTTCTATATGCCATATCTTTCTAACTGTGCTCTTTCACAAAATAAAAAACTTTTATTTGTGCCGATGTAAAAGTGGGGTGCAGAGTACTTAGTAGAGTCTGTAGAATCTATATATGGTGTTATTCCGTGGGGGTCTCTGGTCTATATGCCCAGCAGCCCTTTCTACTCCACCCATTTCATTTGTCCCAATGCAACACACTGTAGGCCTATAAATTAAATATTGGCTTAGAGAGAAAAAAGTATTCTAGTAGAGTCTGTAGAATCTACATTTAAGCAATAAGACCCGAGGGGGTGTGTTATTTGGCCAATATACCACAGCTATTTGGCCAATATACCAGGGCTGTTCTAAAGCGCGACGCAAAGCAGAGTGCCTGGATACAGCCCTTAGCCGTGGTATATTGGCCATATACCACAAACCCCCGAGGTGCCTTATTGCTATTATAAACTGGTTACCAATGTAATTAGAGCAGTAAAAAAATAAATGTTTTGTCATACCAGTGGTATACGGTCTGATATACCACGGCTGTCAGCCAATCAGCATTCAGGGCTTGACCACCCAGTTTATAAATGGTGTTATTTCATGGGGCTCTGAATAATACTGAGTGTTGCTGGCCTTTTACTGTGGTCAAATAGCTTAAAATGGGAGCTTATATAGAAATAAATTATTATATGTGCAGAGGTAAAAGTGTGTTTGCGAGTACTCAGTAAGGTCTGTAGAAACCATCTTCAAATGACCCGGTGCTATCTATGGTCCTGAAGTCAATGCCGATATACACACTAAACTATTAACACTCAAATAACAAACGCATAAGGCAAACTTTTCAGTCAAAACAAAAATCTAATTTATTTACAGTTTAAACGTAATGAACATCAACCAGGCTATAGGCACACAGTCACTACAGTCACCAATTTTATCAAATGTGTCAGTTACAATTCATCGTCAAACACACTCTAGGATACATTCATTCATTTCCATCCCCCATTTCATAAAATGTTTTGGCAAAATATTTATGGTCTAACACACTTTATGATACATTCATTCATAGCAATCCCTCATCGAATAAATCCATTAAATTAGTGATGGCCACCAATATGGAAAATCGGTATCAGTTGCATTTTTCGATTCAATATTGATATCATATTGGTTCGTAGAAAATACATTGCAACTGTGTGAATGTTCACTTTTCTGTGAAGTCCAGACAACTGCTTGCGGATTTGCCCATTGGGCCAGGTGTGTTCTGGTGGTATAAACCTACCTAACCCGTTTTAATACAATGGGAAGCCCATTCACAATTGATGGCCTATCAGCAGGCACTTAAATACTACAACACTTTTACTGCAGCACCCAGAATAGTTTTTGCTCTATAAGCCAATATGTATTCCATATACAGTGATTCGCATTGTGGCCGCCAATGGAATGGGTGGAGTAAAAGGCCAGCAACACTCCGTATTATTCAGAGCCCCATGAAATGACACCACATATAAATAATACAGACCCTACTTAGTACTTCTTTCCCTACTTTTACATCATCACAAATAATCGTTTTTCCTGTACATTGCTATATTTGTACCGTATAGTGGCCAGGCACCATTTTAAGCTATTTGACCACAGTAAAAGGCCAGCAACACTCAGTATTATTCAGAGCCTCATCAAATAACACCATATATAGATTATACAGACCCTACTAGATTATTTTTTTCTTTATAAACCAATATGTAATTTATAGGCCTACAGTGTATTGCATTGGGACCAATGGAGTGGGTGGAGTAGAAAGGGCTGCTGGGTATTTAGACTACAGTCATCCAAGAAATAACACCATCTATAGACGCTACATCAATAGTTACATTCATTTACTTAAGCTCCAAAAATGTATCAATATGCTCCACCTTATAATATTATGTATCTTATATGAAATAGTAATTCTCTTTAGTTTTAACATGATGCACTATGCAAAGCTGCAAAAATAATTGATTTCATATCATACACAGTTTTACCGCATACTTTTATTTTGAAGGCAAAATCGGAAAAACGGAAGTCTTAATGCTGCTGTCGGGACACTAATGTTGCAGCCGTGACGCTAATGCAACTCCTGAGCCAAAACAACTTCTATCGTCAGGTTTTGCGCCCTTTGATTCATGGCATACGTAGCACATTACACTGAATTTAGGAGCAACGCTATTTTATTTTCCTTTATTTCAAGACAAGTTGACAACATTAAATATTTTGGCAGAAAACTATATACAAATATAAACAAAGAAACACAACACATACACAAAAGGCATTTACTGTAACAAACTAGTGATTGAACATTTCAGTCTGAGCCTATATCTATAGGGTTCTGGTCATGGCTTGAAAATGTTACATGTTATTCCATCACGTCATGATTTTAATACTGTATTGTGAAAGATATATGGGGGATTAGAAATGATGCAGACAATTACATTGATAGAACCCACAATCTATCTGCAATATTAAAGCTGATCTACCCCCAAGAGTGTTTTATCCACAGAGGAATAATTCAACACAGACATATGGCAAAGCAGTGCAAAATGTTTCCAACCCTACAGAAAAATATAATATATAACAGTACACACAGAGCACAGTGGTATAAGTATGTGTTAATCACATTACTAAACCCCTCAGATTCACGAGGAGGCCATCCTTGTTCTCTCCTCACAGTCAAAAAGCTATGGTTGACAATCCTGAGAGAAAGTAGGAAAAAAGACAGTAGGACACAGATAAACTAAAGCAATTGCAAACTATTATGCCATGTTGGTTTGATACAAGCCTACTTATATGAGGTTATCAATCATAGTATGTATGAGCAATAAACAGAAGTGATTCTTGTGGTGAATTACCATTGATCTTGCAACCTCTTCTTTCCCTGTAATACAAAACATCATGTACTTTTTAAGATCTTTGTTTAGTGGAAATTAAACTTAACAATAATGGGATTGCTGGTGTCCACAGCACAACTACACCTTTTAGTTTAGTTTTTTGTATGTATGTATTATTTTATTTTATTTTTTACATATGAGCTGCTGTATACTCACATTTGTGTCCTCAAATAGTGTTTGTTGGACTCGCAGGCTTTCATTTGACTCATTGCTGCCACCTCCTGGCTATTTGAAGCATCACATGAAGCAGAGCAGGAGTGGGACTGGTGGACAGCTTGGGTGAAGTTGAATTGTAACCACTCAAAAAGGTCTATAGAAAAAAAAAACGGAACATTATTAAACAACATCTTCCAGTTCCATAAAATAACATTTATAATGTAAGACCTGTTGTTTATTCTGTAATCACTATCACGGGAGTGATATGATTCATGGCCAGGTCTCCCTTGTATAAGAGACTCTGTGTCTCAATGGGACTTTGCTTAAATAAAGGTTAAATAAAATAATAAACAATATTATTTGATCCAGTCCTACTGTACCTCTCTGTAGACTCAGATCGAGGGACAGATTTCTCTGTGTCTCTCTGTGCAGGCAAATAGCATTCCTTAGTGCTGTTTCATTCTCATGCAGCATCGCCTGTATACAAAGCAATACTAGAGTCACTGACAATCTACATGGATATGTTGTTTTAGAATGGATCAAAAGTTTTGATTCCAAGGAGTTGTATTCTGAACATGAACAGCATACAATCTATAATCTATGTATTCTGAACATGAACAAGGATGTCAAACATGCAAATGTCATTGAAGGCTACATGTAAACACACATTCTCCTGCAGGCTGAGGCTCAGGGACACATTAGTCTCTCTCAGTCTTTCAGCGACAACCTCCATCTCCTGCTGCAGTGTGGTTTGGTTCTCCTGGCTCAGCCTTATCGCCTCCAGCAAGGCCTGCTTTTCCTTCTCCCACACAACCTTTGCCCCCTCCATCTTCTCCGTCAGGGCCTGTGTAACAGAGTTAAGATTGTACCGGTAAGCCCTGGCTCGAGCTATTGTACAGACAGCGTACCCTGGGTTGTACCCAGATAGGGAGGGCACCATACTGCTAAACAAGCAGGCACACTGTGGTCCACACACCTGTTGGGCTACCTTGCACAGGGCCACACCCTTCATGTGAGGAGAGGTGGCCCACACCACGATAACAATGAGGGAGACTATGGACCACAGGGTCAGCAGAGCCATCACCAGGTTACAGCAGGTCCCGGATGACTTGGAACTCTTGGACCGAGCCATGGTGTTGAAGGGAGCAGGAGCTGTGGTTGCGCTGGGAATGACAAAGATCATATCCCTTGTCAGTTATGTTTGCCAACAGAGACAGACAACAGTTGTACAAGCTCCAGGAAGGACTCTTTTGTGTCCACTGTGATGAAAACAAGATGAGAATTCTGAGTCCCAGAAGTTGTGCCTAGAGAAGAAAAAGCCAGCAGTAGCTCCAGACAGAAGTCTACACTTTATCAACTGAGCCTAACGACCCTTGTTACATAGGCTGAAGAAGAACCGTATATTGTAAGGTTTTCCGTTTAACTGTAGTCCTTTTTCAACAAAAACACCTCACTTACCTTTGTCCAAATGTCACTATAAAACCAATACCCAGTCTTTCGCCACTTCTTAGTTCGAATGCTTTTACGGAGGAAGAACCATAGCAGCCTCTCTGTGTTTATTTTACCATGCCAGGACTAGTGTACAGTACACTCTGTGCTCATCACTGCACATTCCATCTCACTCGTTTTTAAACAAATCCTTTTGTAGAGGGTTGTTCACGTGCCAACTACTTCTAGAAATAAGCCTTTACTTTGCCCTGAGAAATGGCTGTAGACTCCTATGGCATCACAGTGCCTAGAGATAAATACATAGGGCCCATAGAGATGAGATTTTAGCTGGTCAAATGTTTATTAAGTTGTAATAATTTTTCCCTAAACTATTTTCCACATTCCTTCATTTGACCTGAAATGTAAACTCATCTCAATGGACACAATAAATATGCACAAGGAAAGTTAAGTTACATGTATTTAAGCTTGTTTATTTAAAACAAACCTGTCATCGTTCAAACTTACCAATACATACCAATTATACGTTTTACGTACATAAAAATAATTGAATAGGAGATAGTTTGGAACACTGCTGTATTCTTAAGTGCAAATTAGTATATTAAAGCAGTGGTGGAAAAAGTACTCAATTTTCATACTTGAGTAAATGTAAAGATACCTTAATAGAAAATGACTCAAGTAAAAGTCACCCAGTAAAATACTATTTGAGTAAAAGTCTAAAAGTATTTGGTTTTAAATATACTTAAGTATCAAAAGTAAATGGAATTGCTAAAATGTACTTAAGAATCAAAAGAAAAAGTATAAATCATTTCAAATTCCTTATATTAAGCAAACCAGACGGCACAATTTTTTTTATTGAAGGATAGCCAGGGGCACACATAATTTACAAACAAAGCATTTGTGTTTAGTGAGTCCGCCAGATCAGAGGCAGTAGGGATGTTCTCTTGATAAGTGTGTGAATTGGACCATTTTCCTGTCAAAATGTAATGAGTACTTTGGGGTGTCAGGGAAAATGTATTGAGTAAAAAGTACATTATTTTCTTTAGGAATGTAGTAAAAAAAAGTTGGCAAAAATATAAATAGTAAAGTACAGATACCCCCAAAACCTACTTAAGTAGTTCTTTAAAGTATTTTTACTAAACTAGGGAAATATACAGTATATAGTGTTCTATAGTTCTATGGTGAACATGGAATGTGATGCATAGATTTAATGACTAACTCGTGGAATGTCTGAAGTGTGTGGGTTATTATGGTCGTAATGAAAATAAGTATATGTTTTATACTTTACATACTTTATCATGCAGATAATTTGGTATGAAGCTTATGTGCAATAGTTGTACTCAAACAGGGCAGTTTCCCAGACACAGATTAAGCCTAGTCCTGGATTAAAAACCAAATTCAATAGAGAACTTCCATTGAGCATGCTTTTATCCAGGAAACTGGCCCAAAACGTTTTGAGGGAAAGTTACTACACCTGCATTTTCACTAACATGTCTAGCCATTACTACATATTTGCTTTTGCTTATGTACAGGCAATAAGGTCTTCTATATCCAGGCAAAGCGTACAAATGACAAAACAGGTTTATACAATCTATATAGCTTAAGACTACTCTCTCCATACGGAAGACAACTATAGCGTTTGTATTTGATCCATTTGCATCGCAGTACAACAAGTCAGCTGAGTGACATATGGTATCGAATAGATAGCCTGCTGTCAATAAGATGAAGTACTGGGATCTCCCTATAATACATCAACATTCATTTCCTGTTATTTCTGTGCAATTTGTACTATGTTGTTACCTATAACAATGTATGCACTCACTAACTGTAAGTCGCTCTGGATAAGAGCGTCTGCTAAATGACTAAAATGTAAAATAACAGTCAGCTGTGAATGATACATGTTATGAGGCGAGGGGAATATTGCTTACATGAAATTGGCATACCAAGCCAGACTAAGGCTGTCGCACAGGAACAGACTTATACCACGTATTCCTTCAACTATGGGACTTAAAACTCTTTAGGAAAATGATTGCATGTGCAGAAATCCAAATATACTGCAAAAACTAACAGCATATTTGACAAACAATGTGTCAGTATTGTGTATAACAATCAAAATCCTTACCTTCAACGTAAAAATTAATTTAGAAAATGTATTATTAAAATAATATGTATTTTGTTGACCAAACATATTCATAGTAGGGACTCTGCATTGCTAGTTCTCTCATTACAAAGTGATACAGGAGGAGCAACCTTTTTCCCGATAAAATGTCTGAGGGGCAGCATGGCTTATGATCGAGGGCCCAGCATTTTCTCTAACCCGAAGAACTCTCGACCCTTGTTCTGAATCTGATGACAGCTGGTGTAAATATGAGCCCTGTTTGTGCCATAAACACACAGACACAGAAAGAAGAAGAATAATGTCAGTGATTCCAACAACCACACCAACACCAGAAAATCTCTGGGCCCTACTTCCAAATGTGATGACAACTGGTGTACATGTACAGTCCTGACTGTACCATACAAACATACAGACACAGTAGGAAGTTAGCTGAGAGCTACAATAATGTAATTCAATGATTCCAGACCCAGCCCGGTTGGACTTCGCCTTCAGGCCATGACCAGGGCCTCCTGTAGCTCAGTTGGTAGAGCATGGCGCTTGCAACGCCAGGGTTGTGGGTTCGTTTCCCACGGGAGGCCAGTATGAAAAAGTCGCTCTGGATAAGAACGTCTGCTAAATGACAACAAAAAAAAAATGACCAGACCAACCTATAAGGAAGAAGCTGAGAGTGTAGATTGAGAATAATGTCAGTGATTCTATGAGAATAATGTCAGTGATTCTAGAAGGCAGGCCAGGCTCAGGACAATTCTAAAAGTCAAGCTGGAGCCAGGTCTCAGGGGATGACCAGACTGTCCTTCTCCCGCTCTATCCCTCTGACCAGCTCCTCCACCCAGCGCACCTCCGACGCCGCCTGCTCCGCCAGGACCTCGTAGCGGTTCTCCAGGCGCCCAAACTTCCTTTTGAGTGAGTTAGCGGCCAGCATGGCGGCGCGGGCGTCTTCCTGGCTCTGTCTGCACTGGGCCTGGGTACACTGCAGCGCCTGGCGGATGTGACCCAGGTCGCTGGCGATGCTCTGGTTCTCCTCCTGGTACCAGCCCTCCTTCTCCTCATAGAGAGAGAATAGAGCAGCCACGTCCTCCTGACATGACCTGGAGAAGAGAGGGGGATGTTAGAATGAATGGATAGATGTATTGTTGTATCTAATTAGAGCGGCTTTATATGTATTTTTAATAATCACATAAATTAATTAATCCTCCCATTCATTGAATCATCCATCTATCCATCCGTTTATCCCTCCCACCTCTGGTTGTGCTCCAGGTCTCTCAGCCCCTCCTCGGCAGCAGCGATCTCCTCCAGCACCTGGGAGAAGCATTCAAAGTTGACGTAGGTGTTGTTGGGGGGCATGGAGGAGTGGGACTTGATGGTGTACTCCTTTAGACGCGTCGTCTTCAGGCGCCTGCGCTCCGGCTTCTTTTCGCTCTCCTCCTGGCGCACGTTCCGCCTCTTGATCACCTGGGAGGAGAGGGGGTTTAATAGATAGTAGATAAAAGGGGAGCGAAATGTGCTCAATTATTTTGTCTAGCCAAAAAACTTCAGTATAATGGGTGCTATAAGCCAGGAGTTGCATATATTTTGGGGGATTAGTGATATATTTTGGGGGATTACTGATATGTGAAATACAGTATGTATGAGGAGATGGTGAGAGGTGCCTACCTTGATCCAGGGATGTTGAAGGCTTTCATCAATGGTCATTCTCTTCCTGGAGAAATAAGAGCATTTGTAAATGATTAGATATGAAAATCAATGACTCATTTCTTCCTTACTTTTATGCCTTGTTATTTGCAATTCTAACATTTCCACCCAAGACCAAGGTTCACCTAGGCTATGGTGCAGAAAGGTACAAACCTTCATTTCTTGCTAGATTCCCTAAGATAATATGCTATTAAAAAAGACAGACAAAGTGCATGGTTCCTGTGTATGTTATTTTAAGCATTCCCTGGCATATTCCGTCCAGAGTAAACCAGGCTTACTTGGGATCCTTGACCAGCAGCCGTCTGATGAAGTCCTTGGCCAACTCGCTAGTGTTGCTGAAGTACTCCTCGTCAAAGTCATAGTTGACTACTGAGATGTTGGTCAGAGTCTCCTGCTTGGTCTCCCCCAGGAACGGAGAGGCACCACTCAACCTGAGGACCAACAGACAGCATGGTGAGACCACCATACCGGAGGTAAAACAGTAGTATTATGTCATCTTTCAGGCCATGGCCAAACATTATATCCAGTATATTGGCTTACTTGCTATGTCATAACTTTGACGATGGAATTACTGAGAAATAACTGTCACTTCTATAGTTGTCATTTGTAATGCAAAAATTGATATAGATTTGAAACACTTTAACATAACACTGTTTATGTTGCTCAACTGACTGTATGAAAAGAGACTAACATTATAATGTGAACCAGTACTTACAGAATGTATGTGATAACTCCAATACTCCTGGAGAGACAAGAGGGACAGAACTTAGTGAAATTTACCCTCAGAGCAAAACAACAAGAAAACATTCTCAAAAACATTTAAAAAAAACATTAAAAATAATCTTAGTCCATTTTACCACGTCAGCCTCCAGGCCTAGCGGTTCATAGTTGACTATCTCTGGAGCTGTAAAACAAGCAGCATTATTACCGGGATCGCTTTAAAGCCTTAATTCAACTCAGATGGTCGTCAAGGATATCCCAACACACAGACCTCCACTTAATAAGATAAATGTGAAGGAATATTTACCCCATGTGGGCATACCATAACAATAAGATATTTGTGTAAATATACATTTTATGGATACTGTATGTGTTAACAAGGAATGTGTAGGATAGAATAGAACAACTTTATTTTTTCCAAAGGGAATCTGAACCTGAAGTGAAAATAATACATTTGAACATAAAAGCCATACTGACAGTTCATGGCTCTTTTGGTCTTGAGGGGTAGGAGAGGGTCTCACCAACGAATTCTGGCGTTCCGAAGATGCTCTTAAACTCGTTCCCAGCTTTGATCTGATGAGCGATGCCGAAGTCGATGAGTTTGATCCTGGGGTTGGGAATATTCTTATCCAGCAGCATAATGTTCTCCGGCTGAAACAAAAACAAACAAGCATTCCATAATACAAGTTAGAAGAGAATGGATACACTACAGATGTTTTGAAATATAATAAAAATGTCAAAAATACCTGACCGGAATTATTATTATATCCTAAACGGTATACTATCATGGTACACTACATGACCAAAAGTATGTGGACACCTGCTCGTCGAAAATCTCTCTCCAAAATAATGGAAATCAATATGGAGTTGGTCCCCCCTTTGCTGCTATAACAGCCTCCAATCTTCTGAGAAGTCTTTGCACTAGATGTTGGAACATTGCTGCAGGGACTTGCTTCCAATCAGCCATAAGAGCATTAGTGAGGTCGGGCATTGATGTTGGGCGATTAGGCCTGGCTGACAGTCGGTGTTCCAATTCATCCAAAAGGTGTTCGATGGGGTTGAGGTCAAGGCTCTGTTAAGGCCAGTCAAGTTCTTCCACACCGATCTCAACAAACCATTTCTGTATGGACCTCGCTTTGTGCACGGGGGCATTGTCAAGGGCCTTCCCCAAACGTTTGCCACAAAGTTGGAAGCACAGAATCGTCTAAAATGTAATTGTATGCTGTAGCGTTAAGATTCCCCTTCACTGAAACTAAGGGGCCTAGCCCAAACCATGAAAAACAGCCCCAGACCATTATTTCTCCACCAAACTTTACCGTTGGCACTATGTATTTGGGCAGGTAGCATTCTCCTGGTATCTGCCAAACCCAGAGTTGTCCGTCGGACTGCCAGATGGTGAAGCGTGATTCATCACTCCAGAGAACGCGTTTCCACTGCTCCAGAGTCCAATGGCAGCAAGCTTTACACCACTCAAGCCAACGCTTGGCACTGCGATCTTAGGCCTTTGTGCGGCTGCTCTGCAATGGAAACTCATTTCATGAAGCTCCAGACAAACCAAACAGTTCTTGTGCTGACGTTGCTTCCAGTGATAGTTTGGAACTCGGAAGTGAGTGTTGCAACTGAGGAGACGATTTTTACGTGCTACAGCACCATTCTGTGAGCTTGTGTGGCCTACCACTTTGCGGCTGAGCCATTGTTGCTCCTAGACCTTTCCACTTCACCACAGCCCTTAGAGTTGACCCAACAGCCCTTAGAGTTGACCGGTGCAGCTCTAGCAGGGCAGAAATTTGACGAACTGACTTGTTGGAAAGATGGCATCCTATGACGGTGCCACGTTGAAAGTCACTGAGCTCTTCAGTAAGGCCAATGTTTGTCTATGGAGATTGCATGTCGGTGTGCTCGATTTTATACACCTGTCAGCAACGGGTGTGGCTGAAATAGCCGAATCCAGAAATTTGAAGGTGTGTCCACATACTTTTGTATATATAGCATATGTGTTTAATAAAGACAACTGTTGACTGTTTAAAACACCAGCCTGGATCGTGTTCACTAGGCACCAAACAGCTAACCAGGCAGAGACTACCTGGACTTAAGAATAAGAAGCGCTCATTTTCGTATTCCATTGCAAAACATTTTCTGTTGAACATGACCCTGGCTTACCCAGCTCCACAGCCTACAGTTCACCTTGTGATCAAAGTGTGCAATGTGTTTTCAGTGCAGGTAGTAGACCTCATCTGAGATCTGTGTGTGTGTGTGTGTGTGTGTGTGTGTGTGTGTGTGTGTACCTTGAGGTCAAAGTGAGCTATGCGTTTGGAGTGCAGGTAGTGGACCCCAGCCAGGATCTGTTTGAGGAAGTGTGTGGCCTCCTCCTCTGTTAAAGACTCCTTCTCTGCCAGGAAGTCAAACAGCTCCCCTCCAGACACCCTGAAACACAACACACACAACTAGCATCTCAACAGAACCACATCAGGATGTTTTTGGATTTTTCACTTTACAAGAGAGCAGGAACAGACTGGCACCCAGGCTAATTTGAACCCAGGTTTGTGGCCATACGTACAGTGAGGGAAAAAAATATTTGATCCCCTGCTGATTTTGTACGTTTGCCCACTGACAAAGAAATGATCAGTCTATAATTTTAATGGTATGTTTATTTGAACAGTGAGAGACAGAATAACAACAACAAAATCCAGAAAAACGCATGTCAAAAATGTTATAAATTGATTTGCATTTTAATGAGGGAAATAAGTATTTGACCCCTCTGCAAAACATGACTTAGTACTTAGTGACAAAACCCTTGTTGGTAATCACAGAGGTCAGACGTTTCTTGTAGTTGGCCACCAGGTTTGCACACATCTCAGGAGGGATTTTGTCCCACTCCTCTTTGCAGATCTTCTCCAAGTCATTAAGGTTTCGAGCCTGACGTTTGGCAACTCAAACCTTCAGCTCCCTCCAGAGATTTTCTATGGGATTAAGGTCTGGAGACTGGCTAGGCCACTCCAGGACCTTAATGTGCTTCTTCTTGAGCCACTCCTTTGTTGCCTTGGCCGTGTGTTTTGGGTCATTGTCATGCTGGAATACTCATCCACGACCCATTTTCAATGCCCTGGCTGAGGGAAGGAAGTTCTCACCCAAGGTTTGATGGTACATGGCCCCGTCCATCGTCCCTTTGATGCGGAGAAGTTGTCCTGTCCCCTTAGCAGAAAAACACCCCCAAAGCATAATGTTTCCACCTCCATGTTTGACAGTGGGGATGGTGTTCTTGGGGTCATAGGCAGCATTCCTCCTCCTCCAAACACAGCGAGTTGAGTTGATGCCAAAGAGCTTGATTTTGGTCTCATCTGACCACAACACTTTCACCCAGTTCTCCTCTGAAACTTCAGACGGCCCTGTATATGTGCTTTCTTGAGCAGGTGGACCTTGCGGGCGCTGCAGGATTTCAGTCCTTCACGGCGTAGTGTGTTACCAATTGTTTTCTTGGTGACTATGGTCCCAGCTGCCTTGAGATCATTGACAAGATCCTCCCGTGTAGTTCTGGGCTGATTCCTCACCGTTCTCATGATCATTGCAACTCCACGAGGTGAGATCTTGCATGAAGCCCAAGGCCGAGGAGGATTGACAGTTATTTTGTGTTTCTTCCATTTGCGAATAATCGCACCAACTGTTGTCACCTTCTCACCAAGCTGCTTAGCGATGGTCTTGTAGCCCATTCCAGCCTTGTGTAGGTCTACAATCTTGTCCCTGACATCCTTGGAGAGCTCTTTGGTCTTGGCCATGGTAGAGAGTTTGGAATCTGATTGATTGATTGCTTCTGTGGACAGGTGTCTTTTATACAGGTAACAAACAGAGATTAGGAGCACTCCCTTTAAGAGTGTGCTCCTAATCTCAGCTCGTTACCTGTATAAAAGACACCCGGGAGCCAGAAATCTTTCTGATTGAGAGGGGGTCAAATACTTATTTCCCTCATTAAAATGCAAATCAATTTATAACATTTTTGACATGCGTTTTTCTGGATTATTTTGTTGTTATTCTGTCTCTCACTGTTCAAATAAACCTACCATTAAAATTAAAGACTGATCATTTCTTTGACATACAAAATCAGAAGGGGATCAAATACTTTTTTCCCTCACTGTATAAAATGTCTGAGTAGTTGTGCTGATCTAGGATCACATCCCCCCTGTCTATGTAATCGTATTAATTGTGAACTTAAAGGCAAAACTAATCCTAGATCAGAATTTCTACTTTGACACTATTTATGAATACGACCCTGGTCTCATCTAGTCGCCCTTACAGCTCCAGGATGAGGATGACGTCAGTCTTGTTCTCAAAGATGTCGTGCAGCGTGATGATGTTGCTGTGCTGGATCTCTCCCAGGATGTTCACTTCCCTCTCGATCTCCTCGCGGCTCACGCCCCGGCGGCTGGACGACAGGCGACGCTTCTTGATGAACTTGGCGGCGTACTCTGAGCCAGAGGGCTTCTCTTTACACTTCCGTACGATGGCAAACTGTCCGCTGAGGGGAGAGGGGAAATTACATAATGAGAATGATGATACAAAGTAAAACATGAACATAGAATACACAGGAAAGAGTGACTGGGCCACAATCAGATAGCTCATCTAGAAAAATCCAGATTTGAAGCAATATACCAATCTTGACTACAGATTGTATAGGCTAGTGTTCAGTGGCCGCATTGCAGCACTGGCTGGCAGTTTCATAACTTTAATGTAATAAGACGAAGACCCTAAGCAAATGTAAAGTGGGCGGGAAAAAAAACACCCAACATTTGATTTAGTGCATGGTAATGCTATAGGAAGAATAAGCTATGAATGCTGCATTCCAGTGAGTCAATATGTTCCTATAGAAATGTATTGGGTTATTGTCTGTCTGCAAATAACTGAATTTTCTGCTCTGACATTTAATGTGTCTGCAAGCCCTTTCCCAGGGGTTAAAACAAAACTCCCATGACTGAAACTTAAAGGCATCCACCAGTGATTTTTGAACTTTTCCTGTTGAAAAGTGATATTACAAGTATAAACACAGTAAAGTACACACTAAAGAGTAAAAAAAAAAGTTTAGCAAAATACTGTTTTTTTAGACAACTGCAAACTTCAAGGAGGAGGGCATTCAAGGTGTTGGTTTGATGGGTAGTCGTGATGTCACCGGCCTCCCCCTTGCTGAGGAACAACCCCCCCTCGTGCTGTGTCATGACTGACCTGGACCACCTATTGAGCCAGGTGTTAAATGAGGTGAAAAGAAGCCTGGAGTGCCACTTTAAGTCGATCTCAGATCGATTGTCTGGGGCCAATTTAACCTCCCCTTTCATGTAAGAAAGTCATGACCATCATGCTTTTAGGGGAAAAGGATAGTTAATTAATGTACAAAACTATGTTTGACCAATTCCAGTCCCCTTGTTTTGGGGGTCCGGGGTCCTCCCTGGGATAATTATCATGTAGAAGGACAATCTACTCCAAAATGAATGAAAATAAAATTATGCTGATAACATCTAAAATATAATTTCCACTTCTAGAAATGAGTCAAATAACATATTGGTGAAACATTTATTTTTATATTGGACCATGCATATAGCCTATGCATGGTCTATATAATCAGACGTGCTATTAGCAATAAGCATTATCACCTGTAGCCCAACTGATGCAGCATAGTGGCTATAAAATGTACAGTGGTGAATTTTAAATGAAAATATCGGTGGGGCAAACTCAATCAACAAAGCTCATAGGCATCGAAACCAGTACACTACACTGGCTACACATTGAGTCCCAGAAAAGAGTTGAGCCACACACAAACGTTATAACATGGGTTATTATCAGTTTATGGCTACTTCCCATATCTTTAGCTCTTATTGCACGGAAGACCACGGTAGTCGAGCATACTTTTATAGAGTTAACTAGCTAGTAATCTGTCTGCAATATTATGTGCGTCTGCCTGCCTGATACAAAGGGGCCCAGTTAACAATATGCAACGTTTATAAGGCTATTCTCTTGCTTAATCTATTGCACAGTTCCAAATACATTTATAACTAACCCTTCCTTTACATGTGGTTCCATGCGTATTACAGTCTGCCATCAGCAAGGGCATTGAAGATGAAACGTGGCTGGGTCTTTCAGCATGACAATGATCCCAAACACACCGCCCGGGCAACGAAGGAGTGGCTTCGTAAGAAGCATTTCAAGGTCCTGGAGTGGCCTAGCCAGTCTCCAGATCTCAACCCCATAGAAAATCTTTGGAGGGAGTTGAAAGTCCGTGTTGCCCAGCGACAGCCCCAAAACATCACTGCTCTAGAGGAGATCTGCATGGAGGAATGGGCCAAAATACCAGCAACAGTGTGTGAAAACCTTGTGAAGACTTACAGAAAACGTTTGACCTGTGTCATTGCCAACAAAGGGTATATAACAAAGTATTGAGAAACTTTTGTTATTGACCAAATACTTATTTTCCACCATCATTTGCAAATAAATTCATAAAAAATCCTACAATGTGATTTTCTGGGAAAAAATCTCATTTTGTCTGTCATAGTTGACGTGTACCTATGATGAAAATTACAGGCCTCTCTCATCTTTTTAAGTGGGAGAACTTGCACAATTGGTGGCTGACTAAATCCTTTTTTCCCCACTGTATGTAGCCTATAGGATATTATAGTTAGCCTACCTCAAAACAGATGTTAGCAACTGCTACATGATCCACCACCAACCACTCGACTTGAATATTCTTTTCCAGCTTGCTTTTTTTTATTGGATGGACATATTTTTTAAGTTTAGGAGAATAATGAGCACCAGACGTTCTCTCTACATTTCCTTTATAACGCTAAGTTAGAAAAAAAATTGCTAGGACATAGCTTAGCTAGTCGACATGTTTCAGCTAGCTTAGCTACCTAGCTTGAAGACGTGGTAACAGTGCGTGGTAAACAGCTAGCTAGCTATGAAGTTAACACATCAGTCCAATCAGAGTTACCGGGCATAAGACATTGATTTATCTGTAGCCAATGACAATGTTGTTGTGACATGAAATAACAGAATTGAATGCAAATCTGCTGGAGCCCAACGTGACGCATCACCACTGAAAATTTACATAGGCTAAAGCATGGGGTTTGTCCATCTGCATTTACCCCATTGGACACAACATTTTAGTCATTTAGCAGACGCTCTTATCCAGCGCGACTTACAGTTAGTGAGTGCATACATGTATTTTCTTTCATACTGGCCCCCGTGTTGTTGATGTTTCTATTACGAAGTAGGCCTACGTCATTGCCCTTTTAAGAGGCCATTTCCCCTTTAAGAGCTCTGTTATGCAGCTGTGCCTAACATGCTTATAACTGCATTTGTAAAACGATGCCACTTGCGCAATTGAAGGAGTAGAGAAATAAACGTAGTAGCAATGGAAAACTGTGTTGCCCCTCTTTTTTTAACAAAGGCCAAAACTGCTTTCAAAATACATTTGCCAAAACTGCTTTTAAAAGTGTTTTCCTGTAATTGCATTAAGAATTATTGTGCATTGACTGCTTGCCAGAATACGTTTCCCTGTAGGCTACACACCACTTGTCACAGTGCGTAGTTAAGGGACGGTAGACAGAGCGCTCGTGGAGTGACATCCTTTTCATTTAAACTTGTCACACTAAGTATTCAAAAAATAAACAAGGAGAGAAAAGCACCAAGTGACTTACGTGCTGTGAACACAATTGCAGACAGGCACAAACACGAACAATGATCCACACACAGGTGGATGTGAGAGGTGCCTAAATACTATCCCCAATCAGAGACAAACTCTAGACAGCTGTCTCTGATTGGGGATCATAAACCACCCCTAGTTATGATGTGAAGACTGTGGTCCTACCCCTCCCCCTAGTAGGAGTAAGGCCTAACCACAGTCAAACCCTCACACCACTGTTTGAATTGAGCGCTGAGGTGGTGCGCATTATAGACTATTTCATTCCCTTCATCTGAACATCGGAGTGTCAGCAACAATCACGCATGTCAGTTCAGTGCACACAGCGTAACAGAGAAAATAAAACACTTGAGAAAACATTTATTTAGGAAAATATTTCGTAGAACAGACATGCTTCTGTATTAGGCCATGTCACACCCCCCAGAGATTTTTTATAGCGGATCTATGATGTCAATGATGTCATTCTTCTGCTGCAACGCTGTAGCAAACAACCCTACTTCCATATAAAGGTATGAAGTCAGGTTTAGTGTGTCCCAAATGTCACCCTATTCCCTTTATAGTACACTATGTTCAAGTAGAGCGCTATGTAGGGAATAGGGTGCCATTTGGGATGAAGTCAGGTTTAATCCTCTACAAGCATATGACTCATTCTATTGCTCTAGCTCTGTTTAGTTTACAAGGACTTGTTAAAAACAGAGCTTGCATAACAAGGCAGAGTGCGATGCAGTTTAATAAACAGTCCCACAAATACACTGGGGATGTGCCAATGGATGTTTTCCTCCAGCTATGCATTTTCAGGTTAAATAAGTGGTATTATACTGGTATATCATTATGAGAGTCAAACAACGGATTCTATATTAAAAAGATTGTTTGGAGAAATTGTGTTTCACTTAACATGCAAGCGAGAACTAAAAGGTGACAAGAGATCTGCATTATTCTGCCACCTCATTCAAAACATATTCATTAGTAGGCACACTTGATTGAGCTTGTCTGCTGTGCTGGGTAGGCCAGGTTTCGAGTTTCCCTCACTTGCCCTGAAGTGCGAACTCTACTGATAAAGAAATGTGTGAGTAAGATATGACTAAAATGTCACACCCTCAGTTAAACTAATAATGTATGACTATTAGAAGACATATATACATATATATATATATATATATATATATATATATATATATATAAGATGCATATTTGCCCAGCAACAGAGTATTTGTGTCTTGTAATTAGGCAAGCAGAAGTGCAAACGTTGAAACCAATAACAGGAGACCGGTTTCAAAAAACAGATGTCCCCACACAGGGAGGGGGATTGAGAGGCTTGCAGAATATTGTGAGAACAGCGATAACTATGTATGGGAATAGAGAAAAAAATGCAGCTTGCCCGAGCAAGGACTAGGCTATGATAAGAACATGTGTGTGTGTATGTATATATGTATGTACAGTGGGGGAAAAAAGTATTTAGTCAGCCACCAAATGTGCAAGTTCTCCCACTTAAAAAGATGAGAGAGGCCTGTAATTTTCATCATAGGTACACGTCAACCATGACAGACAAATTGAGAATTTTTTTTCCAGAAAATAACATTGTAGGATTTTTAATGAATTTATTTGCAAATTATGGTGGGTAATAAGTATTTGGTCACCTACAAACAAGCAAGATTTCTGGCTCTCACAGACCTGTAACTTCTTCTTTAAGAGGCTCCTCTGTCCTCCACTCGTTACCTGTATTAATGGCACCTGCTTGAACTTGTTATCAGTATAAAAGACACCTGTCCACAACCTCAAACAGTCACACTCCAAATTCCACTATGGCCAAGACCAAAGAGCTGTCAAAGGACACCAGAAACAAAATTGTAGACCTGCACCAGGTGGGGAAGACTGAATCTGCAATAGGTAAGCAGCTTGGTTTGAAGAAATCAACTGTGGGAGCAATTATTAGGAAATGGAAGACATACAATACCACTGATAATCTCCCTCGATCTGGGGCTCCACGCAAGATCTCACCCCGTGGGGTCAAAATGATCACAAGAACGGTGAGCAAAAATCACAGAACCACATGGGGGGACCTAGTGAATGACCTGCAGAGAGCTGGGACCAAAGTAACAAAGCCTACCATCAGTAACATACTACGCCGCCAGGGACTCAAATCCTGCAGTGCCAGACGTGTCCCCCTGCTTAAGCCAGTACATGTCCAGGCCCGTCTGACGTTTGCTAGAGTGCATTTGGATGATCCAGAAGAGGATTGGGAGAATGTCATATGGTCAGATGAAACCAAAATATAACTTTTTGGTAAAAACTCAACTCGTCGTGTTTGGAGGACAAAGAATGCTGAGTTGCATACAAAGAACACCATACCTACTGTGAAGCATGGGGGTGGAAACATCATGCTTTGGGGCTGTTTTTCTGCAAAGGGACCAGGACGACTGATCCGTATAAAGGAAAGAATGAATGGGGCCATGTATCGTGAGATTTTGAGTGAAAACCTCCTTCCATCAGCAAGGGCATTGAAGATGAAACGTGGCTGGGTCTTTCAGCATGACAATGATCCCAAACACACCGCCCGGGCAACGAAGGAGTGGCTTCGTAAGAAGCATTTCAAGGTCCTGGAGTGGCCTAGCCAGTCTCCAGATCTCAACCCCATAGAAAATCTTTGGAGGGAGTTGAAAGTCCGCATTGCCCAGCGACAGCCCCAAAACATCACTGCTCTAGAGGAGATCTGCATGGAGGAATGGGCCAAAATACCAGCAACAGTGTGTGAAAACCTTGTGAAGACTTACAGAAAACGTTTGACCTGTGTCATTGCCAACAAAGGGTATATAACAAAGTATTGAGAAACTTTTGTTATTGACCAAATACTTATTTTCCACCATAATTTGCAAATAAATTCATTAAAAATCCTACAATGTGATTTTCTGGATTTTTTTCTCATTTTGTCTGTCATAGTTGACGTGTACCTATGATGAAAATTACAGGCCTCTCTCATCTTTTTAAGTGGGAGAACTTGCACAATTGGTGGCTGACTAAATACTTTTTTTTCCCACTGTATGTGTGAGTATAAAGAGACTGTGCGCCCATTTTGTGGCAGAGCGCTCTCTGAATAAATACTGATCATTGTATGTTGGGACTCTGTCTGATTCATTGAACTGGAGCTTTTACAACCTTCAGGACTCAGACAGAGATATAAAATAGTTCCGTTTGAATATTGAGATACATCATTCTCGTGACATCTACCCACTGATGCAACGGGCAAGCTGAATTAAAGTCAAGGCTAGTATCATCCAGCAATACAGTATCACACACACACACACACACGTCCGATCTTGAAAAGGCAGAAGAATCTGTGTGCTCTCAGATAGTAGTAGTAGTAGTTAGTCCTACACTTGTCAGAACTTACCTTCCCAGCTCCTCCCCCATATCGTAGAATACCTCCACATCCTCTTGCCTGAAGCCAGCCATGGTCTGACTGGGTTGCTGCTGATAGAAGCTGTGTCTTGAATCCAACTGAAATACAGAACAGGGGGAAAAATGAGTTTTAGTAACTGCCAGAGAAAGAGCACAACGGTTTAAGACCAATATCATAACAATGACAGATTCATGCGATGTTGACATGAGCAGAAATGCCTAAATGAACTACAGGTATGATTGTTGTTGTATACATGTTATAGCATCATTAGGTGGCAGGGTTAATCAAATCAGCTCAAACAAACACATACAGTATGGATGTATGACAGTGAGCACATTCAACCCCAACAGCAGTGGCCGTCCTTATTTGGCCAAAGTCAACACAGCAGGCTGATGATTCCACAGTCATATTACGTCATATTCTTCCATCAACTACCTAGCTGATTAAAGGCTCTCAATGCGGTATTAACATGACATTAGATAACCATTTGCTCACTTCTGTCATCAAGAAACAAACCTTTCTAGCTATATCTAGATAGAGTTCAATGTGTCAAATCGGATGGCCTGTTGTCTGGACCTATGGCAGTCTCTATGGGGGTGCCACAGGGTTAAATTCTCGGGCCGACTCTTTTCTCTGTGTATATCAATGATGTCGCTCTTGCTGCTGGTGACTCTCAGATCCACCTCTACGCAGACTACACCATTTTGTATACATCTGGCCCTTCATTGGACACTGTGTTAACAAACCTCCAAACGAGTTTCAATGCCATACAACACTCCTTCCGTAGCCTCCAACTGCTCTTAAACACAAGTAAAACTAAATGCATGCTCTTCAATCGAACGCTGCTGGCACCCGCCCACCCGACTAGAATCACTACTCTCGGCGGGTCTGACCTAGAGTATGTGGACAACTACAAATACCTAGGTGTCTGGTTAGACTGTAAACTCTCCTTCCAGACTCACATTCAGCATCTCCAATCCAAAGTGAAATCTAGAATCGGCTTCCTATTTTGCAACAAAGCCTCCTTCACTCATGCTGCCAAACATGCCCTCATAAATCTGACTATCCTACTGATCCTTGACTTCGGGGATGTCATTTACAAAATAGCCTCCAACACTCTACTCAGCAAATTGGATGTAGTCTATCACAGTGTCATCCATTTTGTCACCAAAGGCCCATATACTACCCACCACTGTGACCTGTACGCTCTTGTTGGCTGGTCCTCACTACATATTCGTCGCCAAACCCACCGGCTCCAGGTCATCTATAAATCACTGCTAGGCAAATCCCTGCCTTATCTTAGCTCATTGGTCTCCATAGCAACACCCACCCCTAGTATGCGCTCCAGCAGGTATAGCTCCCTGGTCATCCCCAAAGCCAACACCTCCTTTGTCTGCCATTCCTTCCAGTTCTCTGCTGCCAATGACTGGAACGAACTGCAAAAATCTCTGAAGCTGGAGACTCTTATCTCCCTCACTAACTTTAAGCATCAGTTGTCAGAGCACCTTACCGATCACTGCACCTGTACACAGCCCATCTGAAATTAGCCCACCCAACTACCTCATCCCCATATTGTCATTTATTTTGCTCATTTGCACCCCAGTATCTCTATTTTCACATAATCTCTTGCACATCTATCATTATTTATTGCCTTACCTCCATAACTTGCTACATTTGCACACACTGTATATATATATTTTCTGTTGTATTTTTGACTTTATGTTTTGTTTACCCCATATGTAACTCTGTTGTTGTTTTTATCGAACTGCTTTGCTTTATCTTGGCCAGGTCGCAGTTGTAAATGAGAACTTGTTCTCAACTGGCTTACCTGGTTAAATAAAGATGAAATAATAATTTAAAAAAATATCTAGCTAGTGAACGAGCTAGCTAGCTACGTCTGGCCACTCCTTTTAGATTAAAATAACAACTCACCGGCAAACCTAGCTAATGGGTCGAATCGATAACTATTCATAAAATGTAAGCTATAGTTACAATTTGACAAAACTATGTATCTAGTTAACTAGTTAGCTTCTAACTTACATTTGCCAGCCTAGCTATCCAGTTTAGGAACTGCTGCAAGCTAGCAGTGCTTGTTATCCAGAAGGTCGGGATTCGAAGCGAACATTTGTGTAAAACGACACCATAGCACTTTTATTTATAAAAAGGGCGTCATTAAATCACAATAATGATAGATAGCTACTTACATTATAACTTTAACTGGCTACGGGTCCCGCATTCCTCTCCGGAGTCAAATATGAGATGGTTAAAGATAATTACAGGCAGCATGTTCAGTTTCGGGATGGACCATATGGCGTGAGGGTTTTATAGGGGTTTTGGCGTACTATAACCCCAAAATGTGTATTGCCGCCACCAATTGGACGGGTTGAAAAAACAAGGTAAAAAGAAAATCCATACGTGATAGGGAAAACTAACCTAATCCACCCAAATAAAAATAGTACATTGACAAAAACAAAACAAACTCCCACTTCTTCCTTCAAATCTCCATATGGCTTGGCATGTGACAATACTCCATGCAACTCCTCCGCCGAGAACTCTTTCAGTCCCAGGAACCGCACCACCACAGCCACAATAATCTATTTTCCTGGACCTTCTCTCCACCTTGGCAGTGCCATTAATCACCATAGCTATAAAGGCCACAAAGTCCACCTTCTTAACCTTTAAAATAGCTGGGTCCTGCTGGTGAAAGATAACCCCTGCAGCCTGCAGTGAAGGCTTATCCACCACCATGGACTCTTCTGGAACACCTTTTGAACCCTCAGCCCTTTTAACAGCAGCAGCATATGAAATGCTCTGGACAGCCCTGACTTTGGCCACCTCATTCTCCTTCACCCTTGTCAAGCATTCCAAAGCTGTGGCTTCATGGTTCCCACCACAATTGCAACATGTCACATTTTCATCACTTTTAAAACACATTACATTATGTTTTCCACAACTTGGACATCTTGGCACATGTATGGGTCTGTCTTTAATCACAATTATTTACTCCAGTTCCATTGAGGCTCAAAGACAATGCAAAACACAGAAGACACGTCAATAAAGAAAATAGTCAATTTATTACATTTGGAATGCAAAAACATAATATGCCATATCGTTCAATCCTGGCCTGACTGGGAAAACAGTAGTAAAAAGTAATAAAACCATTTTCAGTGTTTACCATCACAGCAAAAATGTTTTCTGCAGTCAGAAAAACTTCCCCCAACAAAAAAAAAGAACATTTAAATCACCATTCTTCATTTATAAACAAAACACACGCTATCACACCATTCCCTGCTAGATCAATATTCAGGTTGGCAACACCAATTAAATTACAACAAAATTATTTTCCTGATTATAGGGACTCAAAGATGTGTGGGGCTGATGGTGAGAGTAAACATGAAGTACACCTTGGGGAGATGGGACAGGGGAGCATAGGAGTTAACATTTTACATTTACATTTTAGTAATTTAGCAGACGTTCTTATCCGGAGCGACTTACAGTTAGTGAGTGCATCCATTTTTTTTATTTGTATATATATATTTTTCATAATAACTGCAATAATATTTCATTGAGTCCTCACATCCTCCCTCCTTCTCAAAGCACATTGGAGTAGATATTTGGTTCCTCTCCTCTGATCTTCTCCTCCAATGCATTTTGAGAAGGAGGCAAGTAGAGGATGCAAGGAATCAAGGAAATACAATTAACATACACACCAGGAATTGGACTACTGTGAGGTCATCCTAGAGAACGAGGCTGGCCGACTATCCGTCCTGCTGCTGGATGAAGGGGTTGGGGATGGCTTCCATGCCGTCCTGAGGACAGATGAGCACCACGGACGTCCCTCTACAAACCACCAGGCCCAGCTGCCGCGTGTCCTCGGTCAGCTTGAACTGGTCGTCAGGATCTGGAAACAACAGAAGGAAGTGACATAACAGGCCAGAGGTCATTGACAGTATGTGCAACTTCACCATGAATGACCCAGCACAACCTTCTTTATAAAATTAGCAAATTATATGACCTTTTGGTTTCATTGTCAATTTTTTTATACTGAGGGGCTACATCACAGATATGTGTTCCATTTAAGTCTGTGGGCAACAGTCTCCTCACCAACCCAGGAGTGCATTTTCAATTCTGTAGAAGTGATATGAGATCATACAATCAAGTCTTAGTTTCTGCTACATACCCCGCAAGTACTCGATGGTGCTATCCAATACCAGGTTCAACAGGGGGTCAAACCCCTTCAGAACTCCACTGGCTGAGACAAATAAATTAGGATTATTATATTGAATGGAATCATGGAGAAGAACACTACAGAAGAAGATGAGGAATGTGGCCTGTCATGGAACAGCATTTCCAGACAGGCAAAAGTTTGTCAGTGTTCTCTTCTGAAAGCCGCATGTCACTGTATTATTTTTTTCATGTTTCACATAGTAATGAAGCGGACTAAGTAAAATGTTATCTTCACTTTCTTTTCAATAGCTTGATCAAAAGGCAAAAACTGTGATTTAGGCCTACCCTCTCGTCCTCCCTGAAACTTCACACGGATTTGTTTATCAATGTACTTTGACAGGTCAAAGATACTCTCCTTCTTCTTCTTCTCTCCTTCCTTGTTTCTGTCCTGGTTTCTGTCCTGAAAGGAAAACATTTAGTATAATTTAGGATTGGGCTGAGATAGAACCCTATGGCCTAATCACAGGCAGAGGTCCCTGCCCTCCGAACTTCTCATCCAACGCGAGGAATCAAAGAAATGCAATAGAGATTCTTCCCTGGTATAGGCCATGGTAAGGGGTTCGTCCTCCCCTCGCCTCCTCTCCTTCATTGCACTGATCTGAAAGCATTGACCAGGGAACAGCCAGCCAATCAAAGTTGAGTTCCACCATATTGTTTTCACCTGTCAAGTCCTTTCCAAATCAGAGCAGATGACGGGAAGGAGATGAGGACTGGATGGATTTTTAACAGAAAACATCTAGGTTGTGCGGTTTATCTCAAATGTAGTCTAAAGATTGAGGTGGGGAGAACTGAACTACAAACATGGCATGACATTTATTTAGCACGCTGCTATGAATCAATCACAAATTTGCACCTCACGCTAACAAAGATCTCAACCCACTCCATCTCTCGCTAGTAGTGGTCAGAATACTGTAACTAGATTGAAAGACACCTATTTTAAATTTGTAAGAACTAGAGAACAGATAGTGGAGGGTAACTTAGGTGGTTTTGGATAAGTTTATGCAGGGCTGGTTCCAGGCATAAGCGGTCGCTTAGGGCCCCTGGCCGCTAGGAAGCCCCGACCAAAAAACACCACTAGCAATGATAAAATGTGGTTGTGCATAATTAGTTTATCTTGTTATGTCAGTCACTGAATTAATTAGCCATGTCAGCTAACAATTTTAGTTAGTCTAGCCAGCTATCTAAACTTGTAGTAATCATCAACGAATACCAACAGGCATGCAGGGCACGTGCTCAGGGGCCCTGACCTCCAGGGGGCCACCATTGATTTTGTTAGTCATTCTCAATCAAATATCATATTAACATGGCATAAGTCATTACATGTGTAGAATTGCAGGAAATTTGCTGTAAAACTGCAAAAAAAATCTCTGTCCGATGGCAAAAGGAGTAGAATTGCACAAAATGTGTTATAAAATTGCAACAATTTCTCTCCACCCCATGGCAACATGTGTAGAATTGCAGAAAACTTAAAAACTACAACATTAGCTAAGTCTCCATCCAATTGGCATCAGATTTTTATGTGAATATTCTAAAATCTGCATTAAAAACAATATGCACATTTGCCATCAAATTGACTTGTAGCAGATAAAAGGCTGTGTGTGATGACGTAGTGCACATAAAAATAACTTTTGTGGTTAAATTCTCATGTACCGAATAAAAACTTAAAGTTTTTCTACTCTACTGATGGTTTTGTCACAAAAAAAATTGCTTTAAAAAGCGATCGTGCACATTCTGGTATTGGCACGTGCACTCTAGCCAACAGCTGGCAGATACAGTGCGGGTTGCCTACTACATGATGAAATTAGTATGGACAAAATAGCAACTTTTTTTTTCATTTGTCAAACGGCAGCCAAGCATCTATCATCATGTCACCAGAATAAGACCCTCAATATTTATTGGAAAGGAGTAATTTATTAATTTGAGAGGTATTTGACCCAGTTATGTTAGATACATGAATACTTAAATACATTTTGTCAATCTGACAATCATTTTTTATGATTATTTCTCAATTCAATGATGGTAGAGCACGGCGCTTGTAACGCCAAGGTAGTGGGTTCGATCCCCGGGACCACCCATACACAAAAATGTATGCACGCACGACTGTAAGTCGCTTTGGATAAAAGCGTCTGCTAAATGGCATATTATTATTATTATTATTATTATGTTTGAATAACACAAGTAAATTAAGTAAATCTGCAATAATAATTTAAAGTCAAAATAACCTGTTTCCAGTAGGTCTAAATACTTTTTGAGTGCATAAGCTCATCCAAGTTTACTTCGATATGATGGTTATTATATAAATATTTGTACATAAAAGCGTTTCCACCGGCATTTCGCGCATAATTAATTTTACTGATAAAAAAAGATCCCACCTTGTCTAGAGTATTTTGTTTTGTTGACATTTGGAAAGTTTACTGACAAATTAGCTATTTCCTTTAGGCCTGTCATGACATTTTTTATCCAACATGTACTTTACTCGCATAAAAAAGGTTAGCTGGAAACCTGGTTATATTCTCTACGCCCCATGGCAAAATGTGTAGTATTGCAGGAAATTAATGTCAAGAAGGGGGCGAGGTGGGGGGCCCCACAATCACATTGTATTTGTCACATGCGCCGAATACAACAGGTGTAGACCTCACCGTGAAATTCTTACTTACAAGCCCTTAACCAACAATGCAGTTCAAGAAATAGTGTTAAGAAAATATTTACTAAATAAACGAAAGTAAAAAAAATACAGAGTCAATGTGCGGGGGTATAGGTTAGTCGAGGTAATTTGTACATGTAGGTAGGGGTAAAGTGACTATGCATAGATAATAAACAGCGAGTATCAGCTGTAAATAGTCCGGGTGGCCATTTGATTAATTGTTCAGCAGTTTTATAGTTTGGGGGTAGAAACTGTTAAGGAAATCAGTCAATTGAAATAAATTAATTAGGCCCTAATCTATGGATTTCACATGACTGGGAATACAGATATGCATCTGTTGGTCACAGATACCATTAAAAAAAGGTAGGGGTGTGGATCAGAAAACCAGTCAGTATCTGGTGTGCCCACCATTTGCCTCATGCAGCGCGAAACATCTCCTTCGCATAGAGTTGATCAGGCTGTTGATTGTGGCCTGTGGAATATTGCCCCACTCCTCTTCGATGGCTGTGCGAAGTCGCTGGATATTGGTGGGAACTGGACCACGCTGTCTTACACGTCGATCCAGAGCATCTCAAAACATGCTCAATGGGTGACATGTCTGTTGAGTATGCAGGCCATGGAAGAACTGGGACATTTTCAGCTTCCAGGAATTGTGTACAAATCCTTGCGACATGGGGCCGTGCATTATCATGCTGAAACATGAAGGCGGCTATCAGGATCTCGTCACAGTCTCTATGTGCATTCAAATTGCCATCGATAAAATTCAATTGTGTTCGTTGTCCGTAGCTTATGCCTACCTATACCATAACCCCACCGCGGGGCGCTCTGTTCACAAAGTTGACATCAGCAAACCGCTCGCCCACACAATGCCATACACGCTGTCTGCCCGGGATTCATCCGTGAAGAGCACACTTCTCCAGCGTGCCAGTGGACATCGAAGATGAGCATTTGCCCACTGAAGTCGGTTACGACGCTGAACTGCAGTCAGGTCAAGACCCGGATGAGGTCGACGAGCATGCAGATGAGCTTCCCAGAGGCGGTTTCTGACATTTTGTGCAGAAATTCTTTGGTTGTGCAAACCCACATGTTCATCAGCGTTCCTAGTGGCTAGTCTCGGAAGAACCCGCAGGTTAATAAGCCGGATGTGGAGGTCCTGGGCTGGCGTGGTTACACATGGTCTGCGGTTGTGAGGCCGGTTGGACATATTGCCAAATTCTCTAAAACGACGTTGGAGGCAGCTTATCAAATCAAATTGTATTTGTCACATGCTCAAATACAACTGGTGTAGACCTTACCGTGAGATGGTTACTTACAAGCCCTTAACCAACAATGCAGTTGAATGCAGAAAAATAAGAGTTAAGAAAATATTTACTAAATAAACTAAAGTTAAAAAAATAAAAAAGTTACAATAAAATGACAATAACAAGGTGTATGGGGGTACAGGTTAGTCGAGGTGATATGTACATGTAGGAGGTAGGGGTAAAATGACTATTCATAGATAATAAACAGTGAGTAGCAGCAGCATAAAAAAAAAGGGGGGGGTCAATGCAAATAGTCCGGGGAGATAAATGAACATTAAATTATCTGGCAACAGCTCTTACCAATTGCACACTCCCTCAAAACTTGAAACATCTGTGGCATTGTGTTGTGTGACAAAACTGCACATTTTAGAGTGGCCTTTTATTGCATACCGGCTCCTCTATAAAAAACAAAGTAGCCTATCACTGGCCCCAGATGCAGACACCAAGGCCAAAAAGGTTGATCAAAGCTAAATGAATGCGGGATCTTCATTGAATAGCAATGGAGAGCGGGCATTCATTTCTTGATTCTGCTTTGTTCAAGTTTATTTGCCGCTAGTCTGTGAACCTGTGAGTGACAGTAGGCTGTTCCAGATCGCCCAGATTGAAAATGTGCCAGCCTGAATGGCATGGTGCGCTGTTCCAAATGGTCAAATTAGGGTTTGTACGGGCATGAAAAGTCATGGAAATGAGTTTCATAATTGTTGTTTATGTAATTCATGAAAGCACACTTTTAAATATGATCAATCAATTTAAAAAATGACATATCAGCCATTATCGGAATTACCCTTCAGTGCAGGTCTGTGTTGCTGCGTGTGTGCCAGTGCTAGTGGGCCGTTGCCCGAGGAAAGAGAGCGAGACATTTCAGCAGTAGGTATAAAATAGAGACAGAGACTAACTAGATCACCAATTCAAAACATAACTAGTAGCAGTTATCAGGCTAGGTAACTATAGCTAACTAAGCATTCATTTCGTTGTCGCCTTTCCACCGGCACTGTAGAGCCTAAATAAATCTGCACCGTTGGAAAGCTGGGATTCTTCTCTATTAAACAGTAGCAATGTAATTGCAACATGAAAAATATTATAATAGCCTAATTGACAAATATCTTGCTGTGCATAGATCTCCCCCAAAACATGAATATTTTAGCCTTATATATATAAACATGTCTAGTGAGATACCTTGCTTTGAAGTAGCCTACCGTATCCATTTGATCCCTGATTTATTGAATGAGGGAATCATTTTATAAAGACAAAAGTATTTGGTTGTAATGTTGAAAAAGCCTGCACACCCTGGAGCTCTCTAGATGGAGGGTTGACCACGTGACTAACAGTGCAGTTCTAAACTCAGCAAAAAAGAAACATCCCCTTTTCAGGACCCTGTCTTTCAAAGATAATTCGTAAAAATCAAAATAACTTCACAGATCTTCATTGTAAAGGGTTTAAACACTGTTTCCCATGCTTGTTCAATGAACCATAAACAATTAATGAACATGCACCTGTGGAACGGTCGTTAAGACACTAACAGCTTACAGACGGTAGGCAATTAAGGTCAGTTATGAAAATTTAGGACACTAAAGAGGCCTTTCTACTGACTCTGAAAACACCAAAAGAAAGATGCCCAGGGTCCCTGCTCATCTGCGTGAACGTGCCTTAGGCATGCTGCAAGGAAACATGAGGACTGCAGATGTGGCCAGGGCAATAAATTGCAATGTCCGTACTGTGAGACGCCTAAGACAGCGCTACAGGGAGACAGGACGGACAGCTGATCGTCCTCGCAGTGGCAGACCATGTGTAACAACACCTGCACAGGATCGGTACATCCGAACATCACACCTGCGGGACAGGTACAGGATGGCAACAACAACTGCCTGAGTTACACCAGGAACGCACAATCCCTCCATCAGTGCTCAGACTGTCCACAATAGGCTGAGAGAGGCTAGACTGAGGGCTTGTAGGCCTGTTGTAAGGCAGGTCCTCACCAGACATCACCAGCAACAACATTGCCTATGGGCACAAACCCACTGTCGCTGGACCAGACAGGACTAGCAAAAAGTGCTCTTCACTGACGAGTCGCGGTTTTGTCTCACCAGGGGTGATGGTCGGATTCGCGTTTATCGTCGAAGGAATGAGCGTTACACCAAGGCCTGTACTCTGGGGCGGGATTGATTTGGAGGTTGAGGGTCCGTCATGGTCTGGGGCAGTGTGTCACAGCATCATCAGACTGAGCTTGTTGTCATTGCAGGCAATCTCAACGCTGTGCGTTACAGGGAAGACATCCTCCTCCCTCATGTGGTACCCTTCCTGCAGGCTCATCCTGACATGACCCTCCAGCATGACAATGCCACCAGCCATACTGCTCATTCTGTGCGTGATTTCCTGCAAGACAGGAATGTCAGTGTTCTGCCATGGCCAGCGAAGAGCCAGGATCTCAATCCCATTGAGCACGTCTGGGACCTGTTGGATCAGAGGGTGAGGCCTTGGGCCATTCCCCCCAGAAATGTCTGGGAACTTGCAGGTGCCTTGGTGGAAGAGTGGGGTAACATCTCACAGCAAGAACTGGCAAATCTGGTGCAGTCCATGAGGAGGAGATGCACTGCAGTACTTAATGCAGCTGGTGGCCACACCAGATACTGACTGTTACTTTTGACCCCCCCTTTGTTCAGGGACACATTATTCAATTTCTGTTAGTCACATGTCTGTGGAACTTGTTCAGTTTATGTCTCAGTTGTTGAATCTTGTTATGTTCATACAAATATTTACACATGTTAAGTTTGCTGAAAATAAACACAGTTGACAGTGAGGAGGTTTCTTTTTTTGCTGAGTTTATGTGGGGGGCTAAATGCCTTGATCAAGGGCACAACCACAGCAGGAGGTGGTAGCTTTACATGGGATCAGACACAGCAGCTTTCCAGTGCCAATAATGCTTACTTTTTCATGTAGGCTATAATAATAAGTCATGAAAATGAGGTTATGAAGTCATGGAAAACTTGTATAAACCATTAACAGTGAATAATCAGAGGTCTCTAGCATAATGTAATTTGTGAATTTCGGTTAACATAGTCTAATGGACTGATTTGGAAAAAGACAGCTCCTGCACTTCTTCCATCCCAAGTCAAGCACTGCCTAACAGGGATGTAAACAAATTTGTGCACAACATTTCAGAAATAAGCTTTTTGTGCGTATTAAACATTTCTGGGATTTTTTATTTCAGCTCATGAAACATGGGACCAAAACTTTACATTTTTGTTCAGTATAAGCCAAATCTTCCGCAACCTGCTGCCGCCTGTCTGAACTGCCCTGTTTTGTAGTAGATGCCCATCATTCTCAGACAGCTTGAGTTCATATATTTTATTTTTTATATATTTAGCAGACGCTGTTATCCAGAGCGATTTACAGAAGCAATTAGGGTTAAGTGCCTTGCTCAAGGGCACATCGACAGATTTTTCACCTAGTCGGCTCGGGGATTAGAACCAGGTTACTGGCACAACGCTCTTAACCACTAAGCTACCTGCCGCCCATTTTTTACATTTTTAGTCATTTAGCAGACGCTCTTATCCAGAGCGACTTACAGTTCGTGAGTGCATACATTTTTATATACTGGAATCGAACCCACAACCCTGGCATTACAAATGCCATGCTCTACCAACTGAGCTACATCCCTGCCGGCCATTCCCTCCCCTACCCTGGACGACGCTGGGCCAATTGTGCGCCGCCCCATGGTTCTCCCGGTCGCGCCCGGCTACGACAGAGCCTGGATTCGAACCAGGATCTCTAGTGGCACAGCTAGCACTGCGATGCAGTGCCTTAGATTGATGCTTATGTTTTTTTTTAAATGATGTCTATACGGCATTTTCTTATGTTGCACGTTTTGCTGAATATATTGTCGTCTTCTGCAACGTCCCAACAGGGTTTCAAGTGATATATTCAAGTGAGTGGATTATTTTCTTTTCTTTGTGGGTTTCATTGACAACACGATGCAGTCTAAACAGCACGCTATCAAATATCTCTACTCTGCTCTTTCTTGCACTTGCTTGTTACCAGAATACTGTAGCTAGATTGAAAGAGACACGTATTTTCAATTGCTAAGTAAATAACATAAAATAGACAATAAATAGCTAAAGACGTTTTAGAAAAGTTTATGGAAGATACGATTGACTCACCGCCATTTTTAACCTGTTCCAGCCACGCCTTTCGAACTCTAACCTCTGACCCGGAAAAAGCTAAAATAATCTATTTCTCTCAGCTGTTTCAAGTTGGTTCTATATACATTCAATAACATTTTGCCTATATTTAGACCCTTTTTAAGGCCTCAATATATTGTAAATCACATCTTTAGCTAGTATGCTGACAGAAAACCTCTGGATTTTATCGCAATAATTTAATTGACATCCATGTAATCCAATCCAAATGTATGTACCTCGGCGCTGGATCCAAATTAACCAATGACAAACGCATTGGATAATATGGGCGGGAGCTGGCAAAACAGCTGGTGGCAGCAATGTGTGTGCTGAGCAGTGGGTATCGTAAAAGTTCATGAAAACTAAAATGAGCTTTTGTGTCTTAATTTAAGGTTAGACATACGGTTAGCAGGGTAGTTAAGGTTAAAATCAGATTTTAAGAAGATACTTTTTAGAAATAGGCGGGGTTTAGCCATAATTGTGTGACAACCGGACCCGAGCAGTGCGGTTAATGGGGAGACAACAACAAGCTTGGCAACATGAAGGCTTCGCGGAGCCTGGTTTGGGCAGTTTTTCTCATAAAACAGGTGAGATTGGTCTCATGTCTATTCACCCAAGATAATGTGGCTTATCTAAACAGTCAGTACTCGTACTTTGTTGTTGAGGTAATTAGCTTGCGTGCTCTCATACATAACTGTTAGCTTGCGGAGATCACCAACGATTGAGTACAGTCAGTAGGGAGCTAAGAATATTCCTAGCTAGGGCCTATCTGCAAGACATAGTCTGTAAATCCTTATGTAACATGACTTTGATCCTTTTTTTAAGTATCGCGGTGGTTGAAGATTAATTTCCTAAACGTTTAGACGCCTCTCATATCGTTTTTGCGGGTATTATCAGTTTGGGAAATTGTCTAGATAAACTTGTGCATAAGAGTAAAGCTAGTTAGCTAACGTAAACTGGTGGTGAAATATGCAGTATTGCACCCACAGTTAACGTTAGTGTGGCCAGTCTTAAAGCTAGTTTATGCTTGATCTGGAAATGCGAACCAGAGGCGCCATACGGAGGGTTTGACGCAATTGCGGAGCCTCCAGATGCTTGCAAAGGCCAAATCTAGCTCTGTACCGCATTGCTTTGCGCCTACCAAATATTGTCAGCGTGCATGTAGATTTTTCCCCCAACACCAGACGCGATCAAGGACACGCAGGTTGAAATATCAAAACGAACTCTGAACCAACTATATTAACTTGGGGACAGGTCGAAAAGCATTAAACATGTATGGCAATTTAGCTAACAACTTGCTGTTGCTAGCTAATTTGTCCTGGGAAATAAACATTGGGTTGTTATTTTACCTGAAATGCACAAGGTCTGTCTATGAATTTGAGGGTGGTTACATTTCTCCAGCCCTAGCCATCAGCATTTTACCGAAACAGGGCGGGGATCACCTTTGTTATTGTTTCTAATGCTGATTGCCACTTTAAGGTCCAATGACCTTGTTATTTTCAGAGGTAGACTGGCTCTGGCAGCCAAAACAGCCAAATACTCCATCTAAACGCCAATCGATTCTCAATTGCGATACCGTTCTAGAAACATAAAGCCCTTTACTTTAATATCACATCAAAATAATTTGCCAAATGCAAAATATACACTTATTGTACAGTGTTAAAACCGCTTCTTCTGTTACCCAGGTGTTCGGAACATGCTAGATAGCTAATTAGCACAGGTGGTCCCTCTGTCTTCTGTCTGTCTTCCGTAAACGCGCTGTAACATGGAGATATGGCTGTGTGGGAACACTAACCCTATAAAAGTGTGTATCAATTTAACCTGTAGTTTAAAAAAAATGTCTTGCTTATATTACATTTACATTTTAGTAATTTAGCAGACGCTCTTATCCAGAGCGACTTACAGTTAGTGAGTGCATACTTTTTTTTTTCATACTGGTTCCCCATGGGAAACGAACCCACAACCCTGGCATTGCAAACGCCATGCTCTACCAACTGAGCTATGAAGGATATGGTCCTTTTGCTTCCAAAACCGTACCACGAGATGGGTGTTAATGTTCAGATCAGTGGGGGTTGCTGAGGGGAGGACGGCTCATAATAATGTCTGGAATGAGCCATCCTCCCCTCAGCAGCCTCCACTGGTTCAGACTGAGCGTCATTCATTTCATTTTCGTCATTTAGCAGACGCTCTTATCCAGAGCGACATACAAATTGGTGCATTCACCTTATGATTGCCAGTGGGACAACCACTTTACTATATATATATATATTTTTTTTTTCTTCTTCTTTGGTTTGGGGTAAGGGGGGGTACATTTTAGTCATTTAGCAGAAGCTCTTATCCAGAGCGACTTACAGTTAGTGAGTGCATACATTCTTTTTTATACTGGCCCCCCGTGGGAAACAAACCCACAACCCTGGCGTTGCAAACGCCATGCTCTACCAACTGAGCTACATCCCCTGCCGGCCATTCCCTCCCCCTAACCTGGACGACGCTGGGCAAATTGTGTGCCGCCCCATGGGTCTCCCGGTCGTGGCCGGCTACGACAGAGCCTGGATTCGAACCAGGATCTCTAGTGGCACAGCTAGCACTGCGATGCAGTGCCTTAGACCACTGCGCCACTCGGTAGAATGATTACTTTATCCTAGGCCAGTCTATGAAACAAGTTGTTCTGTCACATCTATGTTTGTTGCTCTCACCCCTCTTTAAGGCACTATCTGTTATTCATTTTCATTCTCTCATGCCAGGTTGTGGGGGAATATGGCATGGCCCATTTCAGAAACAAAGGCCAGAGCAAAGGAAAAGATTACTGCATCTTCTTCAACTCCCAGTGGGCTCGTCTACCTCTGGACCTCAACAAAGCAGTAAGTGGTGGAGTAACCTAACCTAACTTATGACTACTAAGTCATTGTCACTTCTTGAGCAATGTTGGACAAACATTTGTGTGTGTGCTCTCTGGTGGATAATCTCAAAATACAGCTGCCCTGACAAGTTCATCAGAATACTGATGTGTGTGCATGATGAAATATTGCGAGCGGCACCCATTATTAACCTATCCTTTGTCTCCAGTCCCATCTCCAGATCTATGACCTGACACCGTCAGCCCTGTGTTCCTCGTCGGACGTCCCCGTGGGGGGCTTCCCCAATCGTATCCCCATGGTAATGAGGGGGAACTGCACTTTCTATGAGAAGGTCCGCCTGGCCCAGCTTAACGGAGCTAAAGGCCTGCTCATCATCAGCAAAGACAGGCTGGTAAGAGTCAAACCATATAATTCTTCAAAGAGGCTGGTAAGAGTCATATCCAAGGGTGTAGTGGAGGGTAAAACCATTTATTCTGCACAAGCGTTTACCTACCTTTTTGCAAAAAAAGGCATTGAAAGTATAGGGAGCTCTACTTTACATACAGCGAATGCAATCAGCGTTTACCTCTACATTACTGGTCATATCATTCAGCAAAGACAGGCTGGTAAGAGTCAACTCATTATTTAGCAAAGACAGGCTGGTAAGAGTGAAATCATATTATTCAGCAAAGACAAGCTGGTAAGAGACAACTCATAGCATAGACAGGCTGGTAAGATTCAAACCATATCATTCAGTAAACAGGCTGGTAGGAGTCAAGTCCTATCATATTAGCCTTGTGGTTCCAGACTTGTCTATGTGCTTTAGCTAGCTCTCCTGTTCCCTTTGAACTTCACTACTGCAGTTCTAATTGGCTTGGAAGGAGAGGAGCAGAATAAGAGCATTGGGACACACCTTAGTTTTCAGGTTATATACAGTCACCACAAATTATTGGCACCCTTGATAAAGATGAGCAAAAAAGACTGTATAAATAAATAATATAAATACTGAGCTATATTGTATGCAACAAAAAAAAAAGATAATATTTTATTATAGTAATACAATTGCTCAGAGAAAGATATTTTATTGGCACCCCTAAAGATTATTATAAATTAAATCAAACAAAATTAAATCTGCTATAATATTCTACTTTATAAAAATGAAATCTCTGTTTGTACTGTATTGTGGCCTTCCATGCCTTCCCGGTTCACTGGGGGTATAAAAATGAGGTAACGCATGTACAACGTATGTCATCCATCACCATGAGAAAAGGCAAAGAAGACAGGCAAATGGTAACACACATGTAAACTCAGCAAAAAAAGAAACGTCCCTTTTTTCAGGACCTAGTCTTTTAAAGATAATTCGTAGAAATCCAAATAACTTCACAGATCTTCATTGGAAACGGTTTAAACACTGTTTCCCATGCACCTGTGGAACAGTTGTTAAGACACTAACAGCTTACAGACGGTAGGCAATTAAGGTCACAGTTATGAAAACTTAGGACACTAAAGAGGCCTTTCTACTGACTCTGAAAAACACCAAAAGAAAGATGCCCAGGGTCCCTGCTCATCTGCGTGAACGTGCCTTAGGCATGCTGCAAGGAAACATGAGGACTGCAGATGTGGCCAGGGCAATAAATTGCAATGTCCATTCTGTGAGACGCCTAAGACAGCACTACAGGGAGACAGGACGGACAGCTGATCGTCCTCGCAGTGGCAGACCACGTGTAACAACACCTGCACAGGATCGGTACATCCGAACATCACACCTGCGGGACAGGTACAGGATGGCAACAACAACTACCCGAGTTACACCAGGAACGCACAATCCCTCCATCAATGCTCAGACTGTCCGCAATAGGCTGAGAGAGGCTGGACTGAGGGCTTGTAGGCCTGTTGTATGGCAGGTCTTCACCAGACATCACCGGCAACAACGTTGCCTATGGGCACAAACCCACCGTCACTGGACCAGACAGGACTAGCAAAAAGTGCTTTTCACTGACGAGTCGTGGTTTTGTCTCACCAAGGGTGATGGTCGGATTGGCGTTTATCGTCGAAGGAATGAGCGTTACACCGAGGCCTGTACTCTGGAGCGGGATTGATTTGGAGGTGCAGGGTCCGTCATGGTCTGGGGCGGTGTGTCACAGCATCATCGGACTGAGCTTGTTGTCATTGCAGGCAATCTCAATGCTGTGCGTTACAGGGAAGACATCCTCCTCCCTCACGTGGTACCCTTCCTGCAGGCTCATCCTGACATGACCCTCCAGCATGACAATGCCACCAGCCATACTGCTCATTGTGTGCGTTATTTCCTGCAAGACAGGAATGTCAGTGTTCTGCCATGGCCAGCGAAGAGCCCGGATCTCAATCCCATTGAGCACGTCTGGGACCTGTTGGATCGGAGGGTGAGGGCTAGGGCCATACCCTCCAGAAATGTCCGGGAACTTGCAGGTGCCTTGGTGGAAGAGTGGGTAACATCTCACAGCAAGAACTGGCAAATCTGATGCAGTCCATGAGGAGGAGATACACTGCAGTACTTAATGCAGCTGGTGGCCACACCATATACTGACTGTTACTTTTGATTTTCCGGCCTCCAGCTTTTCCTGCTGGAGCCCGCCGCCTAAAGGTGGGGCGCGGACCGGTCATAGAGCCCATAGAGTTAAAGTTGGTGGACTGTAACCTGTAAAATCCATAGATTTAGGAGGTCTTCTAGTGGCCGTTAGCTGTAAAAATCCATAGATTAGCCGCACCGCTATATAAGCCGCAGGGTCGAAAAATGGGAAAAAGGCGCGGCTTATAGTCCGAAAATTACGGTAAATACTTTTTTCCCCCACTGTATGTCATCCATCCCCGTGAGAAAAGACAAAGAAGAGACAAATGGTTGTTCACTTTCATAAATCAGGCAATGGGTACAACAAAAATTGCTAATAAGAAACAAACAAATATACCACTTACCACTATTAGGGCAACAATTAAGAAGTTTAAAACCACTGGAACAGTGGTAAACTTGCCTTGGATTGGACGCAAGTGTCCCTACGCAAAGTGAAGATGGTTTGGGAGTCAACGAAAAATCCAAGGGCCAAAGTTGGAGAATTACAGAACTTGGTCGCATCTTCGTGTCATTAAGTCTCAAAATCAAATCTACAATTAGACGCCACCTCCATGCCAATAGGCTTTTTGGAAGGGTTGCCAGAAAAATAGCCTTTATTGAGAGCAACCAACAAATGTAAACGCCTGGAGTTTGCTAAATGGAATTGACACTTGGATTGGAACCGGTGCTATGGTCAGATGACCTGAACATAGATCTCTTTGGCCATGCACACCAGTGGTGGGTTTGGCATCAAAATAAGGATGCAGGAAATAACCTCATACCTACTGTAAAATATGGTGGTGGATCTTTTGATGTAATGGGGCTGTTTTGCTTCCACTGGTCCTGGGGCCCTTGTTAAGGTCAATGGCATCAGGAACTCTACCAAGTACCAGGACATTTTAGCCAAAAACCTGGCTGCCTCTGCCAGGAGGCTGAAACTTGTGGATCAATAACCCCAAGCACACTTCAAAATCCACAATGAAATGGTTAATTGACCACAAAATCAACATTTTGCAATGGCCATCTCAGTCTCCGGACTTGAACCTGATGTTAAATCTGTGGTTTAAATGGAAGAGGGCAGTCCATAAGCGCAGACTGAAGGATATCAAGGATCTGGAAAGATTCTGTATGAAGGAATGGTCTAAGATCCCTCCCCATGTGTTCTCCAATCTCATGAAATATTTTAGAAAAAGACTCAGTCCCGGTATCCTCGCAACGGGAGGGTGCCGGAGTATTAAAAATAGGGCTGCCAATAATTTTGACACCTATTTTTTTGGGGGTATTAATTGTTAAACAAAATATATTTCTCTGAGCAATTGTATTAGTATAAAATAATATAATTTTAGCATACAATATAGCGCAGTATTATTTATTTTATACTGTATTTTTGCTCATCTTGCATCTTTGCTCAGCCAATTATTTTGGAGGTGACTGTAGGTCATCGTCTGTCCTAGTAGATTTCCGAAAGGCTTTCTGTTCTGTACAGTATTTGCTAATTCATTTCTGTTTTTCCTATCACAGACCCCACCAGCAGGAAACAAGACTCAGTATGAGGAGATTGACATCCCTGTGGCGCTGCTCAGCTACACGGACATGCTGGACATCAGTAAGGTGAGAGGAGAGACCAACCAATATTAGCCTGGGTACCAGTCTGTTTTGGCCATCATGCTTGTTTGGGATGACAAGGAGTGTCAAGGAGTAGAATGATGGCACAAACAGATCTGGGACCAGGCTACATCAACACTAGTTCACCAGGGCACAACGTTGGGTTGTGCAATGTTCAGTTACAAATATATCCTATAGATCAGAGATACCTCTGACATGTAGAGTAAACATTGAGGGTAATGTACCAGGTCAGTTCTATTTAGGACATTTCTATCTGCCACGGTTGGTATGTTGTATCCTCCTGTATGTGACCCTGTTCAAACAAACTTCATGTTTGTAACTAACTTAACTAACAAATATCAATCAATTGACCCAAATGCCATGTTCCTGTCCCCTGCAGACGTTTGGACAGAGCCGAGAGGTGGCCATGTACGCCCTCAGCGAGCCCTTCCTGGACTACAACATGGTCATCATCTTCCCTCATGGCTGTGGGGACGGTGGCCATCGGAGGATACTGGGCCGGCAGCAAGGACATCAAGAAGTAAGACTGGCAGTAGTCTGGTGGTGGTAGTTGTAGCAGCAAGGACATCAAGAAGTAAGTGTGGCAGACATTAAACAGTAGTCGCTCACCAATAGATGTGTGTGTATATATATATATATATATACACACATACAGTTGAAGTCGGAAGTTTACATACACTTAGGTTGGAGTCATTAAAACTCATTTTTCAACCACTCCACAAATTTATTTTTAACAAACTATAGTTTTGGCAAGTCTGTTAGGACATCTACTTTGTGCATGACACAAGTAATTTTTCCAACAATTGTTTACAGACAGATTATTTCACTTATTATTCACTGTATCACAATTCCAGTGGGTCAGAAGTTTACATACACTAAGTTGACTGTGCCTTTAAACAGCTTGGAAAATACCAGAAAATGATGTCACGGCTTTAGAAGCTTCTGATAGGCTAATTGACATAATTTGAGTCAATTGGAGGTGTACCTATGTATGTATTTCAAGGCCTACCTTCAAACTCAGTGCCTCTTTGCTTGACATCATGGGAAAATCAAAAGAAATCAGCCAAGACCTCAGCATTTTTTTGTAGACCTCCACAAGTCTGGTTCATCCTTGGGAGCAATTTCCAAATGCCTGAAGGTACCACGTTCATCTGTACAAACAATAGTATGCAAGCATAAACACCATGGGACCACGCAGCCGTCATACCACTCAGGAAGGAGACGCGTTCTGTCTCCTAGAGATTAACGTACTTTGGTGCGAAAAGTGCAAATCAATCCCAGAACAACAGCAAAGGACCTTGTGAAGATGCTGGAGGAAACAGGTACAAAAGTATCTATATCCACAGTAAAACGAGTCCTATATCGACATAACCTGAAAGGCCACTCAGCAAGGAAGAAGCCACTGCTCCAAAACCGCCATAAAAAAGCCAGACTACGGTTTGCAACTGCACATGGGGACAAAGATCGTACTTTTTGGAGAAATGTCCTCATCTGATGAAACAAAAATATAACTGTTTGGCCATAATGACCATCGTTATGTTTGGAGGAAAAAGGGGGCTGCTTGCAAGCCGAAGAACACCATCCCAACCGTGAAGCACAGGGGTGGCAGCATCATGCTGTGGGGGTGCTTTGCTGCAGTAGGGACTGGTGCACTTCACAAAATAGATGGCATCATGAGGAAGGAAAATTATGTGGATATATTGAAGCAACATCTCAAGACATCAGTCAGGAAGTTAAAGCTTGGTCGCAAATGGGTCTTCCAAAATTGACACTGACCCCAAGCATACTTCCAAAGTTGTGGCAAAATGGCTTAAGGACAACAAAATCAAGGTATTGGAGTGGCCATCACGAACCCCCTGACCTCAATCCTATAGAAAATGTGTGGGCAGAACTGAAAAGGCGTGTTGCGAGCAAGGAGGCCTACAAACCTGACTCAGTTACACCAGCTCTGTCAGGAGGAATGGACCAAAATTCACCCAACTTATTGTGGGAAGCTTGTGGAAGGCTACCTAAAATGTTTGACCCAAGTTAAACAATTTAAAGGCAATGCTACCAAATACTAATTGAGTGTATGTAAACTTCTGTGATGCGCTCCCTTTGGCTCAGCTCAGGTGCCTACATAGGTTTATTTTTTAAATATATATATATATATTTTTTTAACCAGGTAAGCCAGTTGAGAACAAGTTCTCATTTACAACTGCGACCTGGCCAAGATAAAGCAAAGCAGTGCGATTTAAAAACAACAACACAGAGTTACATATGGGGTAAAACAAAACATAAAGTCAAAAATACCAAAGAAAATATATATACAGTTTGTGCAAATGTAGTTATGGAGGTAAGGCAATAAATAGGCCATAGTGCCTATTTCAGCCACGCCTGCACAGTACTGTTTATTATCGATCGCGGTTGTAATATCATTTAGGACCTTGAGCGTGGCTGAGGTGCACCCATGACCAGCTCGGAAAACGGATTGCATAGCGGAGAAGGTACGGTGGGATTCGAAGTGGTCGGTGATCTGTTTGTTAACTTGGCTTTCAAAACTTTCGAAAGGCAGGGCAGGATGGATATAGGTCTGTAACAGTTTGGATCTAGTGTCACCCCCTTTGAAAAGGATGACCGCGGCAGCTTTCCAATCTCTAGGGATCTCAGACGTTACGAAAGAGAGGTTGAACAGGCTAGTAATAGGGGTTGCAACAATTTAGGCGGCAAATTTTAGAAAGAAAGGGTCCAGATTGTCTAGCCCAGCTGATTTGTAGGGGTCCAGATTTTTCAGCTCTTTCAGAACATCAGCTGTCTGAATTTGTGTAAAGGAGAAGCAGGGGGGCATGGGCAAGTTGCAGCGGAGGGTGCAGAGCTGGTGGCCGGGGTAGTGGTAGCCAGGTCAAAATGCTTGTTGAAATTCTCGATTATTGTAGATTTATCGGTGGTGATAGTGTTTCCTAGCCTCAGTGCAGTGGGCAGCTGGGAGGAGGTGCTCTTATTCTCCATGGACTTTACAGTGTCCCAAAACTTTTTGGAGTTAGTGCTACAGGATGCAAATTTCTGTTTGAAATAGCTAGCCTTCGCTTCCTAACTGCTTGTGTATATTGGTTCCTAACTTCCCTGAAAAGTTGCATATCGCGGGGCTATTCGATGCTAATGCAGTACGCCACAGGATGTTTTTGTGCTGGTCAAGGGCAGTCAAGTCTGAGGAGAACCAGGGGCTATATCTGTTCTTAGTTCTGAATTTTTTGAATGGGGCATGCTTATTTAAGATTGAGAGGAAATTACTTTTAAGGAACAACCAGGCATCCTCTACTGACGGAATGAGATCGATATCCATCCAGGATACCTGGGCCAGTTCAATTAGGAAGGCCTGCTCGCTAAAGTGTTTTAGGGAGTGTTTGACAGTGATGAGGGGTGGTCGTTTGACCGCGGACCCGTTACGGACGCAGGCAATAAGGCAGTGATCGCTGAGATCCTGGTTGAAGACAGCGGAGGTGTATTTAGAGGGTAAGTTAGTCAGGATGATATCTATGAGGGTGCCCATGTTTACGGATTTAGGGTTGTACCTGGTAGGTTTGTTGATAATTTGTGTGAGATTGAGGGCATCTAGTTTGGATTGTAGGATGGCCGGGGTGTTAAGCATATCCCAGTTTAGGTCACCAAGCAGTACAAACTCTGAGGGTAGATGGGGGCAATCAATTCACATATGGTGTCCAGTGCACAACTGGGGGCTGAGGGTGGTCGGTAGCAAGCGGCAACAGTGAGAGACTTATTTCTGGAAAGGTGGACTTTTAGAAGTAGGAGCTCAAACTGTTTGGGCACAGACCTGGATAGTATGATAGAGCTCTGCGGGCTATCTCTACAGTAGATTGTAACTCCACCCCCTTTGGCAGTTCTATCTAGACGGAAAATGTTGTAGTTGGGGATGGAAATTTCTGAATTTTTGGTGGCCTTCCTAAGCCAGGATTCAGACACTGCTAGAACATCAGGGTTGGCAGAGTGTGCTAACGCAGTGAATAACTCAAACTTAGGAAGGAGGCTTCTGATGTTAACGTGCAGACAACCAAGGCTTTTCCGGTTACAGAAGTCAACAAATGATAGCTCCTGGGGGAGTAGGAGGATACTGGGGGCTGCAGGGCCTGGGTTAGCCTCTACATCACCAGAGGAACAGAGGAGGACTAGAATAAGGATACATCTAAAGGCTTTAAGAACTGGTCTTCTAGTGCGTTGGGTACAGAGAATAAAGGGGGCAGATTTCCGGCCGTTGTAGACTAGATTCAGGGCATTCTGTACAGACAAGGATATGGAAGGATATGAGTACAGTGGAGGTAAACCTAAGCGTTGGGTAACAATGAAAGAGATAGCATCACTGGAGGCACCGATTGAGCCGGTCTCGGCGTGTATGGGGGGTGGAACAAAGGAGCTATTTGAGGCAGTTTGAGAGGAACTTGGGGTTCTACAGTGAAATTGTATAATAAGAACTGACTGGAACAGCAATAGGCAAGGCATATTGACATGGGAGAGAGGCATAAAGCAATCACAGGTGTTATTAGAGAGAGCTAAGACAACAACTGGTAATGGCGATAAAGTTTGGGCTGAGGCTAAACAGAATAAACAGGACAGGGTACCGTGTAAAGGAACAGTCCAGCAGGCATCAGCTGTGCAGCTGAGTGATCATAAGGTCCAGTGAACAGCAATATGTGAGTCCGAGAGCAGTTTGAATTGGTGCTAAAGCACAGCGAGCAGGAAGCACGGCTGTTGTTTGCGTGTGCTAGCATGCCGGGGCTAGCAGATGGATCTTCGTGGTCGTCGCAACGGGAAGACTGTTGAAACCACATACGATTACGTGCGGGCAGACCAGTTGTGATGGATCGGCGGGGCTCCGTGTTGACTCTAGGAGGTCCCGTCCGGTTGACAGAAAGGTAGATAGCCGGGAGATGTGCCTAACTCGAGGCTAGCTCAAGGCTGATTAGCCAACAACAACATCCATTTGGTTGCAGCTAGCTAGTTGCGATGATCAGGTGTTAAAGGTCCAGTGATTTTAGTGATTCCGGCAGAAAATCGGATTATGTTCTGGGTCGATAACGCGCTGTGCAGACTGGCCGATAATAGTCCAGGCTAGAGCTGGCCACGGACAATGTTGAAGAACCGCTAACGTTGGCTAATAGCAAGTAGCTAGTTAGCGGGCCACTCCCGTCCGGTAGACAAAGAGGTAGATAGCCGGGATATGGGCCTGGCTCAAGGCTAACTGGTGCTTGCTTCGGGGGCAGTGGTGATTAGCCTACAGCAACATCCATTCGGTTGCGGCTAGCTAGTTGCGATCCGGTGTTAGGGTCCAGTTATTCCGGCAGAAAATCCGATGTTCTGGGTGAAAACCCTAACGGTGGCTAATAGCAAGTAGCTAGTTAGCTGGCTAGCTAGTTTCAACTGGAGATTCTAGATAAAGGTGAGTAAATAATAGAATCCGTTCCACATTGAGTGAGGCGGGTTGCAGGAAAGTATATTTAGTAGAAGGATGAAAAGTGTGATAGGAAAATATGTACTGAAAAATACAAAAAACATATATACATGGACACACAACAAAGAACACGACCGCACTGCTACGCCATCTTGGAAGTATACACCGTAGACATTCTGTACATAATTTACGCACACACACACACACACACACACACACACACAGAAGTCAGCTCAGGGAGGCCCAGCTCATGAGCTCCATCAGCTGCAGATTTTAATTTAGAATGGAAAATGAATGTGTTTATGCAACAAATGTTAGTGCGTCGATTCGTTTCTCTAATCAAGCCGAATCGTTTTTAAACTAAAATAGATCGTTCCTGTATCGTATTGGAGCCCATGTATAGAGTCCTTTTGAAAAGGAAAGATGCACATCCCTAGTTATCATCTCTGGGGAAAACACACCCACTCTCTCATCTTGTTGTATGTTATTCCATTGCATTGCAGTCTGAAGACCCATTCTACTGTGTGTGGAGGCAGTGTCACAGGGCAAGGCTGAGTGAATCCTTATGTTGTCTGAAGAGACATTCTATGTGGAGTGCAAGGCTGTGTGACTGGTGTTGTCGTTTAGTGACTCCATATTGATGTTGACCAGCGAGACAGCGCCAGCTACACTGCAAGGCTGAGTGGCCATTGCTGGGGTGACTAAGAGCAGACTGGAGAGAGCGAGAGATGGGTAGAGTGAAATTGCCTCTACTGATCAGAGGTCAATTTCGACATCCCAGGGGCATCCTCCCTCCCTCACATGTCCCTGTTGTGTCCCTCTGCAGGCGCTACATGAAGCACAAGCGTGACGACAGCGCGGAGAAGGAGGATGAGGAGACGGTGGACGTGACGCCCATCATGATCTCTATGTTTGTGGTCATGTGCTGCTCGATGCTGGTGCTGCTCTACTTCTTCTACGACCACCTGGGTACACACCTAGATATGCACCTGTAGCTGTCGTTATCTCTACCTGTAGCTGTCTCCTCTCTACCTGTAGCTGTCTCTCTCTACCTGTAGCTGTCCGTTTGTCTCTAATCTTTTTGTCTGTCTGTCTGTACCTGTCTCTCTACCTATAGCGTTCTGTCTCTCTCTTTTTGTCTGTCTGTCTGCCTCCTCAGCCTTTCTCCATGTCTCTCTACCTGTCTTTGCAGTTGTCAGTGAAAAAATAAGTAATTACATTATAATAAGCTAGTTGAAATACACTGCCCTTCCTGCAGGGGTTAAAGTTATCCGTCACAGCAACAGATTTGTCAAATTTGTTCTTTTTTTCCTATTGAAAATGACTGGCATTGGTCAAACGCACAGTTTAATACATGTACAAGATGTAATCCTCTTTCCCTAAAAGCATGATGGTCATGCCTTTTTTACATGAAAGGGGAGGTTAACTTGGCTTCACAGAAAATCTGAGTTAGACTTTCTTTTTGTTGCTTTAACCACAGCCATCCTGTTCATGTCTCTGTGTGTGTATGCTAATCCTCGCTCTCTGTCGGTTTAGTGTATATCATCATTGGGATATTCTGCCTGGCCTCTTCTGTTGGCCTCTACAGCTGTCTCTGGCCCTTTGTGAGGAGACTCCCCCTTTGGCAAGTGCAGGTGAGACTTATCATATCAACCCTAACAAAGATCTGTTTATAATCACAGATTAAGGAGTACCCAATCAACCTAACACAAATCACAAGAGGAGTAGGCCTATACAATCAACCAATCAAAAACACAAACTGAATCAATGCAAATAGTTTTACTCTTCTCTAACTATTGTCGATTTTTAACTTTTTCCAACTTCTAACTTATTCCTGGTTTTGTGTGTGTGTGTGTAGGATCCCAGAGAACAACCTTCCCCTACTGCCACAAGAGGCCTCAGGTCCGCATGCTGCTGTTGTCAGCCTTCTGCATCGGAGTCAGTGTTACCTGGGGCGTGTTCCGCAACGAAGACCAGTGAGTTTACATTTACGTCATTTAGCAGACGCTCTTATCCAGAGCGACTTACAAATTGGTGCATTCAACTTATGATAGCCAGTGGGACAACCACTTTTTTTTTTTATGGGGCGGGGGTGGGTAGAAGGATTACTTTTATACAATTCCAGGTATTCCTTAAAGAGGTAGGTTTTCAAGTGTCTCCGAAGGTGGTCAGTGACTCCGCTGTCCTGGCATCGTGGGGAGCTCGTTCCACCATTGGGGTGCCAGAGCAGCGAATAGCTTTGACTGGGCTGAGCGGGAACTGTGCTTCCGTAGAGGTAGGGGGGCTAGCAGGCCAGAGGTGGATGAACGTAGTGCCCTCGTTTGGGTGTAGGGTCTGATCAGAGCCTGAAGGTAAGGAGGTGCCATTCCCCTCACAGCTCCATAGGCAAGCACCATGGTCAACCATGGAAGGTTGAACACCAGACGGGCTGCAGCGTTCTGGATAAGTTGTAGGGGTTTAATGGCACAGGCAGGGAGCCCAGCCAACAGCGAGTTGCAATAATCCAGACGGGAGATGACAAGTGCCTGGATTAGGACCTGTGCCGCTTTTCTGTGTAAGGTAGGGTCGTATCTGCGAATGTTGTAGAGCATGAACCTGCAGGATCGGGTCACCCGCTTTGATGTTAGCGGAGAACGACAGGGTGTTGTCCCGGGTCACGCCAAGGTTCTTTGCTCTCTGGGAGGAGGACACAATGGAGTTGTCAACCGTGATGGCGAGATCATGGAGCGGGCAGTCCTTTTCCGGGAGGAGGAGCAGCTCCATCTTGCCGAGAGTTCAGCTTGAGGTGGTGATCCGACATCCACACTGATATGTCTGCCAGACATGCAGAGATGCGATTCGCCACCTGGTTATCAGAAAATGAATTGTTTGTCGTCTGCGTAGCGTAGTTTCTGTGGGTGTGTGGTTTGGGAGGGTGGATGTGGCAGTCAGCATCACCAGGGGCGTGTTCCACAACAAAGACCAGTGAGTATTAGGGTTGCAAAATTCCGTAATTCCGAAAATGGTTAAAGGATTCCCAGATTTCCTGCTTATTCTCTCCTGATTCCGGGAATCTTTCAATTGTCTCACTGGTTAACTATGCTAGAGGGATGAGTAACGTTGCCTGAGACTTGAAGACTGGCTTTAGCCTTTAGCCCTTTAGCTCCCAGAGCTAATGAATGCATAGGCTTCAGGTGGTTTCAGCTCAGTAGGCTAACATAGTCTTCTTGAGGTCTGTGTGTGTGTCAGGTTTCCGTTGGGAGAATGTGTCGCTGGACATTTGTCCGGAAGCATTTTAATTTACCAGACATTTGAGAAGTTTACGGACCCATATGCATTGGGTGTGTAACCTGATTAGGCAGAATGCCATATCACATTTAGATTAATTCCCATAATCTTAACCGAACGTGCAACTCAAGGATGCAACGGCACGTTCTTCTTACCGAATTCGATGCGCACTTTGAAGACATTTACTTTTCCTCAGCCAACAAGACGAGTAGCAAACAGCAAAATCACTATCCTATGTCAATCTACTATCCCCCATAGTAGAAAAGTTGACCCTATTCTATTGGTCAGCTTGTCTTTCTGTGCGAAAAAGGAATAGCCTATTCCAAACAGACTCCGGGACAGTTGTGGAATGATATATCCCAAATTCATACAACCAGTACATAAAAAAAAAGGTTAAAAAGTAATAAGACTGATGCAACAGATCAGAACATTTAGCTTAAAATGTGTTAAACTATTATTTCTGCACATTGTAAGCGCAGCAGTAGGCTATGCACTGGTTTGGATATGACAGCCTCATATGGTATTTTCTTTTACGCAGTGTGCACTGAACTGACATGCATGATTGTTGCTGACACTGATGTTCAAATGAAGATAATTAAATAGTCTATAACGCGCACCAATGCTGTGCTCAACTCAAACAGCGGTGTGTAGCCTACTGTAGGTGCTGGGAAAGTAATCCAAAGCCTATACTTAGCCTAATGACTTCCACATGTAGCATGTTAACATGAGACCTTCCTTTGACATTCAACACGTCCCAATTCTCCACCCTCTCCCGAAGTGTGCACTTGAACACTCACTCCCTGTCATGGATTTAAAAAATCTTAGGATTGGTTTAAGCATTGGCTGGTGGGACTTTCCACTATTGCAAGTGCACACTTCTGGAAAAGGGAGGAGAATCGAGACATAGCCAGTCTCTCGCCCCAGGCCCAATTCAAACACTACCTGGAAGGCTGGATGTCTCTGGATGTCTCTGGATGTCTCTGGATGTCTCTGGATGTCTCTGGATGTCTCTGGATGTCTCTGGATGTCTCCATTGATGTGAAAATGGTCTCATCCAGGGGTGCAACTTTGGTTTTAGAAGTGTGTGGGGGGGACATAACTTAAAGTATAGGCTTTAAATATATATATATTATCACTCAGGATGTAACTTTCCAGTGCTACTATTTTTGCCATGTAATGTTGTTATTAAACCTAAATCAGACAACCCCATAGTAGAATAGTTGACCTATTTACCTAGTCTGCTTGTTGTGTGTTCTATGCGAGAGTAATATTCCTCTCGAGGTGCATTCAAGTTGGGAGACCCATAGAGGGAAACATGTATTCTGACAAGCAGTCAGTGCTGTGTGCAACAATTCTTAATGCAATCGCTGGAAAACACTTCTGAAAGCAGTTTTGGCATATGTATTTTGAAAGCAGTTTTGGCCTTTGTTAAAAAAGAGGGGGATCCCAGTTTTACATTGCTACCACGTTTATTTCTCTGCTCCTTCAATTGTGCGCGTGGCATCGTTTTACAAATGCAGTTTTACAACCAGAGTTTCAGGAATGGTTTAGGTGCAGCTGCCCAACAGAGCTCTTAAAGGGGCAATGACATCTTAAAAGGGCAATGACATACTTTGAAATAGAAACCAAAAAATCTAATTTTTTCAAGTGAATAATAATTAATATATGTAAAAAAAATATATATAACAATCAGGATGTTGTGTCCAATGGGGTAAATGCAGATGGACAAACCCCATGCTTCATCCTAAGTACATTTTATAGCCACTGTGCTGCATCAGTTGGGCTACAGGTGATAATGCTTATTGCTAATAGCACATCTGATAATATAGACGCATAGGCTATATATGCATGGTCCAATAACTTAATAATTTTAACATAGTTTTTACCAATATGTTAATGGAGCCATTTCTGGAGGTGGAAATTATATTTTAGATGGTGTCGGCATCCATTTTATTTTCATAAATTTTGGAGTAGAATGTCCTTTTAAAAAGTCACCAGAAATAAGTTTTTCAGTCCTTCTACATAAAAATTATAACGGGAGGACCCCGGACCCCATAAGCAAGGGGACTGGAATTGGTCAAACTCACAGTTTAATAAATAAAGAAAGGGGTTGTACAACTGAATGCATTCAACTGAAATGTGTCTTTCGCATTTAATCCAACCCCTCTGAATCAAAGCATGATAGTCATGACTTTCTTACATACATGAAAGGGGAGGTTAACTTGGCCCCAGACAACTTATGTTTCAGTCATGGGATTTTGAGTTGTTGCTTTAACCCATGTAATATAAAGTAAAACGTTCAGGTTTCACACAATTAGTATGCATTTTGAAAATATATACTTGTCTCCAACTCGCATTGTAAAGTGTGACTCGCTGAAGCCTGTCACGCCCCTGGCTCTGGGGACACTGTTATGTTGAGCCAGGTGTGTAGTTCTATGTTTGTATTTCTATGTTGGCTGAGGACTCCCAATCAGAGGCAACGAGTGTCAGCTGGGGCTGGTTGTCTCTGATTGGGAGCCATATTTAAACTGTGTCTTTCCCTTTGTGTTTGTGGGTTTTTGTTCCAGTGTGGTTTTGTGTTAGACCGTGGACATCACGTTATCGTTTATTGTTTTGTTAGTATTCACTATCGCTAAATAAAGAATATGTTTGCCTTCAACGCTGCGCCTTGGTCCTCTCCCTCCTTAGACGAACGTGACAGAAAAACCCACCAAAACTGGACCAAGCAGCGTGTCCAGGAGCCATCGCCAGGGGGAATCGCTTGCAGATCTCCGTGGCAACCTCGACTGGGTCCAGCCTTGTAAAGAGCAGAGTGGATGGACTTGGGAACAGTGGAGGAGGAGTCTCGACTGGGTCAAGCCCTAATGAAGAGCAGAATGGCTGGAATTGGGGGCAGAAGAGCGAGAGTTGGGCGAGAACGATAGAGGCCTGGCCCACGGGGAGGAGAGAGCCCCCAGAACATTTTTAGGGGGGCTCACGACGGCGGGGCAGCAGGAGGCCGCGATAGAGCGGTCCAGCGGGTTGGCAGAGGAGGCCGCCAGGTTACGGGGGCCACTGGTCGAAGAGGGGATGGAAGGTGGAGAGGCACGGCAGAGGTACTGGGGTGTGTTACCAGTCCGGTCCGGCCCGTTCCAGATCCCGGTGTAGGGCCAGTGGTGTGTGTCCCCAGTACGGTCCGGTCTGTTCCTGCTCCCCGCACCAAGTCAGTGGTGCGCTTCCGTCAGCCCGGCTCGGCCCGTTCTGCTCCCCGCACCAAGTCAGTGGTGCGCCGCCAGCCCGGCTCGGCCCGTTCCTGCTCCCGTACCAAGTCAGTGGTGCGCTTCGTCAGCCTGGCTCGGCCTGTTCCTGCTCCCGCACCAAGTCAGTGGTGTGCTTCGTCAGCCCAGTCCGGCCTGTCCCTGCTCCACGCACAAGCCTACGGTGTGCGTCGTCAGCCTGGTAAGGCCGTTCCTCCTCCACGCACCAAGCCAGTGGTGTGGCTTCGTCAGCCCAGTCCGGCCTGTCCCTGCTCCACGCACCAAGCCTCACGGTGTGCGTCGTCAGCCTGGTAAGGCCCGTTCCTCCTCCACGCACCAAGCCAGGGGGTGCGCGTCGTCAGTCCAGCGACAACCCGTGCCTGGGTCACCGGTGCCTGGTAAGGTCCCGGTCAACTGCTCCACTACGGAGCTGAAGCTATCCGCTCCACCAGTGTGCAGTCCAGCTCCGGTCAGCAGGGCCAGACCGGACCAGGGGTACTTTGGGGGTGTAGAGAAGGAGTGGGGGGTCATGTCCGGAGCCGGATCCGCCGCCAAGGCGGAGTGCCCACCCGGTCCCTCCCTGTGGTATAGTTGGCGCGGTCGGAGTCCGCGCCTTTAGGGGGTACTGTCACGCCCTGGCTCTGGGGACACTGTTATGTTGAGCCAGGGTGTGTAGTTCTATGTTTGTATTTCTATGTTGGCCTGAGTGACTCCCAATCAGAGGCAACGGAAGTGTCAGCTGGGGCTGGTTGTCTCTGATTGGGAGCCATATTTAAACTGTGTCTTTCCCTTTGTGTTTGTGGGTTTTTGTTCCAGTGTGGTTTTGTGTTAGACCGTGACATCACGTTATCGTTTATTGTTTTGTTAGTATTCACTATCGCTAAATAAAGAATATGTTTGCCTTCAACGCTGCGCCTTGGTCCTCTCCCTCCTTAGACGAACGTGACAAAGCCTTCCTACTGTTGCCTATGCACTTAAATGGCGAATGGGAAGCTCTTTTTAATCGTAAACATCAAAACTGTTTTTAACATGAGATTTCATTTAGAATTGTTGCGCAATGATTGGGCTTATAAAAGCATGTTTCACTCCAGCAGCAGTTCTCGCGCTGTCTGATGAATAAAATGCACGTGTGATGAATATAAATCATAACGACTAATGAAAATACACACACCAATTTAATTCCACTAAATTATGCAAATAAACCCATAGACTGATAAGCATGACTGATCAAATATATTTATCATCAACTGGTATTTTCATAAATGAATAGTCGAAAAAGCAGTATTTTGCTATGTGATTTTTTTTATTCTCCTTGACAATTGGCCTGTGGCGATTTTATTTATCGGCTTTTTATTTATTTTATCGGCCAAAAGCCGGCTATTACCGACTGTGTGCATGCTTGTGTGTGTGCCAGGCTAACTCTGGTTCCTTCCATCTGCTGTGTCCTCACCTAGGTGGGCGTGGGTGTTACAGGACGCCCTGGGCATATCCTTCTGTCTCTACATGCTCAAGACTATCAGACTGCCCACATTTAAGGTGGGTACACCTGTATAGAGATCCTATAATAATAATATGACTATATGTTATTCTATGGGTACACCAGCATAGATGGAGCTCTATAATGTACTGACCATAGAAGTAGAATAACTAGAATGGGTATCCCGATTCAAGTTGTTAGGTTCTAAATTCTGGTTCAATAATCCAGATGGATACCAAAGAAACCTCAGGCTAGATTTATTCACCACACTGGGCGTTGTTGCTTCCAAGACAAGATGCAACGTCACAAGCACATATATTTATAACCTCCGACTAGGCCCCCTTCCCCAAACAGACCCCTTTTTCTGGGTCTAGGATGAACAATCAGTCTCTGTGGCTGGGCAGGGGGTGTTATCGTCCCAGCTTGAGTCCGGTACTCCTCCACGCCTCTCAGGTCTTCTTATCAGTCAGTAGAGGCCTTGCGTTAATGAGTACATATTCTTGAAGTCTACTGCAGTCCACTAGATAATTACTCTTCTCATACACAAAGAGCTTAAACCTAACACGACTTTCCAATCCCTAAGAATATATACAGTGCATTCGGAAAGTATTCAGACCCTTCCCCTTTTCCACATTTTGTTACGTTACAGCCTTATTCTAAAATTGATTAAATACCTTTTTTTCCCTCAATCTGCACACAATACCCCCATAATGACAAGGCAAAAACAGGTTTTTAGAAATGTTATCAAATTTATAAAAAATTAAAAAACAGAAACACCTTATTTACATAAGTATTCAGACCCTTTGCTATGAGACTCAAAATTGGCACCATCCCTACGGTGAAGCATGGTGGTGGCAACATCATGCTGTGGGGATGTTTTTCAGCGGCAGGGATTGGGAGACTAGTCAGGATCGAGGGAAAAGATGAACGGTGCAAAGTACAGAGAGATCCTGCTCCAGAGCGCTCAGGACCTCAGACTGGGGTGAAGGTTCACCTTCCAACAGGACAACGACCCTAAGCACACAGCCAAGACAACGCAGGAGTGGCTTTCGGGACAAGTATCTGAATGTCCTTGAGTGGCCCAGCCAGAGCCCGGACTTGAACCCATCGAACATCTCTGGGGAGACCTGAAAATAGCTGTGCAGCGACGCTCCCCCATTCAACCTGACAGAGCTTGAGAGGATCTGCAGAGAAGAATGGGAGAAACTCCCCAAATACAGGTGTGCCAAGCTTTGTAGTGTCATACCCAAGAAGACTCGAGGCTGTAATCGCGGTGCCAAAGGTGCTTCAACAAAGTACTGAGTAAAGGGTCTGAATACTTATGTAAATGTGATATTTCTAAGAACCTGTTTTTGCTTTGTCATTATGGGGTATTGCGTGTAGATTGATGAGGAGAAAAAACAATTTTATCCATTTTAGAATAAGGCTGTAACGTAACAAAATGTGGAAAAAGTCAAGGGGTCTGAATACTTTCCGACTGCACTGTATATGTGTGTGTGCTGTATATTCATTTTAAGAGTATATAATGGTACAGTAAAGATATAAGACAGTGTTATAGAACAGTAATTATCAGCTCTAACTCCAGACAATTGGCTCCTCAGAGACGGGCCCCCTTTGTACTTTCCCTCTGCCCATATACAATGCATATAGAACATTCCATCTAACCCATAACACAATAATTACTACTGCTAGGCTAATTAAACAATTATATTAAAAACGGGCTCAAGTCCGTATCCAACAGTCCCTCATCTGGAACAGTGAACACTAACGTGTTCCACACCACTTGAAAAACCCGACTTGAGAAGAGAAGAGGGAAGGAAAATACATGTTTAATAATTTCACACCGCTTCTTGATTAGAATGAGATTGGGGCCAGGACCATCCATCTGATCTGTTCTATGCCAATGGGATGCTAGATCTTCTGCTGAGCTCCGTGAAAATAGGACCCCCTATTGGTTTCTCTCGCACGTTCCCTCAGACTTCCCCCATTTGCTTCAGATCATCAGAGACAGCTCACTCGCACCCTCCCCTATATCCTCATCCTCGGGTGTCATAGAAAGAGCAAACTTATAAGTAATTAATTGGACTGTATCGTCTGGCAAGCCCATATGTATTAATGCGCTTTATCATTCGAGCTTTTATGGCATGGTAGAACAAAGCCCCTACCATCAAGATCCCAATTATGGTTAGCATTGCCCAAGCTGCAATCTAGAGTGGGTTTTCTGATAACCTCCCTCTTGGAGGACATGAAAGGGTTCAGTGAGGTTACTATCAGTGCCGTTACACAGGTTTGGTTTGAGTGCAGGCAGGAAAGACATTCTCGTCTGATCCTTCAGTCATGAAGTGCCATTTTGCTCACCAGATTCCTTCCTGGAAAACAATTACTCCGTCTCGGGCACAACCCACCCTCAAAAATGCTGGTTTGATTATCTCCCGGAACCACCCACACAACATGACTTCTGTGATTAATGCTCTGCTTGCCCGTGACATTAATAGCACTTCTCCCCCATTTCACCCACTCATCCTGCCCACTCTCCTATCCATTGTACTGGCAGTGAAATGTTGTCATTATCATTGTTCCAATAGATCACTCACTACTGCTAGTGCTAGGAATACTGTTATCAGTACACAGATGGATGCTGTTATGACAACGCTTTTCTTAACATAAACTCCTACTCTCCAGCTTACCCATTAATCAGACGGATCTCGTTTCATGTGAGACTTCCCCCATTGCCCAAGCTGTAATCTAGAGTGGGTTTTCTGATAGCTGTAGTTTTCACAGCTGTAGGCATGGTGAGGAGTACCGGACTCAGGCCGTGCTCGCGGTCATCTCCTGGGATCCGTTCCTTGTGTGCTACTTTTACCTGTGAATACACAGGCATGGGTACATTTCTGACAGTATGACAACATTGATTTACCCATCGTGGAATCACCTCCTTTAGGAGAGTCTGAAAACTGGTCCACAATTACCAGTGCGTGAGTCTTCCCCTACTTTGAGGAATTGGCCCTATAAAGTCCATCTGCAATGATGTAAAGGGTCTGTCTGGTAGTGGTAGCTGTTTGGTGGGTGTAGGCAACACTTCCCGCCCCCAACAGGCAGTCTTGAACTGAGAGTTCCTACTGCTATTTTATCAGCACAATTGGTGTTAGCTTCACATGTTACCACGACTAATTGACTGGGTAATGGACACGCTTCTAATGCCTCTACTTCATGCCCATTTTAAATTGGAGTCCCTGTCGCCGTTAACATGCCCCTTTGTGACCACAGTGTCCCGAAATCATGAGCTACCTAAAACCCATAGCGAGAGTCTGTGTATATTGTAACCCTCTCCCCTGCCGACAACCTACAGGCCTCTGCTAGTAGAGCTCAGCACCCTGGGCTGAAACGGAGGCTGGCAATGGGCCAGCTATCACTACTCCCCCATCATCACATACAGAATACCCAGTTACTCACTTTCCTCCTGTTGTCATGTAACTAGAGCCGTCTGGGTATAGAATTCTAGTTCTGGTTCTTTTAAATTGGGGTTTTGGAGTAATTTGGTCTAAACTGCTCTCCCAAGGCAGTGACCTCAGGAAGCATTTCAAAGGGACACCCCATCCTCTCCTGGAATAGAGAATAAACATTTTGTTAGTTTTCAGTATGCAAAATCTTAAATCAGTCCTAAATACAGACAGAACAAAACATGATAACTTCTGTTTTACAAGGAGGCCACTGTCCACCTTTACTTTCTCCTTATTGGAAGGTATTGTTTGTGTTTTAATCTACCCTAAGTTTTTGACTGTGTATATACTGAACAAAGAGATAAACGCAACATGCAACAATTTCAACGATTTGACTGAGTTACAGTTCATATAAGGGAAATCCAGTCAATTTAAATAAATAAATTAGGGCCTAATAGATGGATTTCACATGAATGGGCAGGCCCACCCCACTTGGGAGCCAGGCCCACCCACTGGGGAGCCAGGCCCAGCCACTGGGGAGCCAGCCCAGCCAATCAGAATTAATTTTTCCCCACAAAAGGGCTTTATTACAGACTAAAATACTCCTCAGTTTCATCAGCTGTCCGGTGGCTGATCTCAGACGATCCAGCAGGTGAAGAAGCCGGATGTGGAGGGCCTGGGCGTGGTTATAGATGGTCTGCAGTTGTGAGGGCCGGTTCAAAAACGACATTGGAGGCGGATTATGGTAGAGAAAGGAACATTAAATTATCTGGCAACAGCTCTGGTGGACATTCCTGCAGTCAACATGACAATTGCACTCTCCTCAACTTGAGACATCTGTGGCATTGTGTTGTGACAAAACTGCACATTTTAGAGTGGCATTTTATTGTCTCCCAGCACAAGGTCCACTTGTGTAATGATCATGCTGTTTAATCAGCTTCTTGATATGCCACACCTGTCAGGTGGATGGATTATCTTGGCAAAGGAGAAATGCTCAAAATTGGAGAGAAATATGCTTTTGTGCGTATGGAACATTTCTGGGATCTTTTATTTCAGCTCATGAAACATGGGACCAACACTTTACATGTTGCGTTTTATATTTTTGTTCAGTATATTTATTACCGATCTCCGTTGGATAGTCACTATTTGCTTCACACTTATTAATGTCTATCATTTTGAGATTAATATGTAATGCGCCCAAATTATAAAATATATCAGCCAGATACCAATGTTTTCCACATTAAAACGTTCTGTATCGATTGAACTAACCCTTACCGCTTTCTGTGTCGTTTCCCATTTTGTCCAGCAGTCTAGTAACATGTTGGGCTTTTGTAATGTTAACTATAGTCCCTACTGCATGTGGAACATACAAATCTACTTTTGACCCATAGCAATCGAGGCGGTGTTATGCAGAACCATCGGTTGCTTGTACTGCTCTTAAGCACGGTGGCATTTCTCTTACCACTGAGTCTAAAGATTTAACTCCAATACATGACAGGTCTGTCTTTTCCTCATTTGTTTTTGCGTAACTGCTGCGCTTTACAGTGCCCATCCTGTTCATGCACAAACATTTTAAAGGGCAATTTTAGGTTACCAAAATGCAGAAAAAGTGCCAACACACTTGTTTCTTTAACTCTACAAAGCTTCCTCACTATCTTAACTCCACTCTATTCCTATTCTCTCGGTGGTGAACCTCTCCCCCTTTCACTTAACTTCTGCAAGAGATTCAGTTTCCGAAAGTAAGACGAATTAAAGTGTTTAGGTGAAATTGAAAACCCCTGGGTTTTTTTGTGAGCGTGATAGAGTGTTTGGTCGCGCCAGTGAACGAATAGTGTTCGATGGATGCTGGTAATGTTTTTCATGCCCCCAGATAAATTAACTACTGTTTTTGCCAATTTCCTTAATTTTTTACGAATGCTTTATGAACCCTCATCCACCGGCAGGACCAAAATCCGTTCTTCCTATCTATCACGCTGTACCATTCCGAGTCGAGGGAGATAGATGATAATAGATCTGCCAAATCAGGCCACTATAGGTGTTATCCTAACTGAATGTGTTATCCCACTTCCTTCCCTTTCTCACAGGGAATAAAGGGCTGTTACAACGGTTTGACTATTGTATAAATATACCCCTTTCCATTATTTTGCCCACAGTTCAAGCAAAAGATGATCCAACCCAAAATCGGTTCTACCGCAAGCTACCATAAAGAATGAGCCCGGTATTGTTATTGGACCTATTGTTAAGTGGCATGTGGGTAGTAGTTGCATAGCTTTAGATACCACCCCACTTACCTTCGCTGAACGGAATGCTTTCCCGTCGAAATTGTTAATTTTCATTGTAAGGAATCAGTGATATTTGAGCTCTCGTGTCTACTAGAAGTTGTGTCTGACGTTGCCTCCTACGTTGCCTTCCACATAGAAACCGTTGTCTCCAACCGAAACCTAGAGCGGACGCACAGAGGCTAAACACCCCATGCATTACTCTCAACCGTCTGTTTTAAGAGGGCATAGTCCGTGGAAGAAAAATGTCTGCACTGCATCACTTACCCCCGAATGAGTCGGCTCAGAGGGCTCAGGCACCACCGTACCGTTTTTCACACAAATGGCCAAATGCGCCACGTTGGTGAGCAAGGGTTTTGTTTCCTCGCATGCAATGGATTTTCTGTCAGATTGACCTCTGCTTGCTTTTATTTCCCTTCTCTCTAATCCATTACCGTTGCTTGGGGTATGGGTAGCAGCGACTACACGACTGCTGCAAAGTGAGCGGAATTAGATTCCGTCGCAATGCAGCTTGCACTATCTGTTCCCAGGTGGGAGTGTTGATCCCAGGCGGAGGTACAAATTCCTGCATTAAGCATCAAAATTGCCAGCAAGAGCCAAATTCTTCCATCCTATCGCTGTATTCAGGATTCCCTCTTTTGGACCCTGAATACATTTACTGATTTTGTTCACCATTCTGAACAGAAGATTCCCTACAGTTAAGAATCCTTCCACCGCCACACGTGAGGTTGCTGGATCACATGCCTCGTGGCTGGAGGACAAAGCAGGGTTTTGGTGAGGTGCCAGGAGTTGCGCCAACATTGCTCTGGGTAGGAGAGAGCAGACTACGTGATCATAATCGCCCCGCCATGAAAACCAAAAATCTGCGCCCTGTTTCCTCATGAAGCTGACAAATTCCTGACCCTCTTTAACTGGGTCAGGCGCTTCGCATTATGCTGCGCATTTCTCCCAATCCTCAACGGGCTGATGTTGGTGTTGCATTTGGAGCCGTGTTCTAGGCTGGCCATCTGGCGGTATGGGGTTTCCTCCATCTGGGAGTACCGCCCAGGATAAAAGTAATTGCAACTGCATGGGTACGAACCGGGCATACCTCTATGGTTTCCTGGATCTCCCGGCTATATGGATCCAGTCTGGGACCACTATCTGGACTAGTGATACCCCATCTTCTGCCTCTCTCGAGCCACTAACACTCCTTTTCCTCTTTTGAGAGCGGGACATAAAGGAGGTGTAATCTTTCTAGTGTGGGATACATGATATCCCGGGACGAACAGCGGGGGTGGCTAAGCGTAGGATGCTTAATTCGTGTGAGCGAACGAGTGTGCAGCCACATACTTCCCTTAAAAGACCTTTGCTTGGAAAAACTTGAAAAAAGCTGCAATAGTACTGTTTGTCCATTTTGGAGACGCCGTAGCCCACTTCCTCAAAATAGTCTGGATTAATCTTGGAAGATAACTCAAGAAATCTGTCATTAATTTTGACATTTTTGCCTAGGAGATCTTAGTCGCGCCAATTTAGCATCTGACTAGGATGTTTGATGCAGTATTTCTTAAGTGGAATAAATGTGCATGAGGATGAGTCGTCTCTCGTTGAATGACAATAGGCACTTCATTGAAAAATCCTACTGTTGCCCAATCACCGACAAGGGGGCAATAGACTTCGCCACCGACTTCAGCTTGCCGCAAACATTTTTTGTGTGTCCGAACAGCAGAAAAAACCTGTGCCGAAGTCCAAAACGAACAGAAAAAAATCACTAAATGTCATCATAATGCACCAAACTGTTCCCAACTATTTCGGCTGGGAAGCATGCAGACACCTTAAGCCATATACCCTGTCCACAGGTGTTCTGATACTGTTGAGGGTAACTGTAAGTAGTTGAATTAGTTTGACACCTTTCCAGCACACATCTCCAAGATCCTTGTTCCATTCATTCACCCGTGTGTGCGCGCCACCCTCTGCTTTTCCTAGTTTTTTTTATTTGTCTCATACTTGTCAGTTGTCTGGTGTAGCTGACCGCAGATCTTTAATTTTAGCTTTATTTGTTTTACCTTTCTTTTGATAAAACATCGACATCAAAACGCTTGTTGCTTGTGATTTCTCCTTGATGTCACTGTGACACACCACAATAGCATCTATGAGTTCTTTATTAGATCGGAATCTTCCATCAGCAGGGAAGTACTTACCAATTTGTTAAACTTTCCCCATATTCAAGCCGAATTGGTAGATTACTTGTGCGCCTCTTTTAGCGCCTCAATGGCTTTGTTAAAAATGTTCCTCTTCTATCCCCCATTTTACAGGAGTGTCAGGAACCCCGGATGCCATTTCAATAGTTATTATTTCTGCGCCCCTCCCGATGTCTAGGGTGTTTTTTAGATCACCCACAGGCTCTAATGCACGCCCTCTATTAACTGTTTTTCCCAGGTAGTGATACCCATTTCTCCGGAGCGTAGTCTACGGATACAGTATGTGCCTTAATAATTTGGTCACAGGACGTGATACCTTGTGTTGAGAACGGCGCACTGAAGCGTCTGCCCAATGTTACTGGGGAATACAGGGAGACCTAATGTCCTATCACCTGTGTCATGCCTCAAGTTCCATTACTAATATTGACAACCAATGTTATTTTATTGCACAGTCAATCTCTATTACCCACCCCAATGAAGGCACGAACGAAATCAAATAACTTCTTAATACTGCTGTTATTTTCCAACACACAGAGGTCAGGTTCGTCCAGAACTCACAGGCAACGGTCTAACTCCATACACAACCAGATACTGACAGTTTCTTATGCCTAAAGGGTGCTGCTAATGGAAAACTCCTAGGTCTCACTCCCGGTATTAATTCTACGTGACTTATCAAATGACTTATACTTTACATGTACTTCTCTACATTCCAGGGTTTTTCTTGATTTGTACAATTTTCTACATTGTAGAATAATAGTGAAGACATCAAAACCATGAAATGACACTACGGAATCATGTAGTAACCAAAAAAGTGTTAAAACAAATCAAAATACATTTTATATTTGAGATTCTTCAATGTAGCCACCCTATTGCCTTGATGACAGCTTTGGAAACTCTTGGCATTCTCTCAACCAGCTTCATGAGGTAGTCGCCTGGAATGCACTTCGAATTAACAGGTGTGCCTTCTTAAAAAGTTAATTTGTAGAATTTATTTCCTTCTTAATGCGTTTTGAGCCAATCAAAAGTTTGTGACAAGGTAGGGTGGTATACAGAAGATAGCCCTATTTGGTAAAAGACCAAGTCCATATTATGGCAAGAACAGCTCAAATAAGCAAAGAGAAAACAACAGTACCATTACTTTAAGACATGAAGGTCAGTCCAATCCCGGAAAATTTCAAGAACTTTGAAAGTTTCTTTCAAGTGTAGTCGTAAAAACCACCAAGCGCTATGATGAAACTGGCTCTCATGAGGGACCGCCACAGGAAAGGAAGACCCAGAGTTACCTCTGCTGCAGAGGATATGTTCATTAAGTTACCAGCCTCCAGAAATTGCAGCCCAAATAAATGATTCACAGAGTTCAAGTAACAGGCACATCTCAACATCAACTGTTCAGAGGAGACTGTGTGAAGTAGGCCTTCATGGTCGAATTGCTGCAAAGAAACCACTACTAAAGGACACCAATAATAAGAAGAGACTTGCTTGGGCCGAGAAACACAAGCAATGGACATTAGACCGGTGGAAATCTGTCCTTTGGTCTGAGTCCAAATTTGAGATTTTTTGGTTCACCGACCGTGAAGCATGGAGGAGGAGGTGTGATGGTGTGGTGATGCTTTGCTGGTGACACTGTTCTTTGACTTATTTAGAATTCAAGGCACACTTAACCAGCATGGCTACCACAGCATTCTGTAATGATATGCCATCCCATCTGGTTTGGGCTTAGTGGTACATCATTTGTTTTTCAAACCGGACACGACCCAAAACACACCTCCAGGCTGTGTAAAGGCTATTTGACCAAGGAGAGTGATGGAGTGCTGCATCAGATGACCTGGCCTACTAATCACCCTAACCTCAACCCAATTGAGATGGTTTGGAGGATGAGTTGGACCGCAGAGTGAAGGGAAAAAGCAGCCAACAAGTGCTCAGCATATGTGGGAACTCCTTCAAGACTGTTGGAAACGCATTCCAGGTGGAAGCTGGTTGAGAGATTGCCAAGAGTGGTGGAAAGCTGTCCAGTCAATCAATGAAATGTATTTATAAAGCCATTTTTAATCAGCAGATGTCACAAAGTGCTATACAGAAACCCAGCCTAAAACCCCAAACATCAAGCAATGCAGATGTAGAAGCATGGTCGCTAGGTAAAACTCCCTAGAAAGGCAGGAACCAGGATGAAACCTAGGAGGAGGAACCAGGCTCTGAGGTGGCAAAGTCCTCTTCTTGGCTGTGCCGGGTGGAGATTGTAAGAGTGACATGGCCATTTAAGAACCAGATTGCTTCTTCAAGATGATCAAACGTTCATAGATGACCAGCAGGGTCAAATAGTAATCACAGTGGTTGTAGAGGGTGCACAGGTCAGTACCTCAGCAGTAAATATCCTGGGGACAGCCAGGAGTCATCAGGCCAGGTGTACTGATACTAGGGGCTCAGGTCCTCCCGGGAGGAGGGAGAATTACGGGAGCATACTTAAGAATTCAGAAAGGACAACCAGATAAGACAGGAGAATTACACCAGATAATAACAGACTATTGCAGCATAGATACTCGAGACCTTTGAGAGACGGTGGGTCGACACTGTGGCCCCATCCGACGAATGCCCCGCAGGGCCAACCAGGCAAGGATATAGCCCCACCCACTTTGCCAAAGCACAGCCCCTACACCACTAGAGGGATATCAACAGACCACCAACTTTCTACCCTGGAGACGAGGCTGAGTATAGCTACTCCTCCCATCGCACTAGCCCGAGGGCAAGACCGGACAGGAAGATCACGTCTGTGACTCAACCCACTCCAAGTGACGCACCCCTCCTAGGGACAGCATGGAAGTTAGCACTAGTAGGCAGTGACTCAGCCCCGTAATAGGGTCTGAGGCAGAGAAATCCCAGGAGAGAGAGGGGAGCCGGGCCAGGCAGCGCTACAGCAAGGGCGGGGTTCGTTGCTCCAGTGCCTTGCCGATCACCCTTTCTACCCCCTCAAACTACACTCAATCATAGGGACCTATCAGAGATTGAGTCTTCAGTAAAGACTTAAAGGTTGAGACCGAGTCTGCAGCTCTCAAGATGGTTAGGCAGACCATTCCATAAAAATGGAGCTCTATAGGAGAAAGCCCTGCCTCCAGCTGTTTGCTTAGAAATTCTAGGGACAATAAGGAGTTCTGCTGTCTTGTGACTGTAGCGTATGTAGGTATGTACGGCAGGACCAAATCGGAGAGATAAGTAGGAGAAAGCCTTGCTGATAATGCTTTGTAGACTAGCAGTAAAACCTTGAAATCAGCCCTTAACAGGAAGCCAGTAGAGAGGCTAGCACGGGAGTAATATGATCAAATTTTTTGGTTCTAGTCAAGATTCTAGTAAATGTGGTTTAGCAATTAACTGATGTTCATTTAGTGCTCTAGCCAGGTAGCCGGAGAGAGGGCATTGCAGTAGTTAATCTAGAAGTGACAAAAGCACATGGATGAGATTTAACATCATTTTTGGACAAAACAGTTCAGATTTTTGCAATGTTAGAAGATGGAATGTTGAAATATTGATATGTTGGGTAGATAGAGTCAGAGTAACACCAAAGGTCTTCAGTTTTATGAGAAACTGTAGAGCCACATCAAGATTTAATTGTGGGATCCAACAGCAGATCTCTTTTGTTTCTTGGGACCTAGAACTAGCGTCTCTGCTTTGTCAGAGTTTAAAAAGTGAAATGTTTGCTGCCATCCACTTCCTTATGTTAAAACAGGTTCCTAGTAGGTGGTAATTTTGGGGCTTCACCATGTTTCATCGAATGTACAGCTATGTGTCACATAGCAGTGATTGACATTGTGTTTCGAATAACATCACCAAGAGGTAGAATATATATAGTGAAACAATAGTGGTCTAAAGCAGAACCTTGAGGAATGCCAAATTGCTATTGATTTGTCAGAGAATAAAACCATCCACAGAAGAACAACTGATATCATTCTACAGATAAGATCTAAACCAGGCAAGAACTTGTCGTGGTAGACCAATTAGGGTTTTTAATTCTCCAAAATAATATGGCGATCGGGCTTGTGTCAAAAGCAGCACTAAGGTCTAAGAGCACGAGGACAGATGGTGAGCTTTGGTCTGACGCCATTAAAGGTAATTTTACCACCTTCATGAGTACAGTCTCAGTGCTATGGTGTTAAAACCAGACTGAAGCATTTTGTATATATTATTGTCTTCAGGAAGGCAAGAGGGTTGCTGGCGCAACAGCGTTTTCTAAATCGAGAGGAATGGGAGATTTAATATAGAAAGATAGTTTTACATTTTTCCGGTCAAGGTTTGGCGTTTTTCAAGAGAGGCTTTATTATGCCACTTTTAGTGAGTTTTCGGGAACACATCCGTGGATAGGGAGCCATTTATTATGTTAACATAGGGAGGGCCAAGCACAGGAAGTAGCTCTTTCAGTAGTTTAGTTGGAATAGGGTGCAGAATGCAGCTTGACGGTTTAGAGGCCATTACTATTTTCATGAATGTGTCAAGAGACAGAGGATTTAAAAAATATTGGTGTGTTCATTGATCCTAGTCCTGGTAGTTCTGTGCTGACTAAGAAACTGAGTTGGAGAACATACTTCGGTCTCAAAAGTAGAGTCCGAAATTTGCTTTCTAATGATCATGATCTTTTTCATAGAAGAAGTTAATGAATTTTTCACTGCTGAAGTGAAAGCTATCCTCTGTGAATGCTGCTTTTTAGTTAGCTTTACAGTGCATACAGGGGGATGTTTTATTCTCAATTAGGTTGGGAAAATAGGATGATCAAGCAGTGGTGAGGGCTCTTCGATATTGCACGCAATCGCCTTTCCAAGCTATTGAAGACTTCCAGTTTGGTGGGAGCGCTATTTCAGTTCCATTTTTTGGAAGCGTCAGGGTAGGGGTATTTTCTGTATACAGGGAGCAACTTTCAGAAAATGGTTTTTTGTTTTTAGGGGTGCGACTGCATCTAGGGATTACGCAAGGTTAAATTAAGATCCTCAGGTGGTTAACCGATTTTTTGTACGCTCGACGTTGAGCAGGTTGAGGGAGTTGGAAGGGCATCTAGGAATTTTGGGTTGTCGAGAATTTATAGCACAGCTTTTGATGATCCTTGGCTGTGGTTGGCAGATTATTTGTTGTGATTAAAAACTTAATAAAATGGTGGTTGATGAGGAAGATACAATATTATTACGACAACCCAGATCCCAGGTTATGACTGTAAGTAATGAGTAGGTCCGGAGACATGTTGGGCTAAACCCACTGAGTCGATGATGGCTCCAAAAGCTCTTTGAGTGGGCTCAGGGGATTTCCATGTGAATATGAAAGTCACCAAAAATTTGGAATATTATCTGCCATGACTACAAGGGGTCTATAGGAATTCAGGAACTCGTGAGGGAACAGACGTAAACGATTATAAAAGTGATTGAGTAGGTGCATGATTATGACTAGAAGCCCAAAAGACGAAACGCAGTATTTTTATTTTATTTTAATTGCAATTTGCCGTATAAATGTTAGCAACACCCACCTTTGCCGGAAGTGCAGGGAATGGTACCAGTGACCAGGAGGAGAGGCCTCATTTAACAAAGTAAATTCATCAGGCTTGAGCCATGTTTCAGTCAGCCAATCACATCAAGATTATGATCAGTGATTAGTTCATTGACTATGACTGCCTTTGAAGTGAGGGATCTAAATATTAAGTAACCCTATTTGAGTGGATATCACAATCTCATTTCAATAATGACAGAATGGAGAGGTATGTTGCAGTGAGATTGCTAAGGCGAATACCCATGGATGTTGGTTTTGCTCAACCTAGATCGCAAAATGTGAACGGTTCAATGGGGTTAGCTGAGCTGACTAAGCACTGATCGTGCTACTGGCAGACTACACTAAGCCGGCAGGCTGGCTATCTCATTGTGGAGATTAGAGCCCTGTCTATGTTCATTGATAAGATGAGAGCAACCTCCAGCTAGGATGGTGTCGGGCTAACTCCTCAGCATGGCCAGGCTTGGTCCGGTTTGTAGTGAGTCCCAGAAAGAGGGCTCACTTTTAAATACAAATTCTATCATTTGGGAGGGGGCAGAAAACTGCTTTCAACCAGCAATTGAGCTGTGAGACTGCCGTAGAGCCCATCACTCCCTCTAACTGCGAGAGGCCAGAGACACCATGAGATGCCGACAAATCTTTCTAGCTGATTTACAAACTAAAGTTTTGTTGCGCTTTGGTGATCTCTGATCAGTTTCATCATAATAATATCGGCAGCGACGTGGATAATAAATATCCCTATACTCTCTACACCCAGCCTTGCCAGCACCATATCTTCAGATTAGCCTCACGCCGGTAGCCCTGGCCCCCTGGTAAGCTATGTATGATCGCTGGATGATTAATTTGAAGTTAATATTGTGGGTAATGAGTTCCAATGACTAGGGTTTTGGGTTTGTCAGAGCTAATGGTGGGAGGTTTGACGGCTCAGGACCCTGTAATGGGTGGAGGAGAGACCTGAGAAGGCTCGGGCTCTGACTCCGACTAATTGCTTAATGGGAGAACTGGTTGAAAGTTTCCCTGTGGCTGAATGAGCGATACACCGGGTTAATGATGACAGCATTTCTTTCCAGAAGCCTGAGAAAATTGTCGCTGCAGGGAAATGCATGGGGAACGATAGTACTATCTTTACTTACTGGGTGGGCACAGACGCTGTTTATTCTTTCCTACACCTCTTAAATTGCCCTTTGCCTAATGATTGCATCTGAAGTTGTGTTTGCAACACGGCTATCCTCACCATAAGGCGATAGTTCCTGTATATTATGAGTACAGCGACTGCAATTAGATGGCATAAAGTTAATGTTATATTACAGTGAGGGAAAGATTTGATCCCTGCTGATTTTGTACGTTTT